>NC_135311.1:111370754-111679934 GCF_048772815.1 Callospermophilus lateralis | reverse complement strand
CCACTGAACTACATGCCCAGCCCCAAAACGGGATATTTTTCTATCTATTTAAATCTTTTAAATTTCTTTTGACAATGTATTGTAATCTTCAGTATAGAAGTCTTGCACATCTTCATTAAGTTTACATGTATTTTATTCATTTTGATAATTTGATAAATAGAATTTTTTCTTAAGTTTTTTCAGAGTTCATTGCTAATGTATAGAAATAAGTTGATCTTGAATCCTGTCACCTTACTTAATTTATGTATTAATTTTAAGTTTTTTGATTCCTTAGAATTTTCTATTTACCATATTATGCCATTTACAAATATAGTTTACTTTCTTTTTGAACATTTCTTTTACAATTTTGATGCTTATTATTTTTTTCTTTCCTTTTTTTTCCCAACTGTCCTAGGGAGAACCTCTAGTACAATGGTGAATAGAAATGACAAGAATGGGAATACTTATCTTGTTTCTTATCCAAAGCATTCAGTCTTTCCCCATTAAGGATGAAGTCAGATGTGGGGTTTCCATAGAAGTCCTTTATTATATTGAAGACATCCCCTTCCATTTCTAGTTTGTTGAGTGTTTTAACATGAAAAGGAGTTGGATTTTGTCAAATATTTTTTCTGCATCTATAGAGATAAGTATATTCTTTTGGGTTCTCACTCTCTTGATATGGTGTATTATGTTAATTGATTATCAGATGGAAAACTAAAATTATATTCTTGGTATAAATCCCACATGGCTAAGGTGTATAATTCTTTATGTTCCTAGATTCAGTTAGCTACTATTTTTCTGAGGATTTTTGTATCATATTCATAAGAGACATTGGACTGTAGTTTTGTGATGGCTTTGTCTGGTTTTGATATCAGGGTAGTACTGGCCTTGTAGAATGAATTAGAAAGTGTTCACTTTTATTCTATTTTTAAATCCTTTTTTTTAGTTGTAGATGGATACAACACCTTTATTTTATTTATTTATTTTTAATGTGGTACTGAGGATCGAATTCAGCACCTCACACACGCCAGAAGAGTGCTCTACCACTGAGCCACAACCCCAGCCCCACTTTTCTTCTATTTTTTTTTTTTTTAAGATTTTGTGAAGAACTGGGCTAGGTACAGTGGCGCACACCTGTAATCCCAGCAGTTTAGGAGGCTGAAGGAGGAGAATCATGAGTTCAAAGCCAGTCTTAGCAAAAGTGAGGTACTAAGCAACTCAGTGAGACCCTGTCTCTAAATAAAATACAAAATAGGGATGGGGATGTGACTCAGTGGTCAAATACCCCTGAGTTCAATCTCTGGTACCCCCCACCCCCCAAAAAAAAGAAGAATTGATATTCATTCTTTTTTAAATGACAGAATTCACCAGTGAAGTCATCTGTATCTGGATTTTTCTTTATAGATGGTTTTTTGATTTATTTTTGTTGTTGTTGTCTTAGTTTTAGATAGACACAATACCTTTATTTTATTTATTTATTTTTATGTGGTGTTGAGGATTGAACCCAGGGCCTCACACATGCTAGGCACTGAGCTTCAACTCCTGCCCTGTAGATAGTTTTTTAAAAAATTATTCCTGGGGATGGGGTTATGGCTCAGCGGTAGAGCACTTGCCTAGCAAGTGCAAGGTCTTGGGTTCAATCCTCACCACATAAAAATAAATGAAATAGATAAAGGTATTGTGTCCAACTACAACAACAAAAAAATATTTTTTTAAAAAATTATTCTTGTTACTAATTCAATCTCTTTGCTATGTCTTGTGTTAGTCAGCTTTTTGTCTCTATGACCAAAATACCTGATAAGAACAACTTAGAGGAGGAAAGGTTTATTTGGGGCTTATGGTTCCAGAGGTTCAGTCCATGTTCAGACAGCTCCATTGCTTTGGGCCCAGGATGTGGCTGAGGAAAACTACTCCACTCATAGCGGCTAGAAGCAGTAAAAGGAAGGGGAAAGGCTTCTGGGAAGAGGAATCCTTCCAGGACACACTGTCAGTGACTCATGTCCTCCAGCCAAACCCCACCGGCCTTCAGTTGCCACCCAGTTAGTTTATTCAAACTAGATGGACTGGTAAGGTTGCAGCTCTCATAATCCAATCATTCCACCTCTGAACATTCCTGCATTAACACAAGAGCTTTTGGGGACACCTGATACCCAAACCATAACATGGTTATTGAGATTATTTCTTGAGTCAGTTTCAGTAGTTTAAATCCTTCTATGAATTTGTCTATTTCATCTAGATTGTCTAATTTGTCTAGACACATTATTTATTGTATTCCCTTATAATCCTTTTTATTGCTGTTAAGTAAGTAGTAATATCCCCACTTTTGTACCTGATTTTAGTAATTTGAATCTTATCCCTTTTTTCTCGGGTTGCCTAGCAAGTTTTGTTAACTTCATTGACCTTTTTAAAGAGCCAACTTTTAATTTTGTTGATTTTTTTCTATTGCTTTTGTATCTTGTCTCTTGTTTATTTCTACTTTAACCTATATTATTTTCTTTCTTGTATTGAGTTTGGATTTAATTTCATCTTCTTTTTTATAAGTTTTTAGGTGGAAGTTTGGGTTGTTGATCTTTCTTCTTATTTAATGTATTTCTGTGAATTATCCTCTGAGCATTGTTTGCTTTGCATCCATAAGTTGTGTTTCCTTTTCTTTCCTCTCAAAGTAATTTCTAATTACTCTTGTAATTTCTTCTTTAATTCATCGGTTTATTGTATTTAAGACTCTGTTGTTTAATATCCACACATTTGTGAATACCCATATTCTTTTTCTTATTGATTTCTAATTCCATTCCATTGTGATCAAACAGCAGCAACAAAATAAATAAAATACATAGATGCTTTTAGCTCTTTTCCTAGTAAATCCAACACCTAATAAATCCTCAGAGAGAGTTTCTATTTATTCTTTTCTTTTCCTGTGAAAACATTCTTAGTTTTTTTAAAATATTTTTTTAGTTGTGGATGGACACTTTATTTTATTTATTTATTTTTTTATGTGGTGCTGAGGACCTAACCCAGCACCTTGCACCTGCTAGACGAGCGCTGTACCGCTGAGCCACAACCCCAGCCCAAAACACTCTTGTTTCTCATAATTTTTAGCTGAAGAGAGGATTTTTGATACTGGAGGCTTAGCTCAATGGTATAGTGCTTGCCTAGTGTATGCAAGGTCCTCGGTTTGAGCTCTAGCACCACAAAAAGAAAGAAAATGGAAAAAAGGTGGATTTTTTTTTTTAAGGGGCTAAACTCAACTTTTATTGTAACAACTCATTCTCAGGATAATTAACCCAATCTTTTTAGGCTCTAACTTCCAACACCATAGAACTAGGGATGAAGTTTTCAGCACTTGAATCCTGGGAGTACATGTTCAAATCATAGCAAATGTTCTTAACGTTTTCCCCCTGACTCCTTTTATTTTTTTTCTCCCAAGAGGCAGTGTCTCACTATGCTGTCCTCAAAGTCCTGGGCCCTAGTGTCTTGCCTCATCCTCCCAAGTAGCTGGGACTATGGTTGTGTGCTACCATGATTGCTGGAGCAAAAGCTCTTTAACTATTATTTTTTTTTTAATTTCTTTTTTCTGAAACTCCTGTTATTTGAATGTTTAAATTGCTGTTTTTCATTTTTCTTTTTTTTTCTTTAGTACTGTTTGGAAGATTTTTCCAAATTTATTTCTCCATCCTTTTATGGAGATGTATTTTTGCTATCAATTTAATTTCCAATCGTTTTTTTTTAAATATTTTTTATTTATTATTTTTTATTGGTTTTTCAAAACATTACAAAGATTGCAGAATCACATCGGTTACACATCCACATTTTTACATAATGCCATAATAGTAACTGTTGTATTCTGCTACCTTTCCTATCCTCTACTATCCCCCCTCCCCTCCCCTCCCATCTTCTCTCTCTACCCCATCTACTGTAATTCATTTCTCTCCTTATTTTTTTCCCTTCCCCCTCAAATTCTCTTATATGTAATTTTGTATATCAATGAGGGTCTCCTTCCATTTCCATGCAATTTCCCTTTTCTCTCCCTTTCCCTCCCACCTCATGACTCTATTTAATGTTAATCTTTTCCTCCTGCTCTTCCTCCCTGCTCTGTTCTTGGTTGCTCTCATTATATCAAAGAAGACATTTGGCATTTGTTTTTTAGGGATTGGATAGCTTCACTTAGCATAATCTGCTCTAATGCCATCCATTTCCCTGCAAATTCCATGATTTTGTTATTTTTTAGTGCTTCGTAGTACTCCATTGTGTATAAATGCCACATTTTTTTTATCCATTCATCTATTGAGGGGCATCGGGGTTGGTTCCAAGGTGGATTTTTTTAAATACTATAATGTGGTAACCTAGAAATCAAATTCTCCTCCTTCTCCAGTGTTTATTGTAATTACTGATTTTTTTTTCTTTTTTTTTCCTGTGTGTGTTGTGCTGGGGATTGAACCCAGGGCCTTGTGCATACGAGGCAAGCACTTTACCAACTGAGCTATATCCCCAGCCCTCTAGTTACTGATTGTTGTAGTTGTTTATTTATTTAGTGACATTACCAAACTAATTCTATACAATCTATATTCATTGTATGTATGTGTCCAGTGAAATCTTTATTCAGTTATCTTAGTGGTCAGCAAAGGTTTGAACAGAAATTTCCTTAAATAACTAGAAAAAAATAAGTCTTTACTGAAGGTTATCTGTGTGTATTGCAACATACCTTCAGCACTCAGGCAGTTTGTAAATTAGTCTTCATTTCCTACTTGCATAGAACCTCAAGGAAAAACACAGGTGAAAGCTTAGCACTTTCTCCACTCTTCCTGAGAATGCACACAATCCTACACGTGTGTGGGCTTGTAGAGTTCTAGGAACATAATGGAAATTTTCAAGGTGATTTTTCTTCCCCAGTTTTTTAAAATCCCTTTAAAAAGCTTTTGTTGTTGTTGTTCTTATTAGTTATACATAAAAATAGAATTTATTTTGACATGTTACATATATATGGAGTATGACTTGTCATTCTTCTGGTTGTACATAATATAGAATTACATTGGTCATGTAATAATATATGCACAGAGGAAAGTAATGTCTGTTTTTTTCTGCTATCTTTCCTATCTCCTCTCCCTTCCCTTATTTCCCTTCTAATCCAAAGTACTTCTATTCTTCCCTACACCCTCCTTATTGTGAGTTAGCATCCCCAAATCAGAGAGAATATTCGGCCTTTGGTTTTGGGGGGTTGGCTTATTTCACTTAGTATGATAGCCTCCAGTTCCATCCATTTACCAGCAAATACTATAATTTCATTTATCTTTATAGCTGAGTAGTATTTCATTGTGTATATATACCACATTTTCTTTATTCATTCATCTATTGAAGAGCCCCTAGGCTGGTTTCCATAGTTTAGCTATTGTGAATTGACCTACTATAAATATTGATGTGGCTGTGTCACTGTAGTATGCTAATTGTAAGTCCTTTGGGTATAAACAGAGAGGTGGGATAATTGGGTCAAATGGTGGTTCCATTCCAAGTTTTCTGAGGAAATTCCATACTGCTTTTCAGAGTGGCTGTACCAATTTGCAGTCCCACCATCAATGTATGAGTGTATCTTTTCCCCTACATGTTCGCTAATATTTATTGTTACTTGTATTCTTGATACTTGCCATTCTGACTGGAGTGAGATGAAATCTCAGTGTCTTCCCCAACCATTGGTTCAAGCAGCCATGAAGTTAATACATTTGCCTGTGATTGTTTCCAGCAAACATTCCTCCCTCAACTAGGAAGAAAATACCTACACAGGGTTAGTTTCAAGCCAACCTTATAATTGGGGACTTCCAGGGAACCACCAGATAGGTCTAATAGACTTGGGAACAAGTCTTTGGAAGAGCTCAGCTTTGTTTTTCTCCCTCAAGTAATCGCAAAGTGCTTTGCAAGAGGGAATACAGGCTAGCATTTTTGAAGGGTGCTTGTGAACAGAGAGTGGAGGATGAGACTAGAGCAAGTTAAAATGTTACCAGGATTACTGTTCCTACCAAGGAAGCCTTTGGTTAATTTTCAGGGCTCTTAAAAAGTTGATCCCCCCTCCCACCTTTATTTTTAACCAATTTGGTGGTGGTAGTGGTGTGGTTTTATGAAACGGTGAAGTCTTGGAGGGTCTTTTGAAGGCTATTTTCCAACTTTACTTTTAACCCTATTTAATAAATGTTTTAATTTCAGTTAGTACATATTTCAGTTCAAGTATTTCCATTAGCTTTTTTTAATATAGCAGCTTTATTCGGATATGCCAACTCAGTTAAAATGTACAATTCAATTCACATTCACAGAGTTATGGTATAATAGTAGAGTTGTAGTTCTTTTTATAGTTTTTAATATCTCTACTTAAATTAACCATCACAACACATTATTTTTATCTTTTCCTATGGATTTGATAACATGTATATATAATTTATCTTGTCCGCTAACTCCAATATTGGGTTATATGAACATTTGTTTCCATTATCTTATTTTTCTTAATTAAGAGTAACGTTTTACTGTTTCTTCACCTGTCTAACAATTGTGTAATGCATTCAGGACACTTAAAACACTGGAGATTCTGGATTCTCTTATCTCCCTTTGACCAGAGTTGAGTTTTGTTCTAGCAGGTAGTTAAATTACTGGTGTATCACCTCCAACATATGAAGATTTCGTTTTATGTTTTATTAGAACACATTTACTTTAGTTTTGTCATTACTACTAAGGAGAATCTCTTGGTCCTAGCCATGGTTGCTCTAAGAAAGCCTAAGATGTTTACTGATCTTCCCTAACAAAATGAGACTCAAACCCCAAGCGCTGTTCCCCCTGAAGTGTTCCTCTCAGCTCTTTCCTGCTCCCAGCTATTATTTTCCCTTAATCTCTTTGGAGTCTCTTCACTCACATAGTTTAGGAGTCAGCCAAGGATTTGAGGGAAATTTGCATATAGATTTAGTACTCAGCCTTCAGCAACTTCCTCCTTTCTGGTTTTCCTTCCCCACTTTCCTGCAGCTCTGACAGCCCCAAACCCCATCCTCTGACTCTTCAGGCTGCAGCTTTCTATTTGTTCTCTATCCCCATGTTCCCCCAAGAACTAGGAGGTACTCTAAGAAGAAGCCCTAGAAATGTGCATCTCACCCAGCATGGTTCCCTTCTTGTAGGAATTTAATCCCCTTCAAGTTTCTGCCTGTTTTTTCTTTCTTTCTTTTTTTTTTTTTTTTTTTTTTGTCATTCTCCAGTAGCTTCAAGCCATGTTAAAAAATATTTAAGCCAGAATTTATAATTTTTATATTAATGATCTCAAGTCTGATAGATGCTACTTTGCTAATACCAAAAGTCAGTATCTTGTTCCAAAATTGTTGTTTTTAATACTTGTTACTAAGATTTATTCATGCCTTAATTTATAGTACAAGTAATAAACACACATGTGTTTAAAAATTGACAAATGCTATAGAACTATACAAAGGAAAAAAATAATCACTTTATTTACTTCATCCAACCCCCATGATAGTTTGGTATTTATCCTTACACACATAAACAAATACATATACATATCGCTTTAATATGAGTGGTATGAAAAATATAATTTGGTAACCTACTCCTTTTTTCCACCAATATATTTTTAGAATTTTTGTAAGTGTATATGTTTATTCTTTCATTCATACAGTATTTGTTTATGTCAGGCATAGTTCTAGGTGTTAGGAGTATATTAACAAACCAAACACATATATACAAACACACACAAATTGTCTTCATGGAGATTATAGTTTACTGAGGAGAGGAAGAGGTGAATTGGAAATAAACCATTGATTAAATAGGAGTGATGTTAAGTGGGAAAGCCAATAGGAAGTGGTAGCCATCTAGGAGGGGAAGGAGTTTTCAATTTTTGAAAGAGTGAACAAGGAAGGCCTCACTCAAAGGATAATACCTGAGCAGACTTGGAAGAAGTGAGGGAATAGGAGAAAAAAGTTTTCCGGTAGTAGGAAGAGCAAAAGCAAAGACTTGGCAGAGCACTCAGCATGTCTGGGGAATAATAAAGAGGTCAAGATGCCTGAAGCAGAGTGAGTTGAGCCGGGTATGGTAGCGTATGCCTGTAATGCCAGTGGCTCAGGAGGCTGAGACAGGAGGATGGCAAGTTCAAAGCCAGCCTCAGCAAAAACGAGGCACTAAGCAACTCAGTGAGACCTTGTCTCTAAATAAAATACAAAACAGAGCTGGGATGTGGCTCCATGGTTGAGCGTTCCTGAGTTCAATCCTCAGTACTTCCCCCCTCCACCCCCCAAAAAAAAGAGTGAGTTGAGAAGACAGTCAGGGGAGACAAGGCCAGATTGCTTAGAGGACCAAATAGCACCCAACTTTGGTGGCCATTGGAGCCATCTACCTTTACATGTCTTCCAATGGAAGTGGGTTTGTTGGACCTGTTTGAGCCACAAAGCTTTTCTCCTTTGATTGAAACCCCATGGTGCTCCTGTAGAACCCCATCCTCCACAATTCAAAGAATACTTTTTTCAACTCTGGTTTTGACCTTGTTGGCCCAGGTCTTAGTGGAAATGCAAGTCATATATGGTTCCCAAAGCACAATACCCTGCTGGGTCATCCGCCCAAGACACTGCTCTGCCTGTGGTCTCTTGAAGAAGAATTGTTCTGAGTCCAGACTTCACCTTCCTTCATGGTGACCTCTCCACCGGAAATCATGGTGTTCTTCCTGACTGCACACCTGCATCAGGTTCAGGCCCCACCTGACTTCAAAAGTCAAAGAGGGAGGCTGAGATCACCATCTTGCCCTCTTAGGAGGCCTTGAACCAGTTCACCTTTTTCTCCATGATGAAGCTTCCCCACCAAAGACATGTAAGAATCCTGCTTTTATGAAGCCACAGAAAGCTCCATTTCCCCCTTCTCTGAGAGCAAGAATGCCTCACCTAATGTCCACTACCATACATAATGGATCCCACTGCCCTTACCCTTCCCTGAATGGGGAAGACTTGTTTCAAGGTGAAATATTAAGTCCACCTAAGCGAAGAAGAGAGGCAGCTCCTTGGCATTCCCTTACATATGGATGTACTATAATTTAATTGATCATTCCTCGACTTTGGGGTATTCATTTCCCTCCTTTTTATTATTATAAATAATTCTACAGTGAATGTCTTGGCGTGGGTACAAGGCATTTCTGTGGAATAGATTCTTGAAAGCAGAATTGTTGGGTCAAAAGACATACACATTTAAATTTAAAACATTCCCAAATTGCCTTACAAAAATGCTTTACCAATTTTTATTCCTGGGAGACTATCTGTTTCCGTACTCCATCACCATCACTAACCATTAAGAACCATTTTTCACCTTTGATATTGATATTGTTTCAATTTCTATGCCTCTGATTACTAGTGAGGTTGAACATATTTTTATGTTTATTGGCCACTTTTATTTTTCTGTGAACTGACTATTCATAACTTTTGTTTATTTTTTCTATTGGATAGTTTGTCATTTCCTTATCTTGCGCATGTTGTTTTAAGTTTATTCCTAAGTATTTTGAAGTTGTGGTTGTAAATTGATTACTACAGGCGAATAGAAAAACTATTGATTTTAGTAAGTTGTTCTTATTGCTGGCATCCTTCCTGAACATTTGTCTTGATTCTAATAGTTTTACAGTTGATTATCTTTCTTTCCTAGGGAAACCATCATATCATTTGCAAATAATCGTTTATTGTGATTGCTGATGTATTTGGACATATGTTACTTTTTTTTTTCTGTATTTTCTATTGACCAGACTCTCTGGTTTCTTTTTTTCACTCCCTGATTTTTGAGACTTGATGGTATTTCTTTGTTCCTTTTCTTTCTCCCTCTCTTCCCCCTACCCCAGCCTTGAGGATGGTACCCAGGGCTTTCCTTGCACGAGCCAGGGAGCCAGGCAGGTATGTACTGGATCTCTGAGCTGTGCCCCAGACCTTCTTTGTTCCTCTAAGGCCTGGGAGGACCTCATTCTGTTTCTATTCTGGTGGTTGTCCTTGCATGGTGTGTTAAATATTGAAACAATTTTTTTTTTTTCTGTCAATGTCAAGAATCAGGGCTGGGGCTGTAGCTCAGGGACGCTTTGCCTAGCATGTGTGAGGCACTGGGTCTGATCCTTAGCACCACATAAAAATAAACAAATAAAATAAAGGCATGCTGCCCATCTACAACTACAAAGTTGTTTTGTTTGATTTATAATCTGTATTTTAAGAACAAGTCATTAAAACCTATATCTTAGTTATCTTATATGTAAATACAAAGGTTTTTTTTAAATGTCAAGAATGAAGTCAGTTCATAACCTCCCCCCAAAATAAGAAAAGATCCTTAATATACTTGAACCCTACTCCACATGCCTCATTTTCCTTGTTCAATTCAAATCACTTGAGATCTTAGCATCAGATTTTTTGAAAATCTCTTTTTCTTACAGTACATCTTTCTTACCTAAGACTCCTTTATTTTCTTTTTGCTTTATAGAACATTCTGGGTTTTTTTTTTTTTTTGTCACCTCCTGTGATTTAAAAGGTAGTAATACTGTTTTTAATTTTACTAGTGATCGACTTTTGTATTTACCAAACATTCTTAAACCTCTATTTCTCTTGTAATGAGAGTTAAGAACAATCAATATCTCCTAACTCTCTTACTTCACATCTAATGAAAATTTTAGTGTACCTTTACCTGCCTTGCCCTCTTCTCACTCATTTCTAGCCTTTTAAAATTTACTGTGGGTTTATAAATCCAGCTTGCATTTCAATCATATGCCCCTTTTTTAAAGAATAGATTTTTTTGTTCAATTCTTATGGTATATTTAGTTGTTTTTTAATATTTGCAACCAGTCTTTTATATAATGTTTCCATTTCCAAATTCTTAATTTGAATTCATCTCTTGAGCAGTTGAAGTACGTCTTCAAGTTGTTTACTTAGGGAGAACACATGGGTGGTACATTTTTTACACCCTTCTCTGTAAATATGGAATATATTTCTGTTGTTTTCTCATGTGAATGACAACTGCTTGGGTACAAAATTCTCATATTGCCATCTTTTTCACTCAAAACTATAACCATTGCTCCCTATCTCTTGGTGTTTAGACACGTCAAGACTAATCCTAAGACCAGCCTAAATTTCCCTCTTTGGAACCCAATTTCATGTGTAAATCCATGTATTACTTTTCCTTCATCTTAGGAAAATATTTTTTCACTACCAGGATATATCCTGACACACAATTCTTTATTAATTTTCTCTGGAACTCATTGATCTATCTCAACCATTTTTCAACTCAGGAAATAATTTTCTATTTGGTATATGAACTTGACTTTTATTCATTTGATTGTAATGATTATAAATATCTGTTGGCCACTACTCTCCTCTTCATCATCCCTCACCAGGGTAACCACACCGACCTTTGAACTAGTCTCTCTCTGTCACTCAGACTCCTTCTCTTTTTCCATTCTCTATTTCCATTCATGACTCCTGAGGGCAAGAACCTTGACTGCTTTGTTCACACCTGTGAGCTCTGGCTTCCCACTGCTCTTGCTTTATGATCCAAACTCTTTAGCATGACCATTGCAGCCTCAGGCAAATGTCCCCCACTCTATAGGTCTCATCTCTCACTGCCACCCTTCATTTCCTATGATCCAGTCACACTGGCCTCCTCTTGGGCCTTCACTTTCTATTCCCTTCTGCTTTGATGGCCTGGCCAACTCCTCAGTTCTTTCGATCACAGCTTAAATGTTGCTTCCTCAAGAAAACTCTCCTAATCCCACACTGTTATGTTCTATGTCCTTTTTTTTTTTTTTTTTTTTAATACTGGAGATTGAACTCAGGGGCACCCGACTACTGAGCCACATCCTCAGTCCTACTTTGTAGGGTCTCACTGAGTTGCTTAGCACCTTGCTTTGGCTGAGGCTGGCTTTGAACTCATGATCCTCCTGCCTCAGCCTCCCCAGCCGCTGGGATTACAGGCGTGCAACACTGATACATCAATGAATAAAAGAGATAAAGCTTCCTGCCCTCGTTGGAGCTTAATTGTACAGATATTCCCTCATAGTGTTCCTTAGAATTTTTATTAAACTAATTGATTGTGGAATTGTTTTTATTCTATCTCTCCCACAAAACAGCTCTGTAAGGAAAGGGATCGAATCCACTTGTTTACTCTTATAGCTCTAAGAGGTAAGGCAATGCCTGGTAGACAATAGGCACTCAATAAATGTTTGATAGATGAACTAATGCTTTTTATGGAAGTCAGGACTCCTTCTCAACCAGCTACAGGAATAAAAAAAAAAGAAAAAGAAAAAGAAGAAGATGGAGAAGAAAAAGAAGTGGGGTGGATTTATCAGCTCACTAACTGGGAAGCCTGTGGGCAGTTCTAACATCATGCACAGCTGGATCCAGAGTCTTATGCGATGCCAACAGGGCTCCCTCTGCTCCCCTCTGAGTGTTGATCTTATTCTTTCCAGCTCTAGATGGATTTCCTCCATGTTGCCAGGGGAGATAGGTACTGACAGTTCCAAATGCACATATTCTCAGCTTAGCAACACCAGGGGGAAAAAATCACTTGCTTCTCTCAGCATCTGTATGTAAGCAGAGCCCAGACAACGGGAGAACAGTCCAGCTTAGGCCCCCTGGCCTGATCACTGTGTCCAAGAGATGGGGCATTCTGATTGGTCAAGACATAGATGGTCCAGTTCTCCCTGAGAATCTGAAGGAGACAGGTGGGGAGAGCACCATAGTTGACCTCTGCATCAGGATGCCTCAGAGTTCAGGAAGAATTCACCAAAGGAACAGCAGGTGCTACCAACACGTCTAAACAAATGTCCCACAATGGATTTTCTTGCATTCTGCACTTTCTGAAATCAGTGGTTTTGCATCTTTCTCCTTTCCAGCCTGGGCCTCCTGCCTCGTTCTGAGCAGATTTTTCCTGGAAGTACTATTGCTAAAGGTGGACAATAGAGGAGTACAGGGTACCTGGCATCTGCTCTACAGGACAATAGCCTCAGATGACTTTTTCACATTTTGGGAAGCTCTGCTTCATGGTAAGATTAATTGGAGAAGTGCTCTGCAGACACAATTAAATCATTTTGTCCCTGTCATCCCAAAGAGTAGGTTAGTAGGCCTTCCCATCTAATTTTGGAGGTTGAGGAGTGAGTACATAGTCTCAAGTGGGGCTGCCCATGGGCCCGGTTCCCCTGCTGTGTTCCAGGGCCAGGCATAGACTGGAGCTCCTCTGTGTGAGCACAGTGCCTTCAGCATTTGTTGCATCAATGTAGAGGCTACAAGTCCCTAGGCCACGCTATTTTGAGGGTGCTGCACGCTGTTTTGCATAATGCAGAGTTAGCATCTAGCTTTAGATCATTATGAACAGCTTTATTCACTAGCAAGAAAGTCCAGTGGGATATTCCTGAGCCAGGCAGGATGCAGGACAGTTCTCCATTGTGTAGGACTGTCTTGAGTACACAGAGCATGTAGCATTTCTGGCACCTGACTAAATGCTAAAGGCACCCCTTCATCAATGGGACAACCAAAAAATTCCTCTATACATTTTCTAAGCACCTTATGAGGGATTGTCTACACATAGCTTCTCATCTTTTGAAGACTTTGAACCTAGGTTTATCTCTCCTCATACCCCAAGTTCTTCTGATATCATGAGTTTCCTCCCTGACTTCAAGGATAATCCCTCCAGGAACGTAACAATTACAGAGTACATCAAGGGAAGATTGACCCTGTTTTTTCTTAGGACATTTTCCATAGTTGCTTACCATTTGGGGAAAACCACTGAAAGCAAAGCCCATTGAGCTCATGCTGACACATCACAGCACCTCCACTTGATTGGTCACTGGGGTGTTCAGTGACTACATTCAAGTTGCAATTGACTTCTACAAAAAGCCTTAGTTCATCTATCAAGCATTTATTGTCTATGTGACCCTTTCACTGTCTTCACAACCTAAGCCTTTACATATGGATACACAGATCTATTATCATATACCATTTCCCCTTTATCACTCCCCTATATTATTCTCAGTCCCTTATTTGGACATTTTGACATTTGAACATTTGGGGCATTTAAAACTATTTATGCATAGTAGGTAATATTATTTATGCATTTATTTCAAAATAGTAAAGGGTAAGTTATAAAAAACATTTGTCATGAACACGTTGGGTGTGGTAGAGTTGAGGACAATATGTTTAAGAGTTTGGCAGATGATCAGAAATGTTTTTCTGCTCAGAACTATCTTATTCTCCCTATAATGGACCCACAGTAAAGCCATATGAGCTACCTTTCACCAGCCTCATCAGCCGTTGATACTGGGGTCCCAAAAGCAGCTTTAATTTTGGCTTCTCTCCTCTTGCCCTCACAAGCATCACACCTAAACATTTCTACTCCCCAGTTAGCCAACCCTGGAAATGGAGAGCCCTGACAGTGACAGATTCACATGGGCTTTGAGAGGTCCCCTCCTCCCTCAGTAATGGCTTTATACTTGCTGAAGGCCACTGCTTCTCCCAAGATCTCATCAAGTTTTTCCATTTTTTTTTTTCCTTAAAACCCTTACAACTCTGAAGGACTCACACACGCTTCGTGAACCTAGGATCAAACTCAAGTCAGGCGCGATGTGACTCCCTAATCACCTTTTCCCCAGACCCATGTCTCCTGAAATATCCCTCTGGCCAGGGGAGGTCTGATTTCAGCGGGGTTTTCACCAAAAAGTGGTCTCCAAAGTAACAAAATCCTCCATCTCAACCCTGCTGGACAAGAGCAGGGTGCCTTCTCTGAGTCCCAGAGCCATTTTTCCATGCTAACCACCTCTATCCTCTCTCAGGCTGCCTGGAGTCACGTTTGTTCTGGAAAACAGAGGTGGTCTTCATTTGGATTCTGAGCACAGGGCCTCCCTCACATCCCCACTTGAACCTTCTCTGGATTTCACCGGCTTATCATTTTGTCTCCAAGTGGGGCGCACTGGTCTGTGCCTGCTCCCCCTCCGACAGCCTTGAGGCCAACTCTCGCATGTCGCTGCCTCCCAAAGAGACCAAACTCTAGCTCCAGAGACAGTAACAGATAAGGAGGATTTTACTGACGGTTTGGTCAGAGGAGTCATAACGTTCCTCCCAACCTCCTCCTTCCAAGTTCTTCTCCCATAGCAGATGCACATCCCTCCCCTGGACCTCTAGCTTTTCTTCCTCACCCCCTCTTTCTGCGGAGGCTTCAGCTACCTCCCTCATCCTTCCTCTCAAATTGAATGTGTAAAACTTCATCAACACTAGCCAGACGGAGGCCACCAGCAGTTAACACTGCGTTTCCTGGGAGGCCTTGGTTCCTCTCCCCAACCTCTCCTGTTTGAGAAATACTCAAACTCCTTAGCAAAGAGAAGTGGGGGTGCTATTTGATTGTGTCCTGGAGTCTCCTCTGGCTCAAGCCCAGCCTGGTTGCAGCTTCATCCCATCCCAGTCTATTTCTGCCTTTGTCTCTGCAGCTCTGCTTAGGGATGTCCTTGTCAGCTCCAGCCTGACTCTCCAGCTACTCTCTCCTGTAGTATCTCTCCTCTGACCCCAGCCTGGCCCTTGGTGACTACCAAAACTTTTGGTAAAGTATGTGTGAGTGCTGTGGAGACAAACTCACAAGTCCTGAGATTTGCCAACAAGCTCAACCTTCTGTGTGGGAAATTCTGGCTTCTCTGCAAGTTCTATCCCCATCCCCAGGAGAAAGATGGTGTTTGCCAAGATCTTTTCTCACCTCACAGTCTGCCATAAGATGCCTTCATTGCCATAATCTGTTGGGGGGGCAGGAGAAGGTAGAGGGTGTTGTGTCACAGGCCTGATCTGGGTTGTTCCCAAGTCTGTATGACCTTTGCTGGGATCCAATGGGGTGCTAGAAGCCCTAGCAATCCTAATGGAGAAAACTTGCCACCTCAGAGACAAACCAAGGAATAGTATCTAGCCAGGTCCAGGCTGACCAAGGGCCTTCGGACGAGGACTTTGTCCATTGAGAATTTGACTTGCTTCACCTCCCACTCTCCACATGGGTCCCCCTCTGATCCCAACCCTGTTTCAGTTTACCTCGCTAAGCTGGAATGCAGGAAGCCCTCCAGGTTCTGGAAGGTCTAACATTGTTCAAGGAAAGCTGACTAAGTTGTTCCTGCACCAACTGGCTGCAGTCATTCCAGATTCTCAAAGTTGTGGCACATACACATGACAGAGTGCCTCCCCGCTCCACGGATCTTGGGTTACCAAGTCAATGTCAAGACTAGGCTACGCCTCGCCTCCTTCCTCTTGTTTCAGAGTTTGGAGTTCCTAGCTCCCAGAGCCACAGAAATAATGGCTTTGGCAACTAGGAGTCTGACTTGGTTTGGTGCTCCAGAAGCAAACACTGCAAAGAAGATTCATGTGCAGGAGATTTAAGAAGAGTTCCCAGGAGGAACCAGGAGGGAGAGGGGACAGGAACCAGGAAGAGAAGGAGGTTAAGGAAGAATGGGCTACCAAGAAATGCTACTCAGAGAGTGACTTTGGCTCAATGTCACGAGGGGACTTTTCACGCGGCCCAGGCTACATATTGGAATTGTTCTGATCAAGGATCAGGGGAGCTGCAGGATTAATGTCCTAAGTCCCTTAGTTACTGCCCCGGCTTCATGAAAGTTCCCAGGCACTTATACTCACTGACCATTACCTATAGTGGGTTTCAGGAGTCTGAGTTCAGTGTCTGACAAAGATGGAGTACAGGCAGCTGGAGGTAAAAGCACTGGAGTTGACGGTGTGCAAAATGATTCTGGTGTGTATGGGCAGAGCAACGACAGTGGCAGCTCCAGACTCCCTCTGTCGCGATTTCTTTATGACAGCTCACTCTCTGAGAACTGCCTGAGAACTTTTCTGGCACATTCTAGCCAGCATTCTAAGTTTTCTCCCCTCCCAGGAGCAGAGTCCCTTGCTAGTCCCATTGTCTGTCCCCTGCATCTGCTCTACCTGCAGGTGAAGCTGGACCCCAAACCAGTCCAAGTGTATCTGCTTCCAACTCCTCTCTCCTCCAGAAAGGAATCTGACATCTTCTGAAATTATCATTCTTTTGAGACTGGGATTTTTTCATAAAAGGGGAAGCAAAAACCTTGGACATACCACATGCCCCATCAAGTGGACACCTCTGGACAGAGAGGGGTTTTGCTATCCTCAGCAAAACTATCCTCTAAGCCATCAATAGAACGATTGGTGGGGTTCCCTGTGCTGACATTTGCCTCTCTGCATCCCCCTCAGGGTAGGGGTGATTTACCCCTCCCTTGACGATAGTTGTCTCCAAACTAAGTGTTGTGGAGAGGGCTTCCCACAGACCCGAGGACGTGTGAGTCACCCCAGACTTTGGTCTTGTTGGGGGCATTTTCTGTTCAGCTTGTCATCAGGGTTGTATTGGTGTCCTCAGGCAAGAGGATCCCTTCCCCAGAGTGCTCCCTTGGTTGCAAGGGTGTTTGGGATGGGCAGTTACTCAGCTGGTGCTCCTGGCTAGGTGTTAAAAGCTGTCAGGGATCCTGGTTGGCCTCTTCACATGTAGGGTTTCCTTATTGCTAAGCTATCTCCTGCCTATCTGGGGTCACCAAATCCATTTTGAAACCCAGGTCTCTGGTCTACAATCTTGGTTCTGCATCTGGGTAAGCTATAAGGGATCTCTTGGTTGTGTTGACAAGAACTCCAACTCAAATAAGTAAAAAGGGGAATTTACGAGTTCATTAAATGAAAAGTCACAAGATCAGTGAGCTTCAGGCTTAGCTGGATCCAGGTGCTTAAATCAAAGAGTTGGTAAAAACTACAGTTTGCGAGGCAAATCTGGTCTGCCACCTGTTTTGTAAAGAAATTGGAATACAGCCATGCTTATCTGCTTACATAAAAACAGTTATGACTGTTTTTACTTATGATCACAGAGCTGAGGAGTTTCAACAGAAACCTCAAGTCCCATAAATCTGAAAACACTTACTGTGGGTTCTTTATGGAAAATACTTGCCCCACCTGGGCTCAAACAATACCATCAGGAATCTACCTTTATCTCTTCTTGACTGAAAGTTGTTGTCAGCATCCCTCTCTCCTGCCCTCTAAACTAGAACGACACCAGCAAGAGCTACAGTGGGGTTCCCAAGTGAGAACTGGACTGTGGTCGCTGGGAGAAGGAGAAATGGCTTCTAGGCAGGCCAAAACAACAGATGCCTGCTCTACAGGCTCTGGTCTTGTTTTCTGTGCAGCGTACACTGAGCCGTCACGGTGACAAACCATAAGCCACTTGGAGTTTAGCCTTTGGCTTGGTGGCATACTGTGTTGAGACTGTCCCTGTGCGTCTCCAAGTTGTCAAGGCCAGAACAAGATCAATAAGTGACTGTGACTCTAGCCCAACTATCAAGATAGAGAGGGCACCTTCAGCAGCAGCATCCCCAGGGACCTACAAGAATGAGAGCCTCTCCCTGACTCCCCTCTGCCCTTTCTGATCTGGATAGTGCATTCCAAGCACATTGAATAAAGTTCTCTTAAATCCCTCAGGTTGGTGTCCCCCCTTTGGGGAGTGAGCCTAGCCTTGACCGTTGAAATTCTGCTAGTAAAATAAAATGATCCTTAAAATCCCACGATTTCTCAGTGAGAAGATCTAAAACCAGGAAATCCATAACCTGAAAAGGATCCCTCCTGACACACCTCCAACTCAGAGGATGCTTCTTGGCTACTGGTGAGGTACCTGGGCATGGAAAGAAGAGTGCCACCCGTTTCTGACTATCTGGTTTCAGAAGACAAAGATCAAGGCACTCTATTTCTAAAAGAGTCTCACTCTGAATCATCCCGGGTAGGCTGGTTGGTGAGCAGTGCTTTCCATGTAACGCGCTGGGCTCAGGTGTCAAGTCTTATTTGGATGTCCTCTGCCGTCTTGGGCCAGAGGAACCATGCCCTAATTAGCCCCAGCATCTGTTCCCTCCCCAAGGTCTGAAATCATCATGTGTGAACCTCTATGCTGTGGGGCAGCCTTTTGAAACAAGACCAACTGCTTCCACAGTCCATTCATCAGGCACACAGAATCATGTACAATATCCAATAATTAGGGCAAGCTCTGGCATCCCTAGAGTGGGGAGTTCCATGGCTGTAAAAGGAGCTTTGTGCTCTCCCCACCAGAAGGACCTTCCTCCTTAGCATCAACCACAGCTCCATATCTTCCTGAGCAATCTTTTTTTCTGATTCCTAGACCCCATCTGGGGCAGGAAGGTAGATCTGGGTGACATAATTCAAGGTGGTAAGTACAGTTTCTGAGGGTTCCCCAGGCTGTCAGCCAAGTCTCTTTTCCAGACCCCTTTTTTCTATTACTAATGGCCTGTGTTCCCTCTATAAAGATAGTGTCAGTGACCTGAGGAATTGATCTTTATAACATCACAGCTGCACCATTGGAGCATGTGATGACAATGTTGGAATTACAGGCCACTGGAGTTTCCACCCTGAACATCTCCTAAGGCCCAGTTCAAGAATGAGAGGTATAAGAGGCACACCATGTTCATATTCCTTATCTGCAGTCTTGATAATCCACATCAGCCTTAACAACTCTAGTTTGTTAAGAGGGCATTGGGCCTCGTTGTGAGATGACTTTGATGAGCAAATGTCACAATTTTATTATCCCCATTGACCATTGGTCCCACCTCAAGACTGTCTGCCTGTAACCCCTATTTAGGAAACTGTTCTTTCCTTTGTTCCATGTGGTTTAGGTGGCACTGATTCCCCACTCAGTCCCCACCCCCAGGGCCCAAAGGTAAGTCCATGATACAGGCCTGCAAATCAGCCTGTTCCCTTTCTCCAGCCAATCTCAAAGAGGCCAGTGATGAGCACATGACCGAGCTGGGCCATGACCCAAACTTTCCTGGGAGTTTCTGTCAAAACCATCAAGGAAATGCTCTCTCGTTCTCTGAGAGTACAAGCTGGAGATGCCTGTGGCCATTTCACCATCTACATGGAGGAATAATTCTACCATAGAAAAGAATGAGGCCGCACTGGGGAAGTAGCTCAGAGGCAGAGCACATGCCTAGCCTGTGTGAGGCACTGGGTTGGATCCTCAGCACCACATAAAAATAAACAAAGAAAATAAAGGCATTCTGTCCATCTACAACTACAAAAAAAAACTGAAAGAAGAAAAAGAAAAGAATGAAGCCAACAAGCACCATGATCCAGAGACTAAGCACAGATGGAGACAAAGACAGGGAGAAGCTTAATGACTATTATTTAAGCCCATGG
The DNA here is from genome assembly GCF_048772815.1 of Callospermophilus lateralis. Classification (NCBI taxonomy): domain Eukaryota; kingdom Metazoa; phylum Chordata; class Mammalia; order Rodentia; family Sciuridae; genus Callospermophilus; species Callospermophilus lateralis. Next base: position 111,659,751 of record NC_135311.1, on the reverse strand, counting down.
ACCCAGCCATTTCTGTATATCTACATTTTTAGGAAATTAAATATTATAAGTCCTGAGTCTATTATTTTACCAACGTTTATAACTATAGTTGAAGCCAGATGCAGTGGCACATGCTTGCAATCCCAGTTACTCAGGAGGCTGGGGCAGGTGAAGCAAGATGATCACAAGCTTGAGGCCAGTCTGGGCAACTTAGCAAGAATTTGCCTCCAAATAAAAAGAGTTGGGAATGTAGCTCAGTGTTAGAGAACCCTTGGATTCAGTCCCCAGTACTAAAAAAAAAAAAAAAGGGAAGAAAACTATAGTTGAAATCAGAGATTTCAATAGCAATAATTATGGAAACTTGAGAGTGAGAAGCTGTTGACTGAGTGCTTTCGAGAGAATGCAAAGCCTCAGACTGGACATAATTATTTCTGTGTGGCAGAGATTAGGAATAAGCTGAAAGATACAAGGAGATAGAGATAGAGATAGAGATAGAGATAGAGATAGATAGATAGATATAGAGAGAGAGAGAGAGAGAGAGAATTAGCCATATGGAGTTAAGATCTTTTTTCAAGTCACATTTATTCTTATATCATGTCATCGTGATATTGAGTAGTTTGTATGCAAGAAGCTTTCCTATAATATTCTACTCTAACTAACTACAATGTTTTATTGTTTTATAACCCTTAACCTTAAGACTATGATGCCTGTTTATTGTAGAAAATTGTATTTACTCACTGTAAGTTTGTTATAGGAAATTGAACTTTCCATCAACCTTGTAATATTTAACCCACTGAAAATGACTACAGGGCTCTTGCTTTATTTAAAGCTGTATAAGAGTGGTAGAGTTTCTTGGCATTAGGAAAAAGTATTGGTAAGTTTTTTCCCCTTACATAAGTTATGCAAGAAAAACAAATGCCGATTATAACAGACCCCCTATTAACAACACAATGTGGAATTTTAACTTTCTCTTCTACACTCTGAACTTTTCAGTTGCATAAACCAATACATGGTTCCCTTTCTTCCAAGTATCATGGAAAGAACCCTGGTTAATATACCTTCCAAGCGGGTGTGGTGAGGGAGGCAAAGTCCAGGTGAGTCTGCAAGGCCAGCAAAAGAGCACGGATCCCTGGTGTTGTAAATACCTACACTGTTTCAGGGACTGTGGCCAACCCCAACACTTTAGAGATCTTTGAACACTGGCTCTGAGCTAACACCAACTTCTAGAGCTTCAGGTTGTCCCGTGGCCCACTGGTTAGAGTGAGACTATATGGATCAGTCAATGAAAACCTTAGTCTAGGTTCACCTCCTAGAAGCTGGGTGAGATCCCACTTCTACCTGGAGTCATTCTCCTAGTTCCTGAAGGTATAGCTGGAATCCACAGCACCAGCAGCTCTGGATCTCCACACCAGATCCCTGAGCGACAGGATTCAGAACTTTTCTAGAACCTAGTATGAGTTCCTGGATTTACCCTTGCTATCCAAACAAAATAAAACCTATCTTACATCCTAGGGATAATTACAGATGTTAGTAAAACCACTAATTTGGAATATACAGAATTAGTGATTCCTAACACCTACCAACTAATTCTTCAGTGTGGCCATAGCCAAAGGACAGGGTCATCATATGCCTCTTTAGTGAGAACCATTTATAGCTCTTGCCCCAGGTTTGGTCAGATCCACTATGCCACACAGGTGCTCCACTAGATACCTCCCCTTTGAGGTTGTCTGTGGCTCTCTGGTTGGACCATCCATTCTCAACAATTCCACTCCCAGTAACTCAAGGGCCAGGTATAGCTACAGCCACCACCACATCTGGCTTCTCATTTCCTCTCGTGCCAGATGTTCTTTTGCTCCTCACTAGTGAATTCCTTACCACACCTCAGATGCCACAATGGAGCATGTCGGCAGTTGTCTCAGTTCACTGATGTGATGGCATTGGGTCAGAGCCAACACCAGTCTTGGTCAACATTTCTGGGCAATTTCACTCCAAGACTATACTCCAAACATGGAAGGAAGGAAAAGCTTTACTATAAACAACTCTACTGCTAAGCAGAAAAAATGTACCCCTAAAGCAAAGTAAAATGTAGAGTGGTTGTTGACTTCCGACTTGAGTTTTAATTCTAATCTCTATGGAGAGTACCCTGAGAACTGTTTTCAACAGGGGCTCAGCCTGAGCAGTACCTCAGTAAGCAAGTACCTGTTCATGAAGCTTCCCATTACACCCCAAATGACCACTCTCTCAAGATCAGCAGGAACAACCCTCTTCTTTCAACCCACTAGCTCTCTTCTTTCCTGGCTTTACCTGCCTGTCCCCTTCCCCTCAGCTGCTGGAGCCTGCCTCAACCTCTTGGACTCCAGCATAAGCTATATAGGTTGTTCAACTCCATCTGGTTTCACTTCAGACAGAAGGGGTGGGGTGGGGCCGAGGGCCACTTGTTAGTAGAGTATCAACAGGACTTTTCCTAATACCAATGTCCATCTCCTCTTGACACATGCCCATGTGTTATTATGCAGAAAGTGCTGTCATCTCTGGTCAGGAGCCCTATGGCCACCTGACCCTTATTCCACGCTTTAGAAGGTCAGATATGGGATGGAGGGGCACTGCACCATCCCAGTAGTCATGTCCACCTCAGAAACATTTCCACAAATTCCCCTTGACTCGGTGAGATGCTCTTTCAAATTCCATCACATCTCAGGCCTGATCCATCTTCATTTCTTTATGCCATAAATCTGCAAGCTTGGCAGTCCTAGTGAGCTTATACTCTGGAGTTTGAGGAGAATGATTGATTCCGAGATGCAGCTAGGTACCACTCCTCAGGTAAAAATAACTCCAGACAAGGCCCAGCCTTTAACCCACACATGACTGGGTCCCCTTGAGCCATAGCTTCTGCTATCTTGAGCTGGACTTGAAGTCCTTCCCTACGCACCTTGAAATCTTCCCATGACAAACCCAACTCCCAAAGCCACTGAAAATCTCTTGGAAGTTTCTAAGAGAAGATTACATGGTCCTCACACAGCAGAATCCCCTGAGAATCCCTTCCAAAATGCATGTTCCCTCAGCACTCCCCTCCCCACCCCACAGGTGGTGGTCTCACTCTTCCTGTTCCCACCACCCACTCCCCAGTCTCCCTCTCTGCACTGGCTCCACAGCTGCTCTTTGCCAAGCTGGCTCAGGCCCTCCTCTGTTTTGTATATCAAAATCCTGCCAGACAGAATACACCACTCAGCAGCAGAGAAGCCAGCCAAAGGGCGATTTGCACAACAAAAGCCCAGTCATTAGCTAAACAGCTAAACTAACCAAATATTGTTCCTGGAGTGTGCCCGGGTGGGCCTCGTGTCTCCCACAACTCCACATGCAAAAGTTGGAAAAAGCCAAAATGTATCTATGCATATAGTCTTGCCCCTTCCTTTTTGCTTTGTTCTGTTGGTACTGGGGATGGAACCTAAGGCCTCATATTTGTTAAGCAAGTGCTTTACCACTGAGCTACATCCCCAACTCTTTTTACTTTTTTAAAATTTTGAGACTGAGTTTTGCTAAGTTCCCGAGGCTGGCCTTCAATTTGTGATCCTCTTGCCTCAGTCTCCTGAGTTGCTAGGATTGCAGGCATGAACCATTATGCTCAGACTCTCCATTATTTTTTATAAAATGTCTCCTCCTTCCCCTAACTTATGAAAGTAGGTTAAAAAGCTCTGCCTTGCCCAAGGTTGAGACCACATCACTCTTTCACCAACATTTGGAACACCAAACTTTTTTTACTTGTTTTTAGAAACTAGTCTCTAACCAATGCTGTCCATAGAACTTTCTGCAGTGATGGAAATGTTCTCTAAATGCTTTGTCCAATATGGTAGCTACCAGTCCATGCGGCTCTTGAGCACTTGGAATGTAACTAGGATAACCAAGTTATTAAATTTCTATTTTTTTTTCTTTTTCTGTGGTGCTAGGGATCAAACATAGGGCATAACACGTGCTAGGCAAGTGCTCTACCACAGAGCTATAGAACCCAACCCCTTAAAACAAACATACATTGTCCTCTCACTAAGAAAATTTTCTCTCAAGTCTCAGAACCTGAAAAAGTAATGCTGCTTTTAAACAACTCATTAGTTTAGTTCTGTTCTATTTGTTGAGGACACCTAAGAATCTTAAAATCCGTCATGTTTCCTTTTTCCCTTTGACTGCAGGAAGCTTGGTCATATTCAGAACCCCCCCTCTATCATGTGTACCTTTGTAGAATTTTGTTCTGTTTTGTTTTTTATGTGGTGCTGGGGAAACCACATGCTAAGCACAAGCTAAGCACATGCTGAACTACTACTGAACTACGTCCCCAGCTCCCACGACTACTTTTGGATATTGATACCACCTTCAGTTCCATTTATCTTTTACCCTTTTCTATTGCCTTTTTTTTTTTTTTTTGGTAATTGTATATTTCTGTGGTTTTTGATAAGTTTGTATAGTTATGCAATAATCATCACGATTTAATTTAAAACATTTCCATCACCCCCAAAGAATGTGCTCATTTCCAATCACTTGCCATTCTCCCAGTCAACTGCTCATCTACTCTTTCTCTGCAGATTTCCTTTTTCAGGACATTTTATAAATGAAATCATATATGTTATTTGAGTCACCTCCTTCCATGAGCATAATGTTTTTCAGGTTCATCTGTAGCATCAATTAGAACTTCGTTCCTTTGTCTTGCCTAAGAGTGTTCTACCCTATTGTACATTACATTTTGTTTATCCCTTCACCAAATACCAAGCATTTGCGTTGTTTCTACTTTTGTGCTATTATGAATAATCCTGCTATGAACATTCTCATATTAATCCTTTTATGGACATATTTTCATTTCTCTTGAGCTAATACCTAGAAAAGAAATTGCAAGGTCACATAGTAAGTTTATGTTAAGAATCTGACAAACCATTTTCCAAAATGCTTCACCATTTCACATCTCCAATAAGCAATGTATGTATGAAGGTTCTAGCCTTAGGTCTGTGGGTGTAGCTTAGAGGTAGAGCACTTGCCTAGCATGCATGAGGCCCTGGGTTTCATGGAAAAATAAAATTCGATCTCTGATGGTTCTAATTTCTCCACGTTCTCAACAACCCTTGTTATTGCCTGTCATATTGATTTTAGCCATTCCAATGCATTCGAAGTGGTGTCTAGTTTTGTTTTTGGTACTAGGGATTGAACCCAGAGGCGCTTAACCACTGAGCTACATCCCCAGCCTTTTAAAACATATTTTATTTAAAAACAGGGTCTTGCTGAGTTGCTGAGGCTGGCTTTGAACTCAAATCATCCTGCTTCAGCCTTCTGAGCTGCTGGGATTACAGGCATGCACCCCTCCGCCCCCAGCTAGTTTTGGTTTTGAATTGGATTTTTCAATTACTAACAGTGTTGACCATCTTTTCATGTGCTTGTCAACCATTTGTATATCTTATTTGGTGAAATGCCTATTCAATTATTTTGCCCATTTTTAAATTTGGTTATTTGCATTGTTATTGAATTTATAAGAGTTTTTTTTTTTATATGTTCTGGACACAGCTTCTTTTATAAGGTACATGACTTGACTTACAAATATTTTCTCCCAGTCTGTGGCTTTTAATTTTAACATTTTTTAGTTGTTTTTTTTTTTTAAGTTGGACCTTATTTTATTTATTTTTATGTGGTGCCGAGGATCAAACCCAGTGCCCCACACATGCCAGGCAAGCCCACTACCACTGTGCTACAACCCTATCCAAGTTTTTATTCTCTGTGAAGTCAAATTTATCATTTTTTCTTTTATTACTTGTACTTTTGTATCATATCTAAGAAGTTTTTGCCAAATCCAAAGTCATATAAATTTGCTCCTATTTTCTTCTAAGAGTTTTATGGTTTTAGCTCTTACACTTATATCTAACTCCAAGTTAATTTTTGCATACGGCAAAAAATAAGAGACCCACATTCATATTTTTCAATGTGAATATCAATTGTCCACAGCAATTTGTTGTAAACAGTACCCTTTTCTCACTGAATTGCTTTGGTACCTTTGTCAAAAATCAATTGACCATAAAGGTAAGGGTTTATTCCTGGACTTTCAATTCTGTTCCATTGATTTGTATGACTCTTCTTATGACCACAGTCTTGATTATTGTCCTTGTTTTCATTTTTTTTCTGTATCTCCATACATTTATCTTTAATTTATTTAACTGGGAGAATATTTCATCCACAAATTGATATTAGCCCTTGGCAAGAATATAATTGAGGCTTCCTAAAATCAAACCATCAAGACCTCTCTTGTGAAAATCATTGCAAAGCCATTAAAGGGACTACAACTATATTTGTATTCAGACAAACCCCAAAGGGGATCAAGAAAGGAACAGACATCTACCCTTGCCACAATAATCGGATTTACTGATTCTCAGAGAACAGGGAAGACACATTGCTAATTAGGAGGCAGTTAAAGACTTATTTCCTTTCTCATTATGGCTTTAAAAATGTACTAGACCTAAGAAGTAATGTCTGTCTTTAAGCTATGGATATGAAAGTATTTTATTTTAGCAGGTGTGACTTTTTTTTTTCCTGGTACTGGGGATTAAACCCAGAGGCACCGTACACTGAACTACATTTCCAGCCTTTTTATTTTTTATTTTAAGACAAGGTCTCTCACTAAGTCGCCCAGGCTGTCTTTGAACTGCAATCATCCTGCCTCATCCTTCTGAGTTGCTGGGATGACAGATGTGTGTCATCACACCTGGCTAGCAGGTTTGATGTTTAAAGAAATGAGTAGGAATATTGAATATTGGAAAGAAAGCCCTACTTAACCTTCACCCTTCTTGAAGGAAGGGATGTGGAATGCCAGGCCTCTTCCCCATAAGACTGATGATCTTTGAGAGGAGATATATGGACATATTTTCATTTCTCTTCAGCAAATACCTAGAAAAGAAATTGCAAGGTCACATAGTAAGTTTATAATTGCTCCAATGAAAGCAATTACTGACCAGCTTGATGAAGCCTCTAGGTGTGATTCCAGAAGAGTCATCCAGACTTGGAGAACAGAATGGGGAAAGGAAGTGCTCCAGGGATATAGGCACATCCTGATGGAGAAGGAAAGGGTTTTCTTTCTTTCTTTCAATTTTTTTTTCTTAGTTTTGGATGGACACAATACCTTTATTTTGTTTATTCATTTTTATGTGGTGCTGACGATCAAACCCAGTGCCTCACATGTGCTAGGCAAGCACTCTACCTCTGAGCCACAACCCCAGCCCAAGAAAAGGGTTTTCACTTCTGAAAGTGAAAAATACCTGCAAGAATGTGGGAGTGGAGAGGGTTGGTGAAGGATGCAGTCCAGGGAGAGGCTGTAGAACAGACGGCAGAGTGCCGTTAACATTTGGTTTTTGAGGTACTTTTCTTTTTGATCTCTGGGAAAGTCCTAGTTTTAAACCAGTTCTAATATTCTCCTTCTGCATTGTAATTCTGTTAAACTGCACTGCCCTTCATTAAAGCAAGTCACATTTGGCAGCCCCGGCTCAGGTCCAGGTCTTGGGGAGGCTGAAAAGAGGAAGGGGTGAAGGAGTAGAGAGCTGCTGGGGCTCATGGAAGGGAGCAGCATTTTCTTGAGATGGTACATCCAAAGCTCCAGGTGTTTACCAACATTATGAGATGCAATCCCCTGCAGAGCTTAGAAGAACATTTAAAATGGCGGACCAGTTCCCAACTGAACAACTCAATCGAATCTTCTACTTCCCTATTTAGGTTGGATGAAACTCAGCTCTGAAGGGGGCATTGGGGAGAGGTAAACATCTATATGGAATTTCAAAGCATATGCACTTATTTACAAATATATAGAGATTCCTACTGTGTGCTACACATCTTACATTCCATTGTTTTAGTAATTGTCCTGAATTTTTTCTGAAAAAAGTAAGAGGGAGAGTGGGGTGGGGGAATATATGAAGTAAGTCTTGTTTGCATGAATGAATTGCAAGAGCCAGATGGCACAGTCTTAAGTGAACAGGGAGTTTTTCATGGGGCTTCAGGAATAATGGTCTGGGAATAGCCTTAGACAGTGAGGGGTCACTGCTCTCGCTCACTGCCCTGTAGTTGTGAAGTTTCAGCCTCTCCCCAAGACAGCTGCTATGTACTCAGGCAGGAACTGGAGGGAGGATGTGTGAAAGTGTGGAGGATCTAAGAAGTTGGGGCAGAAACAGTGGGAAGTTGGATCAGGGAAGGGGAAGTGCAGAAGAAGTTTGATGGCTGATGAAAAACGGGCTTTCATTGAGACAGTAGATGATGATTTAGCTTTTAAATGCTTTTTCAAACCAGTGCTATTAGAAGCTTGGTTATATTAATTCTAATAATCATCACATAGCTTCTATTTTCAAGAAACTACACTGTGACAGGCTCTGAGTCCATGTCATTCTTACAATCCTGCAAAATAACGATTATCCCCTTTTACAGAAGAGGAAACTAAGGCAAAAGGAAGTAATTTGCCCAAGACTGCACAGATAATAAGTACCATGGGTATTATTCAGAACCAGGTCCATTTTTCTCCCAATACTGGGCCATCCCCTACAGCCTGCTCTGACTCCAGGTGTTGGGTGGTGTGGGCAGCATGTTGGAACCCTGGACAACCTGGAGGTGTCCATGATATGCACCCAGGAATATTGAATATTAGAAAGAAAGCCCTATTTAACCTTCACCCATCTTGAAGGAAGGGATGTTTTCTCCACTTCTCCATCTCACTGCTTGGAACTCCCTGAGCTTCACTCCCACTTCCCAGAGTCCCCAGAGACATAAACAGTCTCAGGGTATTGTTTGCTGCCTCCAAAGGAAGCTGACCCTCTATGGCCTGGCTCTTACCAAGTGGGTGTTGCCTCTTACACGTGTATCTGGAGTTTCTGTCTCCCATCAAGCCAGGTGCTTGCTCTGTGCATGTGCTTAATTCACAGATTCATTGCTTCCAAAAGGATCAGTAGAGTCACTTGGTTGTTTGAGCAGAGGTATGGGAAGGCAGACAGGAGGGCTCATTCTGAGTTGGGTTTTTGCCAAACAGATATGATAAAAAAAAAAAAAAAAGCGGGGGGGAAGGCAAAGGGACTTAGGATAGTGACAAGAATGTTATTAAAGTGTTGAGCCTTGGGGGCTGGGGCTATAGCTCAGTGGTAGAGCATTTGCCCAGCATGTATGAGGCACTGGGTTTAATCCTCAGCACCACATACAAATAAATAAATGTCCATCTACAAATATATATATATATATATATATATATATATTTTTTTTTTTTTTTTTTTTTTAAGTGTTGAGCCTTGGGGCTGGGAGTATAACTGGTGGAGCATTTGCCTGGCATGTGTGAGTCCCAGTTCAAGCCCCAGCACTGGGGAAAAAAAAAATATGTTGAGGCTTTCTACCTAAGTTGGCCTTGGAGGAAAGTGAAGGAAGGGGAGAGAGCTGATGCATTAGGAGAACACAAAGAGGTCACCAGCAGAGAGGGCTGATAAGAGAACAGTTCTCAGGGGGTAGAGTGCACAAAGTGCAGCAGGAGAGATGCAGCTAGGGATGAGGATGAGGCTCCGTGTGCAACAGTAAGAAAGAGGGGCTCAGGTGCCTGTAGGAGATGGTCATTGCGATGAGGAGGTCAAGGAGCTGGTCTGTCTTCGTAGGCATTGCAGGCCGATGGCAGGAAGTAGCCAAGGCCACTGGGAAGTGCATTAGGCTGAACACAGAGGCACAGCAATTGGATTTGGCAAAATGGAGGTAAACAGTCATTATGTCAAGAGCAATTTAGTGGAGTGTTGGTCCAAAAGCTGGATTGTAGTGGGCTGAGGAGTGAGCAAGAGACGGACAAATGAAGGCATCATGCAGGAACAGCTTTGGGGGTTGTTGGGAAGGAGAACAGAGAAGTGCTCAAGTCTCTCCCACTTGGAGGGCGTGTGGGCTCCAGGGAGGGAATTTTTGTTTAGGGTAGGAGAGGCTTGAGCATGACTGTGAACAGATGGGAATGATGTAGCAAAGAGGATGCAGTGGATGGGGGATAGGTGCAAAGTCCTGGATGACCCAGAGCATCCTCAGCACAGGGACATCAGCCTCTGCTAGATGGTGTGGTCCATCCTCCTTGCAACCAGGATGGAGCCAGGGAGGAAGGAGCAGGTGTGGGTGGCTTTGCAGATTTGGTAGTGAGGATATAAGGGAATCCTGCTGTGGTGGCTTCTGTTTTCTCAGAGAAACCCAAGGTGGGTTAGGTCATCATCAACAAGTTAGCAAATTCTTTTGAGAAATTAGCTTCCATCCTCCTGTCCCCCAACCCTGCCCCATAGTGATTCATCAGGAGGAAATAAAAGGCTTTAGCCAGACTTTTGTGTTCCAAGGCCTTGGCCTTTTTGCTTCCGCCCCATACCTAGGAAGGTCAATTGTCTGTGTGGTCTGGTGTTTGAGCTCTTTCTGACAGCTAAAGGAGGACATCTCTGGGTTCTGAGGAGTCGACTGTCTAGATGGGGAAGAGAGACCAGTGAACAGCCAGGAAAATGGCTGTGTGTGGATCAAAAATCCAAGGGATAAGGGCTATGACTTTGGGCACCTATGGAAGAGGCTTCCTTAAAAAAGCCTGAAATGAGCCCAGTACAGTGGCACACACCTGTAATCCCAGTGACTGGGGAGGCTGAGGCAGAGGATCACAAATTCTATTGGACAGCAAGTGAGTGAGAGAGAGAGAGAGCACGCGCCTGGGATGGAGAGGGTAGAGGGTCCCTTTTCCAAAGATCAGGCTGAACAGGGAGGTCCATCTGGGGGGCAAGGGATGGAAACCCCACGGCAGGGATGGCTGATGTCTACAAAAGCAGCAGTGGCCTGAACAATACTTGTCCCTCCTTCCAGCAAGGAACCCACAGTCTATAGGAAGAGGAGACAATCACAGATACATACCGTGGTGCTCCCAGGGTTTAGAGCCAGGGTGGGTAAGTCCCTAGCCCAACCCAGGGGTTAAAGATGGCTTGTCTGCAAGGTCATGGAACACAGAGTGACCCTCCTTGAGGCTATGAAAACCTCTCAAGCTCTTAGATTTTTTGAGGGAGGGGAAGGGGGAGCTGTGAGTGATGTGGAAATCTTGCTGATCTGGTGGGTGGGGAATCAAGCTGAAATTAATTTGATTTAGGCCAACTAAAGACGGTCAGGAAATGTACTGACATCATGAGTTTGAGAAGAGGGTCCAGTGGGCCCAGACCCTGGACAAAGGGTGAACAGTGAGAGGCAACTGACATCTGGCTCCCCCCTCACCCTGCACCCTGCGGCTGGAACACAGCAGACACAGAGCTACCACATGGCACTGCTTGGCCTTCACAGATGAGCACAAGGACATCCCTCCCCGCCAGGCCCATGAGCAGGGCAGCAGGGCAGCCCCACATGGACCCTGTGTTCAGAGTTTGGCAATCTGGACGGAGCACTGGCTCCAGTGCTTCATGAGCTATCAGGCTTGCCTAGGCTTAGCCACCCGAGGTTCTCATGTGGCCTCAGGGCCTGAGCCTCTGGTCTGGGTCCCTTGAGTTTGTCTAGTTCCACATCAAGTACAGGCTGAGATCTGAGCAGGAAACTCAGAAGCGTTCTTCTGCCCTGACTTTACATATACCTTGCCACATGGGGACTGAAAGATAGGTCAGCAGGGGGCTACAGAACAATGGGTTGAGATTCTGAGAACCCCTGTGGGGCTCAAAGCAAGAGCTGGTTACAACAGCAGTGAGTGGGGCTAGCCACTCAAGCCACAGGATTGCAGGGGTCCCACCCACCTACCTGCCAAGTGCTGTGCTCACTTGGCCAGTAGCATTGGGCAGAGTGACAGGGTTGTCAGAGCTTCAGACCTAGGGAGGCCCAGGCTAGCAAGCACATGGATCAGAAGATCAAACCCCTCTTCCAGGCCTAAAAAAGACGGAGTGTGGATGCTCTCTAAGGCTTAGTCACAGTGCTCTTTCCTCATCTTCCTTGAGCACAGAAGGGGGGAATCTATCTTTTCATTCCCTTAACAAATATGTATCATGCACCTATTTTGTGTCAAGCCCCTGTTCTGGCTGCTGGGATATGGCAGCGATGAGGCCGACTTGTCCCTCCTGCCAGCAAAGAACCCACAGTCTATAGGAAGAGGAGACAATCACAGATTTATAGTGATGCTTCCCAGGGTTTAGAGCTGTGTTGGATAATCTCTAACCCAACCCAGGGGTTAAAGATGGCTTCCTGAAGGAGGAAGTGATGGTTCTAAACAGAGTTGGTCCCAAGGTACCAAAACCCATTCAAAGTAGAATAAGTTTCAAGAAGCATCATTGTATAATTATGTTCAAGAGAGTTTCTGACAGGTTTAGTTTTGCATGAACTCAAATACAAAAGTCAGAAACTCTATCTCGGGGCTGAGGTTGTGGCTTAGTGGCAGAGAACTTGCCTAGCATGTGTGAGGCACTGGGTTCGATTCTCAGCACCACATATAAATAAGTGAATAAAACAAAGGTTCATCAACATATAAAAAAAATTAAAAAAAAAAGAAACTCTGTTTGCATGTGTACCTCTTGGAGCCCACATGGTCTATCACCTTTCTATTTCTCAAAGTTTGCAAGACTGTTGACTGACTGGATAGGGTTACTTGAGAGAAGGTTTCTTTCTAGCCTGATGACTGAGTGACTGCCCTTGCCTGAGATGAAGGGGAGAAGAACCCGGGGAGGGAGACATGTAAATTCTGTTACCTGACAGACATCCAGGCAGTGGTATTGAGAAAGCTTTTGTTATATGGATATGGAACTCAAAAGAGAGGCCCACCTGGAGGTAGAGATTTGGGAGTCATCAGTGTGTAGTTGTAGTGGTTGAGGTCCAGGAAAAGGGGGCTGAGTGGGAGAAGGAGAGGCATAGGATACAGCAGCAGTGCAGAAAAGGAGATGGTAATGGAATTGGAGAAAGGAGTCAGTGAGGAGAGTGTGGGCCAGTGAAGCCAGGGAGAAGGACTGTTTTCATAAGTCAGCAATGAACAAGCATAATTATCTGAAATGTACACTTTTTTTAAACTGGGTGGTGGGGTGACAGACCCTCAAGTTCTGAAAAACACGCAAAAAAAAAGCATAAATATGAATAAAAGTTGCAACAGTTCCCCCACAGCACACCAAAATTACCAGTGGGTGAAAAACCACACACTGGGAGTATTCATTTTTGACCTGTTTGTCATCTGGGCCAAATTGTTTGCCCAGAATTACTGGAGCCGGTCCCATCCCCTTCTCACACACCAGGGGGCGCACAAACACTGTTTATGAATCCAAGACCAGGATAAAAGCAGCCAGTGAATTTAGGTAAAAATCAAAACTTATCCCTCAACCCAGACCCCTAAATCCTTATTCTGCATATTAACACTGGAATCCCAGAATCCAGATGCCTCAAAAATCTATAAACTTTGTCTTATTTATTTTTCATCTGACTCCAAACTCACAGGGGTATCAAAGAGAACCTACAGAAGATCAGAAACCTCACAGAGGGTTTCACCTGACTCCGGAGTGGAGGTATCTCCCCCAGCCTTCCTGGTGAAGCTTAACTGGTGCAGGGTTGGGGTTGGTGGGGGTCAGGAAAGAGCTGCTGTGGCTTTGTCTAACTCAAGTATGAACTCACAGACTGGGATAGGGGTCTGAAGGCAGGGGCTTCGGTGCCAAGGCTGGCTCTTGATTCGAAGTTTACAAAGTCCCTATGTGCATTAGGACTTGGACTAAATCTTCAGTTAGGTTACTTGTGTAGCCCAGAAATTCACTGGTTAGCATTAGAGTTTGGAATGAGGAATCAGAAACTTCCACCAATGTCTATATCATCTTTTAGGGTATTATTGTCTTAAATACAGAGACCAATTTCCAGTTAGGTTTTTTTTTTTTTTTGGAAATATCTGGGATGTTGGCCAGCCTCCAGTTAGTGCTCACATCACATCAGAGAAGAGAGGGTGAATGTGGGGATAAAAGGTCATGTGTAGTTTCCTTTCTTGGTTTCTAAGACTATTATGGGAAGAGGGTAAGGTTAGGGTTCTAAACGTTTGCAAAAATGGGTAAGGTTTGAGGTCAAATCTCAATTTGGGAATTGAAATTAAGAATCCCAATTTAGAAAGTATGTTGGGAGTTGGGGTTGTGGCTCAGTGGTAGAGTGCTTGCCTAGCATGTGTGAGGCACTGGGTTCAATCCTCAGCACCACATAAAAAACAAATAAATAAAATAAACATTAAAAAAAGAATGCTTAAAAAAAGTATATTGGTGTTAACCTAGGAATGGAATAGAGTTTCATTTAAGTCTTGGGGTTCAGAAAAGAGTATTGGGGTCTAGAGCAAGGTAGCTATGGGACGTTAGTGTTCTTTGGGGGACAGCAGGCTCAGTGTTGGTACTGGAGTTCATTTAGGGCCAGGGTTGGTACCAGCATCACTTTAGGGCAAGTAATAAATTTAAAGTAATAAGAAATAAAGGAATTCAGAGTCAGACTCAGTATTTGAGAGTCCCCTACAGTGGTGCATACCTATAATCCCAGCTACTTCAGGAGGCTGAGACAGGAGGACAGGAAGTTTCTTGGCCAGCTTGGGCAATTTATTGAGAACCCCTCTCAATAAATAAATAGGGGAGGGGAAGTACCTCAGTTGTAGAATGCTCCTGTGTTCAATCCCAGTAACCCCCCCATTGGTATTTGGGGTCAATACAGTATGGGGGCTCAGACCACACCTGTGCCAATTTTAGGGCAGATTTAGGAGTCTGGACTCAATAATGGGTTTTAAGGGTGGGTCTGAGTTCAGTATTATGTTCAGATCTGGGAAGAAATGGGGTGGGAGAGTAGTATTAGGTTCATATTAGGATTTGGTAGCCAGTAGAAACATCTGGATTTAGTATCTGAGTTTGGCTTGTTCACGCTCATTTGGGGGGTTCAGGTTCAATATTGGTGTTGGGTCGATTTAGACTTGGGGTTGGGTTCTGGCCTCGCCCGGGCCTACACCGCTCCTCCGCGGCTCTTCGAGCTGGAGTGCACGAGGGGAGGGGCGGTGCCGGGAGCGCGCACGGCAGGGGCGCGGGCGCGGGCGCGAGCAGGGGCGCGCGACTGGAGCTGGCGCGGGAGCGGCGGGAGCGGTGGTGTTGGCGGCGGCGGCAGAGGCGGCGGCTCCGGCTCCAGCTCCGGCTCCGGCTCGGGCTCCGGCTCCAGCTCAGGCGGCGGTGGCGGGAGTAGAACCAGGTGGCGGCGGCGGCGGTGGCAGCAGCAGAGGAGCGGGAGCGGCGGCCTCAGCGGCTTGGGGGGGACATGCGGACCGACGGCCCCTGGATAGGCGGTGAGTGACCCCCGGGGCCCCCCTCCAGTCCCCTCCGCGCCCATTCCTTGCTCACTAACCCACCCTCCCTCCACGTCCACCCAACGGAGCTGGAGGCGGTCCCGGGGGGCTGGGGGGCGCCGCTGAGGCCGGGCCGCGCCCCCACCTGCCGCGCCCGCAGTCTCGGCTAAGCCCCCCCAAGCCTGGCGGCTCCTCCCCGCGTTTACCCCGCGGCAGACGCGCCCCCCACCGCGGCTGCTGGTGAGCTCTCCGCCCTCCCCCTCCCTCCCGCCGCACCTGAGCCGCAGCCCGCGCCCCCCCGGTGCAAAGTTTCCCTTTTGCGTTTGGCTCCCCCTCCTTGGTCCCGCCTGGTCCCCCACCCTCCAGCGCGGACGCGCTCCGGGGGCGGCCCTCAGCCTCCCACCAGCCCCAGCTCCGGGCGGGTCCAGGCCGCGCCCCCGCCCCCGCCGCACCGGCGCCCCCTCCCAGTCGGCGGGGGATCCGCAGCCAACGCGTCCGAGTCTCGCTTGCCGCCCCGGCGCACGTGCGGTCCCGGGATGCGCCGGGCGCGAGTTTGGAGCGCCCACCCCGCCTTGGTCGCGAGCGCGGGCTGGGGAGAGGCCGCAGCTGGTGGTACCCACCCCCACGCCATGCACCGCCCTGGAGGCCCTGAGCGACCTGTCCCGTGAGGACGTGTCCACTCGGACCTGCTCCGAAAGTTCACTCAGTCGCCGCCCCGCGTCCTGTCCCGTCCCGGTGTGCCTGGTCCCCAGTCGCTGTGTCCACCGTCCTAGTCTCAGTTACTGTGTCACTGCCTCTGAGTCTCACCCCCTGCAGTCCCAGGGTCTCCAGCCATCTCCCTTCTCCCTTCCTGGGTCTCTCCCTTTGCGGGTGTCCGTTCTCTTTCCCGGTTCTCTCTGCCTGGGTCTCTGTTCTCCCTCGCTGTGTCTCCCTCTTCTTTCCCCTGGATCTGCCTTTCACTCTGGGTCTTCCTGTTCTTTTTCTGTTCTCTCTGCCATGGTCTCCCTATTCTCTCTGCTGGGATCTCTGTGTTCTCTCTCTCTGGGCCTCTTTCTCTCTGCCAGGGTCTGTCCGTACCCCCCACTCTCACCCCGCCTTCCTCCCTGAGTCTCTGCCTGATGTCTCTCACTGGTCTCTTGGTGTCTCTGTACCCCTCTGCTAGACCCCCTCCCCCACCTCTCTGGAATGCTGCCCCTCTGGTTCTTCCACCCCTTGGAGGGGGAGGGGCAAGCCCTTCTCCCCATTTCAATCCCCCCAGCGCTGGGCCCCTGAGTTGGAGCTGGTGGGGGCTGGGACCAGTACCTGCCTGAGCTGTGAAATGTGAAGGAGGCTGCCAGTGCTAGGGGATTCTCTGGGTTCCCTCTTGGGGACAACAGGACAGGATGGTGGAGGCTGGATTGCTGAATGATGGTGACAAAAGCTCCACTTTGGCTTCTGAAGGGAAAAGGGTAGGATCCTTGAGTGACCTGGTGCTGGATCTGGCATGAGAATACAGGCAAGTGCAGTGGGGTGGGAGGCCTGGAAAAGAATGTGGGTGGTGGTTCTAGTTGGAGGGATCTGGACAGGGATCCTTTGGGAGGCATTAGGAATCTGATGGGATACAGAGGAGAGTTCTGATAGAATTCTAAGGAAATTTCACGTTTGGCTTTTTATTAACTTTTGCTTTAGATAGTGTGAAAATCCTTGTTTTTAACTGAATATATGAATGAGTGTAGGGTTTCAAAAAGGAGCAGGTATAACTCCCTTATAAGCCTGGGTTTAGACCGCACACCCCAGGTGATTCTCCATCCTACCTTCTGCTTCCACTCTCAGCCCTGCCCCCACCCTCATGCACACTCCACATTCACTTGCCTTCTTGCCCTCACTCTTGCAGGCTTGGGCCCTCATGCCAGCCAGTGCTCAGAATTCTGCTGTGCTTGCACACTCAGTCCACCTGTACATGTGTACACAGTGTTGTGCCTTTTGGTACATGCATTTTTTGCACATTTTTGCTTGTTCATTTTCCACCTCATGAAATGTCTTTATAGTTTTATATCCTTTTCCAATTTATCTTCCTTTTTCCTTCCTTTAAAAACGAAATCGTTTTAATGTAATTCCTTATTCCTTTCCTTCCTTTGTAGCTTCTGGCCCCCCTCCTTCTCTCTAGCCTTGTGTACACTGATGGCTGGTGCTTCCAAAGGGAGCTTCCAAAGGGAGGAGGAGGGTGGATATGGGTGCTGGTGAAGCAGACTACAGCAAGGGTAAACTAGTTAAAAGTCTTTTCTTGGAATTTGCATTGATGTGCAGCAAAATGCTGACCCTGGTGATTTGTGAGCCTTCCAGTCTTATTCCCAATAGTTCTAACTGTGGGAGTCCAGTTTTGCGAGTACCCAAGGGGAGGTGGGACCCAGACCTCTTGCACTAGAGGTTGTGACACATTCTACATCCCTTCCACCTTCCAGCTTGAGACCTGTTTCTCTGTTTCTCAGTTTAAAACCCCTCTAAAATGGGACAGCTTATCCAGCCCAAGCTGGTCCCCATCCATGGCTGCTGCAGGAAGCCAAGGGATCTGTGTGTCATTGTGTCATCAGCAGTGGCAATCACTTTCTGGGAATGCAAAAGCATTTCAGTAACCTGTTATTGATTGCAGACCATGTGCCAGGCATTGGACTAGGAAATTTCAGCAAGGTTGTCTTGCTTCCTGTGGGACTAACAGCTGTGTAGGAAAGACAGCCTGCCCCTTAGGAGCCTCTGAGGTTGAGGCATCTGCTCACCTGCAGCAACTGCAATTCTGAGCAGAGGTTAGAAGGTTGGCGGAAATCAGCATGAGGTGGGGAAGAGGTCAGAGTGAGTTGTGACCCAGAGGAGACAGGGAAGAGGCAATCTGAATTGGGTTTAAAGGGATGAATAGGAGTTTGCCAGTTGAAGAAGGGAGAAGGGGCACCTCTAGGTAGAAGGAAAAAAAACTATGAATTAAGACCAAGAGATGTCACTTGTGGGTTATTCAGAGATACATCTGATCACAGAGGGTCTTGAATGCCCTGTGAGCTACTTGTGACTTCATTCTGAAAATAGAGGGAAGACACCAAAGGTTTAAAGCTTAGGTGGATGGTGTAGAACATGCTGTGTCAGATTAATTTTTCTGAAAGATGTTGCTGTGACTACAGAAAGTGGATGCCCAGTGAGAAAGATGTTGTAGTAAGGTCAATGAGAGGACAGTGGCCTGATTAGGGTGGTAGCATGGGGCTTCATTTTTCAGAAAAGAATGATTTATGGGTGTGGGGTTAAAGGAAAGGAGGGAGTCCAGGTTCCAGGGAGTAGCTGGGTGGGGCTTTTCTGAAGGCTCTGGGAACTTCTGAACCTCCGAGCTAGGAACCTGAGGAGGAAAGGCTGATTCCAGGGATGGATGACGAGCTCAGGGTTGGAATGTTGCCTTGGGTACTTGGGGTTCAGTGGAGGTGGAGAGACTCAAACGGGGGTTGAATATGAGAGTACAGTTTGGGAGGATAATTTGGGCCAGTGAAGGAGAACCAAGAGTGACATGAGAGTACGAGGAGGCATGCTCAGCAAGCAAAGACAGCCACAAACAGTGGCTTAGCGCTCTGACTTTGGTTTTGAACTGTTGGAGTTTGATGTGACCTTGAGCAAGTTGCTTAATGTCTTTGACCCAGTTTCCTCATTTGTCAAATGGGTATAATAAGATTCCATGCCTCATAGGGTTGATGGGAAGATTAAAGTTAATATGCATCAAGTGCTTAAAACAAGGCCTGGCATCTAGTGAGTAGAGGTGCTCAGTGGTAGCAGTTGTTATTGTGACCATCCTCAACTGGAGTGGTACAGACCCCTTTCCCATCCCAGATTTACCATGAAAAACATGCACTGCAAAGGTTAGGGCACCTGCCCACCTAACAACTTCCCTTCTGAACTGGGATCAGCAAGGGGGTTGCCCATGTGTCTTGTCCTCATTGCCATTGATATGTTTCTCAAGTGTGTCTGACCTTCAGGTGGGCATCTGTGAGAAGGCTAAAGGTGCAGCCCTGCAGAAAAGATCTCACGTTGGGGATGGGTGGGTGGCAAGGAATTCTGAGAAGAGGCAGCCTCTGGATGTTTAGTTCCCCATTTCCTCCCACCCTTCCTGGGCATCTTCTTTCTTCCTCACTTTGCCTCCAAGATCCAGATGCGCCAGATCTCTGTATTCTCAACCTCTGAGTCTGAGAACTCTGCTTTTAGCTTCTTGGCTGTGTTTTAGCTGCTGTTTCATGGGACTTTCCTGGTGCAGCCTCAAGGGCTGCCTGGGGTCTGCTCCAAGCAACATCTGTGTTCTAGATTTCAACATGCTCCTGGTCCCCCTGCTGGAACAGGTCTCATGCCTCACAAATGGCAGACAGCTCTGCTGAGTTGGTGCCCAGGGCCATCTTACCTGATATTGGTCATGGCTGCCAGTTAAACCCTAGCTCTGGGTGCCAGCATGTGTGATCCTAACTTGGGTCCTGTAGAAATTAGGCCCCTTTGTAGTAGCTTTCTAGTTGGCCTTCTAGTCCATATAGGCGCTCTTCTGAATGTGCTTGTCCTGGTTTCAGGGTTCTGACCCAGTGTGGGTCTAAAGCTTTTCTGGGAGCTGCTGTTGGTGATTATGAGGTGCAAATTGATTGCCCATTTAGGTTGTTTCAGAGCTGTTTGATCTTTGGCTGATATGTTTCAAGATACTGGGTTGTCTAGAATCCTTCCCTGGTGCTATTCTGTATACCTGAGGGGTTTTGCAAGGTCAGGATCCTGTATACATTTAGTCTGTTCTGAGACTCACCTCCTGGCCATTTGGGGTGCATGCCTCTTTCCTCCACCCAGGGCCTTTCTCAGTCTCTAAGCCCAAGACCCAGTGTTCCTGATGTGGCAGAGGGTGTGGCAGCAGTGCTGGGTAGCTTGGGAGACTTCCATGTTCTCTGCCTTGGACACTGCCCCTCTGCCCAGGTTTCCTGAGAAATGGCAGAGCCAACAAGTTCACATCAGGCACCATGAGGCCTGGCAGGCATCTCCAGACAAACGGGCCTTTGAGTTTGGGACATGGAAGCTGGTTTGTCTGGCTAGACCCGCCTGGCAGCCTGTGTGCTGGGAACAGCAGCCACTGGAAATGTGGAGAAACACAATGGGCTGGGGGAGGGCAGCATGAGGACATCCTGGAGTGCAGAGCCATTGGTCTTTGGAGGCTGGGTTGGTGAGGCCTGTTTTGAGACAGTCAGGATGGCCTTTGGCCAAAGAAGACTCCCCTGTTTTGCCAGAGGTGGGGACAGTTCCCATGTGAGGAGGTCCTTGGGTGGGTGGTGAGGGTTAGTTTGGAGTTGAGGAGGTTGTTCCTGGCCCCCATGACCACTGTGTTTCCTGTATATTCATTTTCGGAGGAGCCGAGGTGGATGGCAGGGTTGTGTGAGTAGAGGTGTGAGGCTGAGAAGCCTGCTGCAAGGTGCAGCCTGTGTGGAGTGCATACCTAAGGAACCCAATAGCTGAGCTGTGGTGAGGTGGCAATGAGATGATGTGGGCGTGACCCACCCCTACCCATCCCCAGGATGGTGCCCATGCTGGTGAGGGCTCAGTAATGGTTCTAGAAGGAAGAGGCTGGGCTCTGTTGCTGTGTGTGTGCCAGTGGAGGAGGCATCCAGGGGCACACCTTCATTTTAAAAATTATAGAGAAGCAGAAAGTCAAAAATAAATATTGCTCCTGAAGCTTCTTTGAAGACTGGCATGTAGGCTGGGGTGTGTTCCTCCAGGCTGGGCTGTTTTCTCTGAACTCATTCATGCAATCATCTACTCATTCAACATGTGTTGACTAAGCACCTACTATGTGCCAGGCTCCCTGCTGCATGCTGGGGATGTGGAGCCAAGCCAGGCACCATGGCTCATGCTCTTACAGAGCTTAGGATATTGACTCAGTAATTGTATAAGTAGTTAAATAATCATATTTGTGGTCACTGTTCCAAGGCAAGGCCTAGGCATGTAGTCTAGGACATCATGGAAGGCTTCCCTGAGGAGGTACCATTGGATTTAAAACCCAGGGGGTAACTGGCCAGAAGAACCATGGGTGGCTCACTTTAGGCAGTGGCATGTAGCTGGGCAAGGCTGCAAGACAGGAAAAAATATGGTATATTTGAGGATCAGAAGAGAAAGTTGTTGTGGCTAGATGGTGGGAGGTGAGCACTGGTAGGTGAGACTGCAGAAGTCAGCCGGTGACTATGCAGCCCTAGGATCATGTTGAAGAATTTGGACACAATTCTGTCAAGGCCAGGGACTTATCTGTGTCCTTACAGACATGTAGAAGAATGCCTGGCACATAGTATATGCTCAGGGAGTATCAAGTGAACGAGAGACAGTGAAGTGAAAAGATGAGCACTTTTTACTACATGGGATGGTCCTACACCAGTGGTTCTGTAACCTGCTCTTCCCCTGCATAAAAAGCAAATTTTGAATGTCTGTGTCCATACATGCTCTGCTGAGATGAAATTCTTGATGTTTTCTTATCCTTTCTGTCCAGGAAGGTGCGGAGGCCCCTGTGCCCTGCCCTCAGTGCTGATTGTCCAGCAAGAGTGACTGGTGTAAGCAAGCAAAGACCGGGTGAGTGTATCCTAAGATGGGGCCAGAAGCAGGGGTACAGAGGGGTCCTGTGGGCCAACTGAGCAGCTTGGAATTTGATGCAAGGCCATGGAAAGGTGTTCAGAAAGACATAATGTGATCCATTGTGCATGTGTCTGAGAAATAGTGGAGACCTGGACCAGGAAGGTGGTGAGCACCGGAAGAAGGGATTTGTATGTTCTTTAGGTAGACAGAACATGATGAAGTACTGAATGTGGGGCATGAGGGAGGGGAGGTGTCAAGGAGCTTCTGGGTAGAGTAGATGATGGAGGTGGGTGGGGAATGATATATAGCTCATCACCTGTTGTAGGTGTGAAATAGACTTCTGGGTGTCGTCCTGGGACTTAGGCTAGTATCCATCTGCTGCTTTGTTTACCGTGTTTCTGTAGAGAAGACTGTCTGTCACCTGGAGGTTGTATCCGAAGGAGCAGGGCACCCAGTGTAAGATCTGGGGCATGTCTCTCCTTATGTCTTTGAGGTCTACTTCTTTCATTCTGTGAGAAACAGAGACGGGTGGGCTGGAGTTGTAGGGAATGAGGTTGGACAGTGAGTCTGGAGTCAGCATGATGGGCCTTGGATATCAGGCTAAAGACTAGACTTTTTTTGAGGGTGGCATGGAGGCATTGAAAGTTCTTAAGCAGAGAAGCAATATCCATACATTCATCTATCCATTTGACAACCCATTCATTCATTCATTCATGGAACAATGAGTGCCTGCCAGAAGATAAAGCATAAAACAAAGTACACATGATGGACATGATCAAATTTGCATTTATGTGAGCTAAAAGGTACCATTGGTTTGTGTGTTGGTTGGGTTGGAAAGGAGTGACCAGAGGCCAGAGGCTTGAAGCCCACTGAAGAGGTGGGAGGTAATTGGGATAGAGCAGGGCAGATTCAGACTTATTGGCAAGTTGAATATGTAGGTTGAAGAAAAGGAGCATTTGGGAAGGACTCACTGGCCTGGGTGACCAGGTAGATGAAAGTGTTGTCTGTGATATTGGGGGCCTTGTAGGAGGAAGGGGATTGAGGGAGGGTGAGTTCTGGTTGACTTTCCTGAACCCAGGGCTTGGTGGGCTAGTTCACCCTCCAACAGTTCTTTGAAGACAGGGCCTATGCCTCTTGATCATGACCCTGCCCAACAAACAGTTCTAGATGGATGGCTGAACAAAAAGGGCATGGAAGAGATGGGTCTGGCCCAGGTAGGGGAAGAAATGAGCACTTCTTGGGTATACTTGCTTGGTGAGATGGACATGGTCAGATGGGGAGAGTAGAAATAGGGGTACTGTACCTGCCCATCCTTAAATGATGGGACCTGCCTAGAAAATCCAACCTGACTGAAAGCACAGTGTCACCAGAAGAAGTATCTGAAAGGGGAGCCATCTGTCCTTTAGAGAGGACACTTGCTGGTGGCATATCTGGGAAAAGAGGAGATGGGTGAGCTGGAGGTCTTGAATTTTAGAGGTCTTAGCTCTTTTGGTAGTAAGGAAAGCTGATTTGAGATCCTAGGGCCCAAGAATTAGCTAATACAAGAGTTAAGCCAGGTTAGGGCTGCCTTTGGGTCTATAGCTTGGTGGGGAATATTCTTAGGGAACTGGGTTCTGAGGCAGGGGCCAGTCAGGCCCTAGGCTGAATCAACAAAGGAGTTTGCCATCCATATCAGGATTTCTCAACCCTCAGCAATGTTGACATTTTGAACCAAATAATTCTTAGATGTGGGGCTAACCTGCCATTGTAGGATGCTAGCAGCCCACTGGGTTTTTTCCTGTTAGATGCAAGTAACATACCACATACCCCCACCCTGAGTGTTTTTTTTTTTTTTTTTTTTTTCTTTGCAGGGGATTGAATCCAAGGGCACTTAACCTCTGAGTCACATCCCCAGCCCTTTTTAAAAAAATATTTCATCTAGAGACAGGGGCTCACTGAGTTGTTGAGGGCCTTGCTGAGTTGCTGGGGCTGCTTTGAACTCATAATCCTCCTGCTTCAATCTCCCTGTTAGGATTATAGGCGTGAGCCACGGTGCCCAGCCCACCCTTAGTCTTCTTCTTTTTTTTTTTTTTAATATTTTTTTAGTTGTAGATGGACACAATATCTTTATTTTATTTATTTTTATGTGATGCTGAGGATTGAACCCAGTTCCTCACACGTGCAAGGCAAGTACTCTACCAAATGAGCCACAACCCCATCACCCCTCCACCCTTAGTCTTGACAATAAAAATATCTCCAGACATTGCCTAATGTCTTGTGGGGCCAGAGTCACCCTGGATTGAGAACCACTGGTCTAGACCTCTTGGTGTATTCACTATGTTTACAAACCTGGAAAACCAGGGGGATCAGTTGGGGAGAATGTACAATGATGGTTCACTTGAGCTGAGTTCTGGAGGGTGAGTGAGTGGCTAGGGCAGAAGGGCGTCTTTTCCAATAAAGAACAGTAAGCACAGAGGCCTGGAGGCAGCAGAGTTGGTGAGCATTAATCCAGGGGTTCCCCAGAAGAAAGGAGCAGTAACTGTAGGAAGGTGCCTCTGTTGGACCCCTTTGCCACCTCAGAGATTCAGCTCCTCCTCCTAATTACTCCCTTCACTCCCCAGAGCAGCTGAGGGCTGCAGGAGACAAGCTGAGGGCCTCAGGAAGGCAGGAGTCTTCAGTGAAGCTGGGGGAGCCCCAATTCTAACAGGGCAGGGATTGTTCCTGGCTATACTCAAAGACTCTGGCCACCATTGACTATAGGAGTAAAGGCAGTCCTGGCCTCCACCTGCTGTTCACCTCCTTCCGTGGGGCAGGGGTCGGGTTGTGACTAAGGCAGAGATTTATTCTTGTCATAATCCAGTGGTTGGTTTGGTAAGAGTTGGAAACATGTTGGTTTTCCCTTCCCAAGTGTAACAGGCCTGTTTCCGCCTCCGCGGCCGCTGCTGCAGTGCCACGCGGTGAACTGTCCAGGACATGACAAAAGGGCTCGGTTAGCTGCCCGTCACTGGTTAGAAGATGAACGGCTCCCAGCTTTCCCTG
Organism: Callospermophilus lateralis; assembly: GCF_048772815.1. Lineage (NCBI taxonomy): Eukaryota > Metazoa > Chordata > Mammalia > Rodentia > Sciuridae > Callospermophilus > Callospermophilus lateralis. The sequence continues at coordinate 111,634,898 of NC_135311.1, read as the reverse complement.
CCCAATGAGTATGCCTCATTGCCCACATGCTGACCTCTCCCCTTGGCTTGCCACTGTGTGAGGCCCTGGATACCCCTTCTTTGCCCCAGCTTCCTGGAACCCAGGGTCCTGGCCTGGGAAGGAGGGGTGGGAGAGGACATACGAACAGGTGGTATTTGGAGACTAATTAATATTTGTGAATAATAACACGTGCCCAAGGGAAGCAAATCAATCTGTGTTTGCATATTCATGAGGGGGCTCAGGAATGATCCCAGCTGTTCTCCAGCCAGGAACCCCTCCATCCTGGCATCACATGGTCCCTCAGGCCCCCTCAGGGGCTGGCAGGGTGGGGTGTTAGGGTGGACCACATGGAAGTGACATGGCCTCTGTGTAACACGCATCTTCCGTGACGTTTGTCTGAGTCTGTGGCTTGGCATAGTGTCTCCTTCCTCCTTTTCCCTCAGAGCCGCGATTCCCAGGTTCTTTGGTTTCATAAACCAGTACAGTTTCCAAAAGTACTTGAGGGCCAGACAACCAAATTGGTTAGCAATTTTTTATTTTGCTAAGTAAGGACATTACAAAAAAAAAAAAAAAACAATTGCTATCTGCTATCCCCATCATTTCGTATAAGAAAGGACATTTTAGCGCCAAGGACAAAATTTGAGAATAAAGGACAGTTCTTCCTAAGAAAGGGCAGTTGGCAGCTTTACACTGATGTAGCAAAGAAAAAGGATATATTAAAACCATTCTGAATGTAGAAAAATTGCATCCAATTATATTCTATAATATCACAGGGCATGTAATTGTTTTCCTGCCCAAGTATGTCAGTGTGGTAGAACTGATGGTCCACAGTGCAGTTCACAGATGAGCTTGAGTGCCCAAGGGTTTGGGCCTCGTTTTTATCTGAGTCATTGAAAGCTGTGCTGGTGAAGTAGACACCCTGCTCTGAGCACATGAGGTTCTCGATGACCCAGCAAAGCTACCAGCAGTCCTGCCTACCCACTCTCCCACCTTCTCCCTGCAGGTAACCTGGAGACTGGTGTAGAGGCAGAGCCAAGCCCAAGGCCAGGCCTGGGGGTGTAGGGCTGCTCTGCTCTGATGAAGGAGGTCCTAGAGCAGGGAGCAGCCTGAGTTGCTTCACACTGGGTACGGGCTCTCGGTCAGAGTCTGGGGGCAGAAGCAGTTTGCTCGTGCTGGGAGCTGCTGATGGGGAGGCCTTAGTTCTGACAACCCTGAGAATTGTGTACATGTTTTGTATGTCCCTTGGGTCTCGCCATCTCTCTGGGTGTCCATGGACCCCTGGGAGAAGCTCTCTGGGGAGGAAACATCTTTGATTTCAATTTCCCCACCTTTGCCAATTCCACTTTGGGGATTTGAACAAAGTGTTCTGAGCACCCAGTTTAGATACACAGAGGGTCTCTGAGACCCCAAGTGAGGGCCACTTGTCTTTTCACATTGGGGATGGAGCTACCAGAGGCTCAGGTTCTCTAACACCCATGGCCTGACTCTCACCCAAGATTATACCACATCAGTGTCTGTTCTGTGAATAATACTCCATGATGGCTGCACTGGTGGAGCCTCATGCCCCTCTAATATAGGTGCCAGGGGATGACCCACCACCATGGTGTCTTTAATAGGAAGTCACACCCCTGCAATGCCCTTATCTGGCAGTTATATCTTAACGTGTCTGTACTCTCTGCATGTACCCACATGACGTCTCTACCAGATGGCTACTTCCATGATGTCTGCATCTGGGAATACAGTGCTGTGAGTGCTCCACTAAGGCAGCTCCAGCTAGCTACAGGGGATCAAACTTTTCTGATCATTGTACTAGGGAGTTGCATCCCATGATAACTGATGTGCATTAGTACCTTGTAGTGTGTGTCATGTTCAGCTTCATATTTGTACCAGGGAGATGCCCCAATACTTGTGTTGGAAGTTATGTTATGTTCCTTTGGTGTCTGCTGGGGGGTTCCATGCCTGGAATGCTTGTGCCTGGGAGTTAGCCTCTGGCTTTTGCATTGTCACACCCCATGATGACTGTCCTAGACCCCTCTACACCTGCCCTTTGGTGTGATAACCTGTTAAGTTGTAAATCCATGGTATCTGTACCATAGCCAGGGGTTGGCCTGTGCCCCATGTTGACCTGGCTGGGCAGTTTACCACCTGATGTCTTCTGGGAATTTGGATTCTATTTGGCTATACAGTGGCATCACAGTGCTGTGATGACCACGCCCAGACAGGACCTTGGTGAGGTGTTACCTCCATCCCAACACAGTTCTGTAGGGCATCATTGTGGTCTCAGCCACCTGGGCTTTGTGATCTCTGAGCAGAACCCCCACTTGGTGTAAATGGGGCTGGACACTCATGATGCCCCCTTCAACTTTATTGCTTTTGCTGCTTAGTTCCTATCTCAGAGTTTTGGTGAGATTCTGGGTCAGGGCTCATCTCTCCCCTTCCTCTCCCTTTGTGTGTTATCCCCTGCTTTCACAGTCTCACTGGCTTTGTTAAGCACCTGCCTTCTGACCTTTTGACTGTCCCAGTTGAGAGAAGGGTTCAAGTTCTAGGAAGAGTTCAAGTTCTTTGAGCCCTGTCCTTCCTGTTCACTTGTCACCTTGCCAGTTTTATTACCATTGTAAGTCACAGGCATGGGTCTGACCATGACCCCCCCACCAGAGTCCATGGGTGCCACTATGAGTTCCCAAGATGTATTCACTGCCACTCACTCCCCCATTATACCCTGTTGGATTTTCAGAGCATTAATGAGGGGCTGACCACATACCAGCCCCTGCCCAGGGCGAGGTGTGAGCAGAACCAGGGGCACTACTGCACATTTCCAGGCAGGGGATATGGGAGAGAGACCCTTGGGACCTCTCAACCAGGGCTGAGGAATGAAAGCAGGGTGTCTTCCAAGATGGTATGATCACAAGGAAGCCTTTACACAGGTTCTACAGAGTGGGGAGGGCACCCAGGCAAGGAGCTGGTGAGCAAAGCCCTGGGGGCAGTCAGCGTCCCAACACAGTCCCTCAGCCTCCCCACTCTCATCTGCTTTGAGCTTCTGGGGCAAAAGAAGAGAAGGCATGGGGGTTAGATTATAGGGTCTCACACACCCATTCCTGGCCACTAAAGCTGCCCTGTGATTTCTCTTTGGGGTGGGAAGGTGCCATGGGAATTAGGTAGGATGAGGGTGGCCAGGCGGGGCAGCTGCAGCTTGTGAAGAGCAGTCCTGGCGAGCCCTGGCAGGTTGTGGCTTTGGCTACAAGCCTCTGGTACCTGGAGCCATCTGCTGCTAACAAGTCTGTGTTCTGGAGCCTGTGCTCAGCATGTGGGTGTCCAGCCTCTTGCCTCTGCCTCCCTCCCTGCTGGGGAGAGGATAGACAACAGGATATCCCCAGGCCTGTGGGTCTGCCTAGCTCTTCACCACTCCCTCTTGTACTGCCTTGTCTTTGTCCAGTCTGTGTGCCTACCAGTATGTCTTTCTGATCTCATTTCCCTGTCCCCTTATTGGGTTGAGTTGGAAGCTCAAAATCCCTGTACATCCTCCAGTCTCAGCATCTCCTCTTCCTCCTACTTGGGTTTAGAAAATGCCCTAATAGCCTTCTGCACTCCTTCTACAGCATGACTGGTGGGTTATCCTTGTCAGCACTGGGGTTTCAGGAAGGAGCCTGGGTGATCATTGCCCAGTCCGAGGTGGGTCTGTGAACTAGGCTGTGGTGGGCAGTGAGGATGAATAGGGACCAGGAGGCAGCATGGGTGAACAGTAGGGACATTGATGGATACTAGCTAAGTGGCTCTGCTTTTCTCTTCATATAGGTGGATTCTCCTGGATTGCAGCTGGCTGTGGCGCTAGAGCCCTGGATGGCCCTTGAGCCAACTCCAGGGAGGACGATGGTGCCCCTTGTACCCACGCTGGTGATGCTTGGTTTGGTGGCAGGTGCCCATGGCGACAGTAAGTCTGACCCCTCAAGGTTCATATCTCCAGGTTGAAAGGTGACATACCTCCTAGCAAGTCTCTGGAATGAGACAGAACCAGCTTCTAGGAGAACAGGATGGCCAGATACCTCTCTAGACCCTCTGTCCTAGAGAGAGACCCCTGCTTGGAGAACCTCTAAGGTGTACCTGGCCCCTGCTGCTTCCTGGGAGCACCCTGTAGAGTGCCCATGTATCCCTTAGGCACCATGGGGTGGGGCGTGTCTAAGCGTGATTCTGTTTTATGGGGCCAGGGTGAGACATGTCCTGGATTCATGTGGTCTTTGTGTGATGTGCCCAGGCATGCGCTGTGTCCACCACAGCAGATATGTGTAGAAGGTGCAGCGTGAGCCATGTCTGGGATCAGTGTAGAAGGTGGGGACAGCCAGGGAGTGTGAATGGATGTGTGAATGGGATGCCAAGTGTCTCTTCAGGTCCCAGGGAGGACTTAGAAGCCAGAGCCACCCAAAGCTTTTCCCCTAGGCTAGGCCCGCAGGATCCAAATGTGGAAGTGCTGAGCTCCTCCTCCCCTTCGTACTAGGGACCTTCCAGGCAAAGGGCATCTCTCTCCCCCAAGCCCCTCAGCCCTGGAAACTGGGGGAGGATTGTGCTACTTGGCCAGCAGGAAGCTGAGCTCCACCATCCTTCTGTGTGTGTGTGTGTGTGTGTGTGTGTCTCTCTCTCTCTCTCTCTTGGGGGTTGGGGGGCGGGAATCTGTCCCCTATTACCCAGGTCCAGCTCTGAACTTTGGTCCCTTTCTTGCTGCTGCCCTTCCCCCTGCCTGGCACTACAGACTGGCCGCAGCCCGCCCCGTCACCATGGTTACCACTGCTTGGTTACTGGTGGGAGGCGGAGCACAGGGCAAGCTTATCCAATCTGCAGGCTGGGGGGAGGGGCGAGGTCGGAGTCAAGGTCCCTGGGGAAAGAGGCCGCTCCCAGCCTGTCCCGAGCCCAGAGGCAGTCCAGGGCCAAATCATGGGTCAGCGGGCCATAGGGTTCTCCCACCAGCTCCAAGTCTTTGGTCACAGATCTTGCCCCTTGTCTCACCAGGGCTCTTTCTCCTAATGGCTCATTAATTATTCAGTAACTGATCCTGGAGGGGGGGTGACACTGGAGCACCCCGTCCTTTGTCCTCAGAGGCTGGGCCCTAGGTGGAAGCTAGAAGGGAAAGGGGAAGGGGCTGGCATTCTTCCTGAGAGGTGAGGGTAAGGGGTAACAGGAGCTCTGAGTTGCTGGCCAGGAAAGGGCTGGGCAAGGAAGAGAAGGGTTAAGGTCTACACCGGAAGTAGTCAAGTGGGAAATCAGCTGGCGGTGGAGGCATCTACAGGCTTGGCTGGGACGGGTGGGAAAGAGCTCGAGCCTGCAGGGGCAGGTTGGGGTAGAAGACCTCATCAGGTATGACTCCACTGTTGGCAGGGAAGTGAAGGCTTGTCCAGGTGTGGTCAGCAGCCCTTGGACGTTGATGGACTGTGCTTGTTCTCTGACCCCACCCCAGACTCTCACCATCAGAGAGGGCAGGGGGCCAGGGGTGGATACCCAGGTGGACTTTAAGAAACAAATGGGTCTTGAGAACAACTGCCTCCCCACTCCTGCCTCAGACTCAACACGCTCCAGCCTGCACCCCTCACTCCTACTCCCCACCTGCTTCCCATGTTCACTCTCCCTGTGAATGGCATTACCACCCACCCGGTCACCAAGTCGGAAACCTGGGCCTCCTCCCAGCTTCCTCCCTCTCTCATATCCCACATGTAATCCATCACCAAGTTCTTTCTACCTTCTGAATATCTTTGGAATGCATCCACTTCTCTCTCTCCACCGCCTTCATCCGAGCCACCCTCGGCTCTTGCTTGGGCTTCAGCAGGCAACAGCCTCCTGATGATTTTTCTACCTCTGGTCTCTTTCCTAGTAATCCATTCTCCATTCCAAAGTCAGTTATGTTGTAAAAGGAGACATGCATCAATCATTCCTCAGTTTAAACTCCTTCGTTCCCCTCACCCATTGTCTAGGGTCTTAAACTTTTTTAAATAGGCCTCTACCAGCCTCCTCCATATCCCTACCATGCTGACTTCTCTCTGTTCCTTACATGGTCTCTGTGTCCAGGCCTGCTTCCTTCCTTCTGCTTCCTCTGCTTGGATCACTTTCTCCCTGACCTTTATCTGACCAGTTACAACTCAGCCTGGAGCCATCACTTCTTTCAGGAACCTGGGTGGAGTGCTGCTTCTCTGTACTCTCCTCTTAGCGTGTAGTAATGGCGATCTGCTTCAGATCTGTCTGTCCCACCAGACTGTGAGTCCTGGGAGTTCAGGCCATTGTCCAGCTCTGGTCCTTGCATGTAGAGAGTGGATACGAGAAGGACTAGAGCAGTTCTGAACCCCCAATAGGAATTGGTAGAGGGGCGAATGGAACAGTTTTTCGTAGACTTCCAGGAATCTCTTTTCTGGTTCCTTAGCGACCAGAACCCAGAGACCAGGGTATTGAATGTAGGAATCAGCTGAGGAAACTGAAATCCTGCTTTCCCAAGTGGGGAGGGGGTGGTTCAGGTGACAAGATCTGGCTTCTCTTCCTAGGCAGAGTGCCTTGGGGCAGAAGCCTGGGCAGGGGACTGTGGTAACCCAGCCCAGGAGTCAGGGTCTGGCCTACTGGCCTGCCTTAAATTGCACACACTCTTGGATCTCTCCCCTCACAGTGGCCAGGCTCGGGCTGAGGTTGAAAGATTTCAACTAGGGGCAAGTAGCCAGACCCAGACAGGGCTGCTGCAGAAGGTAGAGCGGGTGCCCCAGAGAATTGACGACCAGAGCAGTGAAGCGCAGAGCGGACAAATGTGTTTCTATAGGCCTCTTAACGAGACAAATGAATGGGGGCCCTGGCCTCGGAGAGGAGAGGAGGGAAGTGGGGTGGAGAAGCAGCTGCCAAGAGTTAGCCTCGAAGCCCGGCATCGATGCTGAGTCAGCTCCAGTGGGGACATGGGCACGGGAGGCAGGATCCCCGCTCAGGGCAGCTTCCCCAGCCCAGGACTTGGTGGCTTCTAGGGAGAGGAAGCCTTTGGGGCCAGAAGTAGTCCTGACAGAGCAGAAGCCCTTATGTGTGTGCCAGGGGCCAGGATGGGAAGAATCCACAGTCTTGCCCTTGGACAAGACCCACAGGGTCGGGGCACAGGCTTGTGAGCAAACCGTTTCACCACAGGCGCGGGTGGGGGCAGTGCTGTTACAGATGACGACTTAAGCATCTTGGGAGAGGTGATGGGAGGCTTCCTGGAAAGGGGTTAATGGGCATTTGCTCAGAGCAGGTATTGCATAATGAAGTGAAAAGAGGGGTGTGTGGAACAGGTGAGCCCCTGGGCTTCTCTGAGGAGCTCATGGCAGCTAGAGTGAGAACTGCAGATAGCAAGGGACAGAGGCAGGGTCCCAGGACCAGGTGTGAGTAGGGCCCTAGAATCACTGGAGCTCAGAACAGGATGCCTCATGGCTGGAGGGGCGTGTGATATGCGGGATTTGCAGATACAGGTGGGCAAACAGCTAAGGGTGTGTCTGTTTTGTGATTTCCCCTCCCCCAGAGCCTGCAAAGCTGGAAATGGCAGGGTGCTACACACAGTTCTGCAGTGCCTTCCCGTTTGTGCTTATGGGTGGCCTGTCTAGACTCTGCCCTTTGCAACTTCTAGCAAGATGCTTTCTCTCTCTCTCTGGGCCTGTTTTCCTATTGCACAATAGGGATAATCACTCCTACCTGGAAGGGTTAACTGAGGTCACTTAGCATCTTAGGGCTCCCCCTGTTGAAGGCCATGACCTGGGGCTCAAGGAGTGGCTCCTAGAACCAGGAGTGGGTTTCCCCCAGAGGGCATCAGGAGCAGTCACAGGAGCTCATTATGAGTCCTCAGCCCATTAAGTGGTTCAGGGCCTTGGAAATCACCTCTCCAGGAACTCTCCCTGCCCTTGCTGTCCTTCGCTGCTGCTCTGTGCCTGCCCTCTCCTTCCGAGTGCTATGTATTTGTGCTCCCCAGGGAAGGCACAAAATAGCAGTCAGTCTCCCAGTGGAGGAGCCTTGGAGGTGGCCCAGTTTGACTATCCCTGGAGCTGGACTCCTGTGGCCTCCCTGGGGGCTGTGCCTTCCCCATCCTGGGCCAGTTTCTTTCTTAGGTCACTTCTTCCACCTTGCACCTAAGAATGTCCCAGGGCATATCTCTGAGAGCTGCTACTCAAAGAGCTGTGCTGCTCATGACCCTGTGTGGTAGAGGGGAACCACACTCTGATTGGGTGTCAGACTGAGTGGCAGTGGGTAACTGGCAGAAAGTCGCTCCTGGTGTGTTCATACAACACCCTGTTGACCCAGTCTCAAAACTTTCAGACTATCACTGAACACCGGGGCAGAGCCTGGTTTTATCTGCCAGCCTGGGGAGCTGACCAGTTACTGCAGTGAGATCCATGGTAGGATGGGAAATCTCACTGTGGGACTCCCAGAGCCTCTGGGAGGGGGAATAGGATGGGACTCCACTAAGGGGCAAGGCACACCAAAGGCAAGGAGGTGCCTGTGGGCTTGGCAGGTCAAGGCAAGCCTGGTTGGTGGGTGGTAAGACAGGAAGGTTCGAGCTTCAGCATAGTGCACGGCCTGCCGTGGGTGCTCGAGATACTGTTGAAGAGAAAAAGGCTGAGGCTGCAGAGGGTCACGTGAACAAGCGTGGGGAAGGGTATGAGGAGACAGTGTTGTAGCTGAGAGCTGTGGGCTGACTGTGCTCCCCAAAGGTCCTCTAGGGAACAAAAAGGACAAGGTCTTAATGGGGCTCTGGGACAGGAGAGTCCTGTGGGTGGGGAGGGGGATTGGCAGGGAGAGTCCTAGACAAAGGGAGGGACTGCCTGCCAGCCTCAGGGCGGCACCGGGCTGGGGCTGCCCTGCCAGTCTGGCCCTGGCGCCCTGGGCGCTGGCTCCCCTCCAGCCTCCAAGGGAGGGGACTAGTTCTGCCTCTTGCATGGCCGCAGGCCTTGGGCACAGTCCAGCCTCCACACAGCTCGAAGGCCTTTCCCTCCTGGCTGCTAGTGACCCTACCTGGCTCACCTTTTCAGTGCCTCAGCTCTTTGTTTGGTGAGGAGGCTCCGCCCCCATAGTCCTAGTCGGCACTGGCCCTTCTGGTTTAGCAGGTTCTAGACTTTGGTTTCGTTGCAGACACGTTGAGGCAGGAGCTGGGGTGGGAGTTCCTCTTCCTTGCCAGAAAGGGCAGGTGTGTGTGAGGGGCCACAGTGTCTCCTCTCCTCTCGAGTTATTCCTTCCTGCCCCATTCTGCGCTCCTGTGTGCCAGGAACTGGGTCAGACAGACACTGGGATAGGGTAGGAAACAGGACAGGCATGGGATCTGCCCAGCCCAGGCTATGTTCCAGGGGAAGCAGCTATTAAACACCAAAAATGTCAAAAAAGTAATAGCCCCATACATAAGCAGTAGTAAACCATGAGCAGAAGTCAGGACCTCACACACGTGCACGAACCGGGCAGTGCTGTGGGGGACAGTGGAGCCTAGAACCAGGGGCTGAGATAATTGGGCACCGGTGACGAGAGGGATGGACCGTTTTCTGAGGAGATGATGTTTAGATTGAGATCAGAAGGGCAAATGGGAATTGATGGGTAAGGAGGTATTCCAAGAAGTAGCTCCTTTCTCAGCTGAAGGAGCATCTTACCACAAGCCCCTAGGCCGTAGGGAGCAATGTTTATTCAGGGGCTCCAAAGCCAGGACCTGGGAAGAGTGGCTGGGTCAGACTTGGCAGGGCCTTATCTTGTTGTTTTTGAGAGCAGTGGAAGGCCTTTGGAGGTGTTTGTCAGTCCTGGGCTGGGGCTATTCTTGGGCTGCTGAACAGAGATTAGAGGAGCTGGGGTGGGTGAGACCCAAGGAGGGTTGCCAGCTTGAAGCCAGTGGGGTCTCTGGTCAAAGGAAGATGACAGCTGCACCAAGGCAGTAGCAGTGCAGGTGGAGAACTGTGGGGAGGGGTCAGCAAACAGTCCAGTGGAGCCTAAGGGGATCCTAGCCCAGAGAGGACCCATCTGAGAGGAGCACCAAACAGTGACTGTGTGACCTTGGGCAAGTAACTTGACTTCTCTGAGCCTGTGAACTGGCAATAATGATAAAAGATTTTTAAAAGAAATAAAGTACCTGGTGCAAAGTAAGTGCTTAGTGAAAGACTGGTACTCCCCCCAGGGTCCAACCCTGAGTTCATGAGGACTAAGCAGGTGGTCTTGAAAGGTCATTTCTCATGGCATTAGCCCTTCCTAGAGGTATTCATTGGCCTGATTAATAGGAAATGGATCTGCTGTCAGGATTAACGAGGCATTGCAACATCTTAATGAGCCAGGTTTCTCTGGGCTTGTGATGCTGGGCAGTGGGATTCATAGGGATAGGGGCTGTAGGTTGGCCATGGGGTGTGTGCCTGGGTGACATGGGTGTGGTAGTGTGGTGTCTGAGCCCCTTCCTTTCTCCCCTTCCCTGCCTCCTGTGGAGGAGGACCTCAGGGAGCTGCCCAGGCTGTTGGAAGGCATTACACAGCAGTGGGGGTGGGGTGGGGAGGGGCGGGTTTACAGGAAGCATTCACCTGGGAAGACATCCAGAGACACTTAGGAGCTGGAATGTCTGGGCCTTTGGGGCTGCTGGTATGTGAGGGTCAGGATGGGGGAGTCACGGTTCCTGGCCCAGGCCTGGGGTGGATAGAGGTGCCATCATCGAGATGGAGAGCAAGCAGGGTGGGCAGTGTTGGGGAAGGCTGGGGCTCTTCCTGAGGGCAGCTCTCTGACATGCCTGGTCCCTGAGCTTGGAGATATGAGGGTGGAGACGGAAGCAGGAACCCAGATGCCGGGGTTCAGATCGCACTCTGCCGCCTACCAGCTGTGTCATGTTGGACAAATCCTTTAACCTGTCTGTGCCTCGATTTTCTTTTCTGTAAACAGTAATTAAAGCACCCACCTCACAGGCTTCAAAGGGTTAATAAGCGTTCAGCTCTCTGAACAGTGCCTGGCACATATTAAGCACTACATAAAGGTTAGGTGTCATTATTCTCTTCTCTTTTTTGCCCTCTTACCCCCCAAGACTGCCACCTGCAGTGTTTAAACCATGCCACCCATGATCACTTGCTATCTCCATCTCTTCCAGGCAAACCTATCTTTGTTAAGGTCCCTGAGGACCAGACTGGGCTATCGGGAGGGGTGGCCTCCTTCGTGTGCCAAGCCGCAGGGGAACCCAAGCCTCGCATCACTTGGATGAAGAAGGGGAAGAAAGTTAGCTCCCAGCGCTTCGAGGTGCGTCCTCTGGGGTGAGGTGTAGGCAGGATTCAGTGTCTGTCTACACCTTTCAGTTTGGTGCTACACCTACTCTTCTTAGTCTCCCTCCCTTCTGGAGGTGTGAGCAAGATTAACCCTGAGCAGGCCTCCATGTCCCCAGCAGGCTGTGACCAGTTGTCTGTTCTCTGACAGGTAATTGAGTTTGATGATGGGGCAGGGTCAGTGCTGCGGATCCAGCCATTACGGGTGCAGCGGGATGAGGCCATCTATGAATGCACTGCCACCAACAGTGTGGGCGAGATCAACACCAGTGCCAAGCTCTCGGTACTTGAAGGTATGTGCTGGGAGGGATATGGCATGGTGGGTGGGTGGGCTCGGGTGTGAGGAAAGCCAGTCCTCCCTGGCCCTGCCGTGTGTCCATGGGCATTTGGCAGAAAGGAGTGCTGGCCACCTTGGTGGGTGAACAGGCCTGCATCACTGGCTTAAGCTGGAGCCTGCTGTGTGCTTGATACATTGTATCTCCTGCTGAACCACGTCAGCGGAGTGGGGTTCTGACTGAGGTGTGGAATTGTAGTTGTGGGTTTTGTGGCTATGGCCACAGATGGGATTTTCATTTGGAGCCTGACTGTAGGTGTCAGGTATGTTCCTATTACCCCCGTGAGCAAGGTCCCAGGCTGGGGACTGGGGCCCTGTATGTGCATTTCAGTGTCTTCTCTTACTTGGTGGCTCCTCCATTCCTTCACAGACTCCCCAGACTGCCTTGAAGTCTAGAGGCCTGCCCTACTGAGGGCTTCCTTTGAGATCTGTAGGGACAGCCCAGAGGGCTGACTGGAGTGAGGAAGAGGGACTCTGAGCCGAATCTCAGAGTGAAAGTGAGGGAGCAGTTGGCAGCAAGGCCTATGTCAAGGCCCAGTGGTGAAAGAGAATAGAGCACTCAGAGAACTCTGAGAGGTTGAGGTTCAGATTGGGTTTTTTAGGGGGGACAGGGATCGGAAGCTGGAGAGCACAGGAAGATGGGGGAAGCCACTGGTCAAGATTGGCGGGAAGATCACACTGGGTCAGGCTAAGAAATGAACACTTTCTTGGGAACATAGGAAGCCACAGTGGGGTAGGCAGTGACATGATTAGACCTTAACCACGTGATTTTATCAGTCTAAATATGTCTGTGTGTATATTTGCAAAATACAGCATTGGATATTGTTTTCTTTTTTAAATGCAATACTTGTGTACTTTTAAAAAATTGAAAACTATAGAATAGTACACAGGAAGAAATAAAAGTCACTCATTATCCTTCCTCTACAATTATTGGTTATTTCCTTGAGGCTCATTTTCTGTATATGCATATATGTTTTATGTGTATAAATAGAAAAGGGATCATATGCCCAATGATTTGTAAGTTTGTAGACTTCTTTGTTCCTTTTTCATTCATTCTTTCTTTTCTTTTCTTTCTTTTTTTCTTTTTGTTATGGGTTTGAACCCAGGTGTCACACATGCTAAGCAAGTGCTCTGACACTAAACTAAATCCCCAGCCCTTGCTTAAAAAAAATTGTAAGTACTTTCCTTGTCATTGAGTATTCTTCTGTGTCATTATTTTTAATGACTGTGATAAGCTGTCACATAGAAGTACCCTAATTTATTTAGCTGTTCTTTTATTGTTAACACATATGTTGCTCCCCCCTCTTTTCTTTTATAAATAAGGTGTCATAGATGGGGGCAGGGATAAAGGTGTTCACTCTCCTGATGATTTCCTTATTCCAGGTAAGGTCAAGGGACATATGCATTTTTAAGCTTTTAAGATTTCTAGAAGATTTTTTCAGTTTATACTCCTGCCAAGCAGGGTATAAGAGGGCCTCTTTTTTTTTTTTTTTTTTTTTTTCACATCTTCACCGGCATTGGGAATTACCATTAAAAAAAAAAAATCTTTGCCAAGTTAATAGGCAAAAAATAGCATCTCAATTTAATTTGCATTTCTTTGATTACAAGAGCAGTTAAACATCTTTTCACATTGGCCATTTTTACACTGTGGCTTTATGTATTCACACGTGCATCCATTCAGCAAGTTTTGTATATGTGTGTCTTGTGTGAATCAGTGGGTTCTACAGCCCTTCGATAGGCCCTCCAGCTTAGAGGGACCATACAAGACAGTGGACCATCCATCTACTCACTGAGTGACCTTAGACCAGTGACTGTGGCCCTGAGCCTCATTTGCTCCATCTGTAAGCAAGGCTCTAATACCCACTGTCTAGGCAGGTTTGAAGGATTAAATAGAATGTGGTTAAATACTTCCCAGGACTCCAGTGTGAATGGTAACTGCTATTGGGCTGGAAGTCATAAGTTCTGAGGCCTAGGCACATAGGCTGATGGCACTTGGTTTCTGTGCTTCTTGGCATCATCTGGATGGTGCTGTCCCTAACATTCCTTCCATCCAGAAGTCCTGTGAGCCAGGGGCTCAGAGGACGGGCCCTAGGCCAAGACCACTGATTGCCTAGCCACGCCTGACCTCAGTTTCCCAACTTGTGACCTGGGGGTAAGTTTTTCAGTATTGCCTCCTTTCTCCCTCCTATTGGCATCTGTCTGCCCTTCCTTGGCATTTGGGTGGTAGCTAAAAAGCCAGAACTCCTTTCCTGGAGGTTGTGTTCTCAGTCTTTCAGGTTGGAGAGCAGCAGGTCTCCTTGTTGGTATTGAAAGAGAACCCTCCTCTGGAGCCCCTAGGTCCCAGGTTTTCTACCTCAGGAGCTCTCCTGCCTCTACCACTGCCCTGGCAGCTTTATCTTTTATTAAAGGATTCAAGGATAAGGGTATCTTGTCAGGACCTGGAGGAGGAGAACTCAAGCTTGCAGTGGGTCTGCTTTGGGAATGGCCTTCCTGGACACTGGTTTCTCTCTCAGGGGTTGGGGTGTGTTTCTTTATTCTTATGTGGTGCTGGGAATGGAATCTAGATTCTTGTACATGCCAATAAGTACACATTTTACCACTGAGCCTACATCCCCAGCCCAGCCCAGGGTTTTATTTGTACCTCTGAAACTTGGGAAGTGTCTGAGGAGGCTGGGAGAGTGGGACAACAGGTCCCTACCCTTGGAGCAGGTGGAGCTATGGGACTGAGTAAGTCCCTCCCACTCCTGAAACATAGCACCCGGAAGACAAAATGCTGACCTACAGTGTTGGTCTGTGTAACCTTGACCAGCTTTGGGCTTGGGAGAAGGGATTGCCAGGAGGTGGGGCCAGAGTGAAGCAGCCCAGACTGACTACCCCCCACCCGCCCCTCCTCCTAGGAAAGCCAGGAAAATTGGGGTGCATGCAGGGACTAGATGAAAGGATGACTAGAGTTCTTGGGGTGGGCTTAGCGGGAGAGTTAGGGCCATTCTTGGGAGGCTACCACAGGGTCTAGGGAGGGGTGGGGAGAAGCTGAAGCTGGTTTGGGGCTGAAGAATAAGGGTTGAGTCCCAGAGCCATGTCATACACTCTGCACATAGCCTGTAAACACAGAGGGTATGTGCATCTGCCACCATGAGTCGGGTGCCTAGGGAAAGTGGCCCTGGGCTGCCTGGGACCACATACCATTCAGTGCCCTCTGCCTTTGCCTCAATTCACACCTCACTCCCAGCTCCCCTCACACAGCTCCCTGCTCTGGAGTCACTCCCGCTGGGGGCACCGGCACACCACTCCTGGCCGCCTCACCCTGCTTCCAGAGCAGGACTGCCGTTCCTGGTGTGGCTCAGCAAGTCCCAGGCAGCTGCCCTGTGTGGCCAGCCCTCTGCTTCACCACCCTGCTGGGACTGGGGTATGGGGTGGGGGTGCCCAGCACAAGCTGGCTCGGGGTGAGCCTGTCCTGGGCTGTGACGAGTGCAGGGGCCCAGCCGCCCAGCGTTCCTGTCTGAGTGGTAATTGAAGCCATTAGCGCGCCAGCCTCTCCCTCGCCGGGTAATGGCAGGAAAAGCTCTTCTCGCTCCGCACTCTTGAGGCGGCGGCTGAATCACTCCCCCTCCAACCCGCCCGCTGCTGCCACTGAGACAGGGAATCTGACATTTTCCCTCATGAGGGAGGGGGAGTGGTGGGGGAAGGGAAGCAGGGCTTGATTCTGGGCCTTCCCACCTCCAGGAGGTGGGGGACAGTGAGGGTCTTGAGTTTAGTCTGGAGGTCATGTATTCATCTGGACAGCGGGGTCCAGGCCAGACAGAACTGTGGTCAGGAAAGCCTTAAGAGGTGGCCAGGGGTGTGGGCCCAGTCCTGGTGGCTAGGTAGGTTCTGGAGGGGTCACAGAGCTCAGGGAGGAGGAAGAAAAGAGGCTGTGGAGCAGGGTGAACTGTTTCTGACTTGTCCTGGGGCCAGACTCCAGGGCCCCGAGTGCAGGCAGCAGTGTTGGTCTTGTCATGGATTTGGCAGATAATGTGCTCTGAGTGTGGTGTGGGGGCCCTTGTGCTATGTGTAAAGCAGTGAGGCGTGTGGTGTGGTATGTATAGCAGGGCAGTGCCCGACAGGCCATCTACAGGCTGGGATTGTGCAGCAGGCTATGCGTGTGTGCACATGCCTGTATCAGGCAGTGGGGGAGGAGGATGGTGTGTACAGCAGGTGGTGTATACCTTATGGGCGAGGTATACAGCAGGCAGTGTGAGTGTATGCACAGCAGGCAGCGTGTAGAGTGGAGTGTCTAGCAGATGGTGTGTGCTGCAGGCATTGGTGAGGGGGTGATACATAGCAGGTGGTGTTCACCTTACAAGTTGTGTGGACAGCAAGAGGGCAAGCAGCCTGAGCTGGATGTGTGGGGTCAGTCTGGTGCTGGTGGGAGGTCAGAGGTGCTATGCCTGGTCTCATTGTCTCTGGGATCGCATTGGATTTCCACTTGGATCTGTTGGTCAGCCAGGACAGCTGGACAGAGGTGGATGTAGCATGGCATGGTTGGGCAGAATGTTTCTCGGCATCTGCAGTGTTGACTAGGCAGTTGCTGTCTAACCAGACTAGGGAGGGAGGATGCACCAGAGAGGGACCCTGCTCAGACCTGCCTTTGGGAAGTCTTGGAACCTTCCCGTCTCCTTCCCCTTTCCTCACCAAGCCCAGGTTCCCCTCTGCCCCTGCCTCTGCCTCTGCCTCCCTGGTCTTGATGTCTCCCACCTGGCCAGGACCATAGCATTCATGCCATGTGGCTCAGAAATGGAGCTGTCTCCATGGAATGCCTGGTGTTTCCTACCTGGGGGCAGGTTCCGGGAGGGGATGACTGGCAGGCATTGAACCAGTGGCCAGGATAGAGGCCTGTAAGTGTAGTGCTGGGCCTGTACCTCTGGGTTCTGCTGTGCCTTTTAGCCTGGCAGACTCTGGGACCTGTGGGGTAATGAAGGGCCTCTTGAGATACCTCATATCCTCAGTCCCTTTGGAAACAATCCCAGTAACAAAGGGCTGATGAGCAATATATGACCCTTTCCTGAGGTGTCCTGGGCTGGGATGGGTGTTTTCCCAGGGTGTCTTCCTCCCTGCTCTGCCCACTCCCTGCCTCAGCCTATCTGTTCCCTTCACCTATGACTTGGCCCAGGCCTGATTGTGAGGGGTGGGGAGTTTGGGTAAAAGGCTGCTACAGCCAGAAGATGGCTTTCCAAGTGGCAAGATATGCCCCCTTTCTGTGGCCTGCATATGTGTGTGTCTGACTAACAGGCTAGTTTTGTGGAAGCCAGGCCTGTCGCCCACCAGATTTGCAGCCACAGAAGACAAAAAAGGCTCCAGAACCTGGAACCCAGGGCAGCCTCCGCCCACCCCTGACAGATGAGGCATGTGCATAACTCAGGTCCAGCAGGCTGTGGCCTCTGGTGACCTGTCCTTCGCTCCCGTGACTATAGTGGATTTCAGGACCATGCAGACATGAGGTTCTATAGCCTGTTCCCAGAGGTTCTGGACTCCAGGCCTGGGTTTGGGAGAAAGCACGGGGAGTCCTTAAAGATTAGACCCTGAGTTTCTTGGTCCCTGAAAGTCTACTTTTTTTCTGTCTTCAAGACCTGAGTGGACTCCATTCCGAATGGGTCCTCCTGTGACATGGGGCCCACTCCCTCTAGTGGGTCCACGGACACAGGACTCCTCCCCTGTAGTCACAGGTGCTCCAGGCCTGCCATGTGCAGAGAGGTCTTGTTTACTCCTCTTTTTCCCAGTGTCGTGTAGACAGTGGGGCAACAACTCAGGGAATAGCTCTCCATGCTGGAGATTTTAAGTGCCCCTGCCTATACACATACTCAGTCCTTGGGAAGGTGCACTCTCCCCTCTTTGCCAGGGAAGAGAGAATTTTATGAAGGAAAGTGACATGACCAAATTATGCTTCGGAAAGATCCCTATGGGTACTGAGTGGGGTAGAAGGAGACCAACACGTGACACCACTAAAAGGTGGATGCAATCCATGCAAGAGCTGCCATTGGCTTCAACCTGGGCATGTGTAGGGTCATGTAGGCATGTGTAAGGTTGTGTTCATGTGTAGGATTGTGAGGTTAGGAAGAGTAGTGTCCTGCCTGTGGGGTCAGAAAAGCAGGAGACTCTGGGTTTCTGGCGCTGGGGCTAGGTGGATGGTGAGACCATTTTCTACAATTCAGATCAAGGAGGAGGACCAGGTTTGAGGGGTGAGTTGATGAGTCTAGGTAGTAATCTGTTGAGTCAGGTGTGTGCAGGCATCCAGGGGAGTTTGTCAGGGAGGCCTTGTACAGATTGACGCAGCACTCTAGGGGACATTTGGAGATGGAGACGGCCGAGAAATGGCAAGTCTCAGGAAGCCAGAGCCAAGACAGGAAAAGAAGCCCAGGGAACTGACTCCTCATATTGGAAGGAGGTTCCTGAGAGATAGGAGGGAAGCCAGGAGTATATCAGGCCATTGAAGCTGAAGAAAAGAATGTGTGAAGGAGGAGGAGAGACTAGCCAAGATGAATGATGGGAAGTGTCTTTTGGATTTTGCTCTGTGAAGTTGTTGACCTTGGCGAGCAGACGGGGTGGCAGCTAGGCTGCAGGGGCCTGAGAAGTGAGTGGGAGGCTGTCAGTGGTCTGGAGTGACTAGGAGCAGGGCCTGAACTTAGGGCGGGTAAATGGATGAACAGAATATCCCTGCAGTGGGAATGAGGGGGGGAACCCTGGAAGGGTCCAATGTAGGCCAAAGCCTAGAACCCGAGTGTGAGCTGGGTGTATGACCAGGGGATATCCCCTGGATTCCCTGGGTCGGTGTGGTGGGGAGGCCTCCCCAACCAGGTTGAGTAGGGCAATGTGGAACGCCAGGGAAGCCCAAGGGAGGGGGGATTACTGAGAGAGGGAGGCCGTGGCTGCCGACAAGCCCCAAACAGCTCAGATTCAAAACAAAACAGGCTTTTAAGATGCCAAGTTTGATGAAATCTGAGTGCTGGAAGAGGTGGGAGTTTTCTCTTGGAAAAACAGCTGAAAATCGAGACTGAAAGCTGCGAAGGGAGATGGGCTCAGGGCTCCCTGGGCCCCCTTTGCAGTCTGGGAACCTAGGAGTGGGTATGAGAACCTGAAGGTGTGGAGAGGCCTTCTGATTTGCTGGGAGGTGTCTTGGTCCTGCCCCTGTTGAGCCTAGAGGTGCCTCAGGGACAGGACTGAGGTGGCCTTGGCTTCTTCCTTGGATGCCTGAAGGGCAGGGGGAGCTGGCAGCCCCATCACTCTAGAGGTTCCTTCATTTTTTTCAGGCCCTGCATGTGTCTCCAGGTGCCTGTGTTTGCACAGGGCTGTCTCTGGCTCTGCATGTTCCTACATGTGTGTTCCCTGTCTCCGTGAGCACAGCCTCTGGCTCTACTTGTGGGAGTCTGTTTCCACAGGTGCTTGTCACTGCAGATGCCCCTCCATATGCACATGTAGGTTTCTATTTTTGCATCTGTCTCTTTCTCCATGTGTGTCTTTGGGTCCCTGGCTGTGCATGTTTCTAAGGTGACTGTGTGTGCAGAGACAAGGTGAGGCCAGGCTCAACACTCACACACAGGAGTGGGGGTCAGGCTCACAGACGGTGCCACCCCAGGGAGTCTCTGTATGTGTGTGCCTGCCTGCATAGAGACACCATGAGTCTGGGTAAACATGGGTGAGGAGGTCATGCTGACAGACGGTGCTGCCTGCCCTGGGACCCTGTAAGGCATCTCCATCTGTTAGCTTCCCTGGTGCAACCCCCTCCCTCTGGTCCAGACTTGCCTTAGGCATCTTAGGCTGAGCTGGACAAAGAGACATGTGTGTGCTTTCCAGGGATCCTCAGCAGCCTGCCTCCTCCAAGTCATAACAGCCTGCCTAAACTAATCATCCATCTCTACTCTGTCTTCATCTGTTAGGACCCCAGCACATGCCTCAGCTCCCACCAGACTTTACCCTCCTCTTGGCCTTGACTCAGTCAGTCCTTCCCAACCTGGCCCCTCAAAGCGTTCTGCCTCCTACGTTCAAGGGTTTCCTATTCTTGAATCTCCCTCTTCCAGGAAGCCACCAAGGTAGCAGATAAGCAGTAGAGTCAGATTGATCAACTCCACCACTTGGGAACTTAGCTAAGCTCCCTCCACCCCCACCCCACCCTATCCTTAAACTCCCCAAAATGCTGCCTCCTCCCATGCACATATGCCCTGTCATCTACCTCTGCCCATGGGGCAACAGGACCTCCCCAAAGAAGGGAACAGGTGCCTCTGTTGCATCGGTATCTATAGGCCATCACAGTTGAATGTGGGGCCATTCATGCACACGTGGGCACCCAGCACAGACTGACACGGATGTGTGCAGACATGTCAGACCCTTAGGGTGTGTGCTCTGCTATGTAACTATGTATGGAGGCAGAATCTACAAACAGATGTGGAGACTGGGCTCCTGGGTGCCTCTGAAGTGTCCTAAAGTCCTGGTGTGCTTCTCTTTCCAGCCAGGATACCCTCTTGTCAGAGGATGGAGGGCCTAGCCCAAAACAGATGCTGCAGGGTGCTGCGTCGTCAGAGACAGCTGTGGGCCCTCTCACACTGTACCAGTCGCTGCAGCACCTTGTTGGTGGAACCAGAAACCTAAGTGCCTTGAGGGCTCCCTGGGGTTGGGGAGCGGGTCCCAGGTGGGGACACAGCTAAGCTGGGGCTGAAGGGCGGTGCCCAGTTGGACCTTGGAGACGCTCACCCGCACAGACACGAACACGTGCAGCCCTTTCATGGTGGCACCGCCTCTCTGCTGTCACCATGGTTACAGGGTGGCCTGGAGGGGGGAGGGGCCCTTCCATGTCTGCAGCGCTGCACTGTCAGGACGGATGCATTTGGAATGGCCTCAGTGTGACCCAAGCATCCCACTGTTGGAACGTGGGTCTGTGCTGGGGTGTCCACGTGTGGGAGACACTGGGGTTTGCTTTTCAATACATGGAAACACTGCAGCTTGTGTGCAGGGGTCCATGGTGAGTGGAGCCACTGAGCCAAGAGCAGGCTGAAGGAATGGTACTGGAGAGGTGCTCTCCCCAGGGGTACCCTGCATCTCTCTCTCCCTGCCCTGCTGGTTGAGAACACTGGGGCTGGGGTTCTACCACCTGCTTTCATCCAAGCTCACCTCTGATTTAAATGAATGACCTTGGGCAGGTTTCTAGATCTCTCTAAGCCCAGTTGCTCTTGCACCTCCTAAGGTTTTGGTAAAGATAGTTATTTTGTAAACCTTTTTAATGCATAATCTACGTCAGAGTAAATGCTCCATACATGTAATCTAACCTTTTATCCCTTGTGTCTGGGTCTGTTTTCCCAGTTATCTCTGGGTTTAGAGTGACTGTATGGCATCAGCCTGAGGAATTTGTCCTGGTTCTTAACCTGAGTTGTTCAGGCCAGTGTGGACCTAGCTCCAGTGGGTACTTGGGCGGCAGGGGCAGGGGGTGTTTCAGTGTGCTGGTCTGATGGATGTGTCAGTTAACACCAAGGTAGGATGAGGCATGTGGCAGCCACATAGCATGTGGCTGTTTGTGCTGGAGACTCTGGAGTGGAAGAGAAGGAAGAGGCAGCAGCTGGTCACCCTGTAGGGCTGAAGTCCTCCTGTGAGAAGACCTCCTTCTTCTCCCAGAGGTGGCAGAACAGCAGTCTTCCCAGTGCTGCCTAGAAGTCTAGATGGCACAAGGGCTGGCTTTTGGGTTCTGCTGTTTTATGGACAGCTCTTCACACTTGCTGGTTTTAGGCTCTGGCAGCAGTGCCTGAGGGATGATCTGAGCCAAGGACGGAGCCATTGAGGGCGTGATAATTGAGGAAGGAAAATTAATTGTCCTTAATTTGGCACAAATCCCAAAGACCTTCCCCGTGTCAGGAATTCAGAGTAGACTCTCAGGACATGGCCTCAGATGTTCATACTTCTTTCCTTCTCCTTGATCTTTACTTTGCAGGTAGAAATGAAGGCCAGCTAACTCTTGGGTCTGACTGTGGCAGACCCTGGCTACCCCCTACCCCCTCCATTTGCTGAGCAGGTAGGAATGAGGTCTAGGAAAAGCTAACCTGTGCCCTGGTAGGTAGGATGGCTCTGGCATCCCCCAGTGTCCTCCAGCTGCTGGAGGAGAATGGGGAGGGAACCCTGGGCCTCAGGTCTTGCTTGGACTTACCTGTGAAAACAAGTGATAGAAGGACTAAAGGAAGCTATTCCTTTGCTAGGTGCATCCCACATTCTCCTCATTTCCATTCTACCTTCATTCTTTTGCTACTGTCCTTTCAAAACTCAGAGCTGAAAGTCAGGGCACCATGGGATCATATTTACAGCCAAGGAGATGCTGGGTTTATATCCAGAATTTATAGGACTGCAAGTGGGGAAGCACACAGCCAACTCCTGGGGAAGGCTGGGGAGGAGAAGCCATCCTGGGAGTCCTCCTGCTCCCCAACCCAAGACCCTTTCTCCTGATGATCCCTAGCCCCTTTGGGATGCCCCTGGCATTTGCAGTTCCCCAGAGGTCTGGCAGAAGATAGAGACATGTCTTACCCTGCCTATTGGGGCTCCTCCAGTTTCCTTTCCTCCCTATCCCCCTAATCCTTCCCCTGGGGACTCCCAAGAGTCTCCAGGGAGAGTTGGCTATGCCAGTCTTTACTTTGTTCCCTTCCGAGGATGTTGCATGCTTTTCCCCTGGTATAGGAGCCTGATCTCAGCAAGTGTCCCACTCACCCGTCTTGGGCTGGGCCTGTGGGAGAAAGGTACAGATTGGTCTCCCTACCACAGAACCCAGCTTCTTGCCAGGAGGTGGGCAAACAGCAAATATTCCTTTGCCCCATTGGGTGTGCCTGGCATCCTTGTTGGCAGAGAGGCACTGATACATTTGATGGTTGTCCCAATGGGGAGGGCCTCTTGCCAGCTGAGGACAGGAAAGGGCACCACAGGCCCTATCCTCAGTACCTATCTGCCCCAGAAATTCAGCCCTTGCTAGTTAAAATAAT
This sequence comes from Callospermophilus lateralis, assembly GCF_048772815.1. Taxonomy (NCBI): domain Eukaryota; kingdom Metazoa; phylum Chordata; class Mammalia; order Rodentia; family Sciuridae; genus Callospermophilus; species Callospermophilus lateralis. The sequence continues at coordinate 111,612,345 of NC_135311.1, read as the reverse complement.
GTCCTCTAGTATGAATGTGGATTCTATCATATACTTCTCTGACACCTTGCATGCATTTCCAGGTGTCCTTTAGGTGGCTTTACAAGGCATATGGGGTGGGCACTTGAACCCCATGGACAGATAAAAGTAGATGCACAGAAAGACTAGAGAATGTACCCAGGTCTTAAAGTTAGTTACAGGTGGAAATGGAAATTCCACTAGTCCAGGACCTGACCTCCTACCTCCTCATTCTATCAAAGGGTGGGGAACAGGCTGCTGCTATCAATTCCTGTTGGTTCCATGGAAGTTAACTCCTCTGTGCGCTGCCAACTCCTGGAAAGCTGGGAGAAGGGGCAGGGATTTTTTCCTCCTTCCACCAGTGGTTGATGTCTCCATAGAGCTTTTTTGTCATCATGCTCAGGCATGATCCCCAGGTCTGAACATAGTTCCCAGGGGCCAGACTGAGGGGGCGGGGGGAGGAGAGGGAGGAGAGGGAGGCGGCTCAGGGTCAAGGCTGCTGTAGAGAAGGGGTCAGGGACGGGACCAGAAGTAGAAGAGGATCAGTGATAGGGCAGGGTGCCCAGGGTCATGGCATTCTGCTGTATGTGGAGCTGAAGGGGATGCAGGTAGAAGAGGAGCATCTTGCATGCTGACTTGGGAGCAGAGGCAGGGCTCTGTCTGGGTTGTGATTTGATGCTGCGGGAGCTGCCCCTGCCCCCCTTTCGCAGCCTGGTGTCCATGCAGCACTTTCTGCTACAGCCAGTAGAGCATTGATCTCATTCTTCCCAGGGCCTAGAGAGATAACTGCTGACGACTTCAGTCTGAGGCATTATTTCTGAGACCTGGAAACTCACCAAAGGGGTAGGGGTGGGCCCTGCTGCAGCCCCCAGCCCTGCCAAAAGTGAGTTAGGACCCTGGTTCCTCACATTAGGGTAGGCCTCATGCTTAGAAATCAGAGGTAAGGGAAAGAAGGGTTTTGTGTATCCCAGCTAACCTGGGAGTCAGGGGACACAGAGAGGTCCTGGGGGCAGGCAGGGCCAGCCCTAACATGCACATCACTGTCTTGTCTACAGAGGAACAGCTGCCATCTGGGTTCCCCACCATCGACATGGGGCCTCAGCTGAAGGTGGTGGAGAAGGCACGCACGGCCACCATGCTGTGTGCAGCTGGTGGGAATCCAGACCCTGAGATCTCTTGGTTCAAAGACTTCCTTCCTGTGGACCCTGCCACCAGCAATGGGCGCATCAAACAGCTGCGTTCAGGTGAGCTGAGGGCAGGGATGAAGGGGTCACAAAGACCTTGGGAAAGGCATCTTGCCAGAACCCCACACAGTCTTCCCTTTTGGGCCTAGGTGTCTGGGGCTGACCCTTCGGGCTGAGCAGAGCGCTGCCATTGGGGGAGGCTGGAACTTATTGCAGAACTGCCTGGTCCAGGGAAGATGACTTGGTGGAGAGATCTTCTTAGCTCTGCCTATATCTTCCTGGGATTGTCAGACTCCAGACTGGACCAGTTCTGCGCCTCCCAGCACATGTGACATACTATCATGTGTGGCACACTCTATGAATGTGTCTGTGGGTATTCATCCTCCACTTTCCCTGTAGCCTTGCCTGAGACACGGCCGGGATGATTCTTCTCTAGACAGCAGGACTTGACTGGGAAAGAGACCAAAGATGTTTGATTCATTAGGTTTCAAAAGGCTGGACCTCAGGGGCCTGGAAACAGGGGGACCTGCTGCCATCCCTTGGCCACCAGGGCCACCTGTCTCCTCTGGATTTCTCAGTCCAGCCAAGTTGGAGTCCTGGGAGCAAGGATGCCATTGTGACCAGGCAGGAGGTGTCGCCCCGTTGATCGATCTGCCTATAAGACTCCCGCCAAGAAAATTGATTCAGTTTTTGTGGGAACTGAGCGGGCGGGAAAGGAGGCTCTGAATCAGCTTGGCTGCATTCTGCATCTGCTGCCAGCTCAAGCTGGACCCATAGACCTTACTCCAGAAACCCTACCAGCTGCGGGATGGTGGTTCTCAGGCAGGATGGCCAGGAGTGGCCAGAGCCCCTGCCACCTGTCTGCTGTGCTGCCAACCCTTAGAAGAATACAACTGTACCCCTCTGGGGGCCTCTGCTGGCTTTAGAAATGCCCCACCACTCCCAGGGGTGCTAGTCCCTCCCTACCAACTCCCAACAGGCACACACCCTCTTGGTGCCCAGGGAGAGGAGGGAGTGATGAGCCACCCAGTGGGGCAGGATTCCGGCCCTAGCCACGGCCGCCTGAGACAGCCCACGAAGTGTTAGCTCATTTAATTTAATTAAAACTCAACAAGATGGAGGCAGCTGTAGCGCAGTTAATTAAAACAGCCATAATCAAGGCAGGAAACGGTCCGGCGGTGTTTGTGGCCGCTGCCCAGCCCTGCACAGCAGCCGGCATGGCTCAGCTCCTCTGCATTTCCTCTCAGGTCCCCCAGGCAGGCTCCCCAAGCAGCCAGACAATTCTCCCCACAGACTTGACTCCTCCCCGGAATGGCATTGACTGACTGGCAGCAGTAGTTCTGGGAAGCCCTGCCATCTCAAGCGTTTGTTCATCAAGTATTTATGTGCTACTCGCTGTGTGCCAGGCCTTGTGCCACCCCTTCCCTGCCCGTCATTTCACTAGGTGCTATTCAGATCTCATCTCCTTGTCCTGTCAGCAGTGGCTGACACCCTTTCCTCCACCTTGACCACTTCTTCTCACTTCTCCTGGGCTGTGCCTCTCCTGACCCCTGTCTGAGTCCCCAAGTGCCCCTCCCTTACAGCAGCATCTTTGTCTGCAGGTTCCTCCAACCCAAGAGCCTGGGAACCCAGTCCTTGCCCCATAGACACAGCCTTTCCCCAGACAGGTGAACTCACTACTCCTAGAGCTTCAGATGCTGTCCTTATCTGTAGTTCCTACCTCTGTCTTTCCAGCCCAAATAGCTTCCCAGAGCTCTAGGTCACAAAATCTGTTTGCTTCCCTATATCACCCTGACTGGAACAAGTGATGACCCTCTCCCCAGTTAGTTAGGCTCTTCTCCTGTTGACCCTCTCCAGGAGTGGCATCCCCCAATCTGAAATCTGGAGGACACCCAACTCCTACTCCAGTAAAGAACAAAGTTCTCTTGGTGTATCACCCACATGGCTCTCAAATTGGTCCCCTTCTTTCCTTTCACTGCCTTTATCCTATTCTAGGGCACCAAACCCCACTCTCCCTATCTGCAGGCTTTCCTGAGAATCCATCTTCCAGTAGCTGTCAGAGATCTGCTTGTGTTCCTCCTGTGCTCTGACAACCTCAGGGGTGGACCCTGGGCCCATGACCTTTGACCAGGCCTACGTGGTCAAATACGTGCTCCTGGACAAGGCTAGCAGAACCCTTGATCTTCCCCTGCCCATGTCCTCAGCTTTATCTCATTGGGTCCCTGCTGTACCCTTCCTAGCTCTGTGGCTCCAATTAAATGAACTTTGTCAGTTTTCTCATCTTTGAAAGAAGCTATGTTAAGTAGTGAGACAATGACTATCGGTTTACTGGCTAGCCTTTGGTTAGGGCCCTGTGAATAGACCTCTCATTGCCTACTGCCACTCCCCGACTCACATTGAGCCACATTGTACCCTTGCTCACCTCTTGGCCCTCTGTTCACCTGGTTCTTCCACTTGAAGGCCTCCAACCTTCTTGGCCTCAGCCTACTCATGCAGGACTCATCCTGCTTCATGTTGTTACCATCTGGCCCCAGCTAGGCTAGGCATTCCTTGCAGGGAGAACCTGCAAGGGACTAACTGTTTAGAGAAATGTCCCCAAGCCCAGCTATAGGTCAGGTCTCTCTGAGCCCTTGTTGAATGAATGATTTTATGAACTTGATCTTTGGTACTTGTCTCTGAAAATTAATATTCAGTCCTTGTTTGGTCATTCCTACCATCTGGAGCTGAGATTTATGGGTCATAGGGTCTAGCTTAAGGCTTAGGGTCTAGCTTTTAGGATAGAGCTATGTGGTACCCGAGGGGCCTCAGCATCCCATCTTTGCAGGTACAACAGGATCTCTCCCCATCCCTGCCTGACTCTTGCCTGTGACCCTGGACCCCAGTTGCTGCTGTCCTGCCTGTTACCATCGGAAGGGTGCTGAGGCTATTCCATGCACATTTTACAGTAACATCCTTCATGGAGTGGAGTCAGGCCCCTGAGCACTTGGCTATTTACAAGGATCTTGAGGGTTTACGCTTCACCAACAGTTAACAAAGTGCTTTCCTGCCCTTTGTTGCAGCTGACTGCTGCAGCTCTGTGAAGTAGGACAGGCTGGATTAACATGCCCATTCACAGCTGAGTTAAGGAAGTCACCTGGGGTTACACATGGAGATTGGGACTCAGGTCTGAGAGCTCCCCTGGGAGGTCAACCTGGGGCCTCTGGAGTAGCTGAACTTTACTAGGGCTCTAGATCTGCACAGTCCCGTCTTCAGGCCTCAGGCCCCCACTGGCCAGTACCAAGAAGTCCTCGATTTTCTGTTATCTGATCCCCATAGTACATCCAACTAGGATGTGGCCCCTAGAGCATGAGCTAGTCAGGATGGCTGGCAGCACATGCTGCTGAGGTGTGGATGCTGTTCTATAGCCTCTTTCTTTACTGCAGCAATGTGACTCCTGAACACTATAATCTATGGACCACTGGAACTTGAGACCTGGCGTGGGCCCAGGGAAACAAGGATAAGTTCAGAGCATATGGAAATAGAGTCACAAGCAGGAAGTGTTAAGCAGGCTGACTTCCAAGTGGGGCTCAAGACCACTACTGTGTTATGAGAGGTACTGTTAGCCCATAAGTTCTGCCAAGCCTGGACAGCACTCTGAGGCTTCCTGTGTTCCCATATGGCCTGAGTGAGTAAGCCTCTGTCCCTGCCACTGTAGAAGGACAGTCTTACTCACCATGTCCACAGAACCTGAACGAGACCTATAGCCTCAAGAAGAGATGGCAGCATTTGGCTGCAGGAAGAGGCCTGCTGACCCCAGCAGGAAGAATATCTACTGCCCCTTATTCTGTTAGTTAGCCCCAGCTCTTGACTGGAAGAGCCCTTCTACCTTTCTCTGCTCTGCCTGGCTGGGTCTTCCAGAAAATCACATTGTCATTGTGTGGTCATGGTTTCCCTTTGGCCCTGAGCTCACTGGTGCCTCTTGAGCATGAGCACACTCCTGGGGTGACTGACTGATGGGTCCCCTTTAGTTCCTTACACCTGTCTTGTGAAATGGAAAAGGCAAATTCTCTCAGTTTGGTAGGGAAATTGCAGTTCTGAGAGGTCAGGAGGTTAGGTTTTGGAAGAACTGAAGCCAGGGGATGGGGGGTTCCCAGACCTGGATTGTACACACATCCACCCCAACCTGAACTCTGGCCCAGACCATAGGAGCATGTCTGTCAGCAGCTGTCAACATGCAGGATCTCTACTTGTAACTTTCAGATGACCTTAGGGAGCTTTGGTTTGTGTGAATTTTATCTATCAATGATTAAAACTGAAAAGATTAAAGTATTTACTAATCTATTTTAAAATAACTTAAAAACCTATTATATTTTAACATAAATACCATTTTAAGTAAAAAATAATTTTCTAAAACAAAATTTAGTGAGAAGAACCTCATTGTTTTACACTTTAACAAATCTGTTTAATTTGGGGCTTGATGAAAGGCAGCTAGACTCCCATATATGCTCCTGCATTCAGTCTGTTATGCTATCACATATGGCTTGTCCTCTAAAAAACTCTGCTGTATGTTCGTGAGAGAAAGAGGGTGAATATGACACACTATTTCCTAGTATGATAGAAATAGTTTGAATGTTGTGGACTCCTGAAAGATTCTCCGGGATCCCTGCTCAGTCACGGTGATGATTCTTTCCACTTCTCAGTGCACCCCTCAGACACACCCCTGTCCCAGCAGCTGCCTTTGCCTTCTCCCAGGTTTTGTCTGCAGGAGGTGGTCTTGTCCAGTGGGAAGGCTTTGAGCTGGATGGACTGATCAAATCCTGCCACCTCACTTACAGACTGTGTCCTTGGGCTTTGGGCAAGCTGCTTAATATTTCTCAGCCTCTCTTTTCTCCTGTATGTATAGAGGTGGATTTTCCTCCAGGTGGATATTGTCAGGTTCAGGGAGACCATGAATGGTGTGTGTCTCTCTGCACACTTCCATCCCCCAGAAGCTGGCAGGAAAGGACAGGGTAGATGGAGTTAGTCCTGCTCTACCACTAGGTTCCCCACTCCTGAATAAGGCAGTGGTTGAATAGGGGGCCTGAGCCTCAGAGGAGGGACCTGTCAAAAGGAACCTGCTTGGATGTCGTAAGAGTCATGGATTTGGAGGGCAAGTGCCTGACCCTTTTTTGCTGTCGGTTATGGGGCATTAGGCAAGGAGTAGGCACTGGCCTCTACCTCTCACCAGTCAGGCTAAGGGGTCTCGGCAGTCCTTCCATCTTTAGCAAGGTTGGGTGGACTTCCTAGGGAGACTGCTGTGGGATATGAGTTGATTGAGTCCTGCCACTTCCAGTGCCAGCTGTGGGCTGGTCTGTTTGTGAGACATGGTCTGGTGCTGACCTGTGGGAACACCCCGACTCCACACCTAACCCTCCCTTCTTCCTGCTCAAACTCCCCAGGTTTGGTCTTGGTAAGTCCTGTGTTTGCAAACTTATTTCCCTATGGTATTTGGGTGGAATGCAGAGGGAGGTTGCTGCCTCTTTTCTTTCCTTTCCCCTCCATTTGCCCAACTAGCGGGAGCTGCAAGAACCCTGACAAACCTTCTTGACTCCTGTCACCCCCAGCCCTGCTAACCCCTGCCTCACCTCCTCAGAGCAGTGCCAGTGACCTGGGTAACACGCTTCACCTTCACTCAGCATAGCCCAACCTGGTGCTTGCTCACACATCTGTGTGGGCTGAACTCAGGCCTCAAGTTCTCCATATGTTTAAGGCCCTTTCTTGTGTTTTATTTTATCTGATTTGGCTTTGTGTGGCTTTCCTTTCTTTTGTACTAATGCTTCTCTCTGATCTTATTTGCATTCAAATTACCTCGCCAGGTGGTTCACCAATCAGAGGTAAGAATGCTGTCCGTGCATCTCTCCACACCACACCTCCGCCACTGCTGTCACCTCCACTCCATCCCGTCCAGTCCGTCACCTCCCCATCCCCATCCCGACCTCTCCAGCCTCTTCATTTCCAGCTCCAGCCCCCCAAAACCACCAGCCACCACACACCTCCACTCAGTCATTCCCTCCTGTGGACTCATTCATTGCAAGTCTGAGTTGTGGAGAAAGTAGCGGAGCCCTGCCTTGGATGGCAAGCCCTGCTGCCCACTCCTTCCAGGCAGCCGCACAGAAGGGACCCAGCTGTCTCCCACAGTGAAACCCAGCTTGCCCCTAAGGCTGGCCATAAATGGAGATGCTTCCTATAGATTAGTGAGCATAGCTAAACCTCACCTTTCCCTTTGAACATCTTTTTCTTGGGGAATCTCAATTATTACTTGACTTGCCCTTTAGTGTCTTGGTCCTGTAGTCAAATAAGAATCATCCCTTAAGTTCCTTCAACCTTGCATTGACTAGAAGAAATATTCATTGCTTAAGACTTGAGATACTGGGATGACAACAGGGAAATAAACAGGCTCAGACATAACTAGGTCCCCTGACCTATCAGCTTGGAGTCTTGCCAAGCTACATTCATGTAACAGGTCCCTGCAAACTAGTGGTTAGAAAGCAGATTCTGGATTCATTGGATCTAGGTGCAAGTCTAACTCGCCACCTGTGTGATCTTTAAAAAAAATTGACCATCTCTCATTTACTCCTCTTTGAATTAGGGCCAAGGCCACGTACACACAGGTCCATCCAGATTAGAGGAGAGAATGATAATGTGAATGGCATCTTGTAAAACTGTGGCTTTTGTTTTTAATCCTGTTATTTTTCTCCCCACATTCCTCGGTGTTTGTGGGTATATCTTGGCCTTCAGAATTCAAGGCCAGGGTACTCAAGGCAGAAGTTCAGGGTAGGAAGGAAAGTTGCCTTATTGCCATCACCTGAGGACAGGACTCACTTCACCTGCATCCCTCCAGATCTCCCTATGCCCCTCAGGTTCTCCCCACACATCCACTCAGCACATTCTGACTCTGTGCACTCCCTACTGTTGGGTCTTGGTGTTGGTATCAGATTTGGGGGTTTCTGTGTTCAGGTAGTCACAGGGTCTGTGTTGGGGCTCCTGACCAGTCTTAGGCTTGTGTTAAAAGGCAGCTTCCCCCTCCCATGGGCTGGAATCCTACCCAGGCAGCACGTCCTGCCCCCAGCCTGTGTTACTAGCCACTCAGTCTCCCTTGAACCCCTGCTAAGCTGACCTTAGGGCAGCCCCCACCAGTCAGGGGCCTGGCCCTCACCTGCTTGAATGAACATTTTCTGTAACAGTGTCCATCCATCCCATAAACATGACTTGTTGGGGGTGCATCAGGGCCGTTCTTGCAGGAGATGGTATTTGGCATGTGCACTAGGCTCTGATACTCCCTGATGCCAATGGGAGGTCTGAATTCAGGACCACAGAAACAGGCCAGTCCTTTGTCCTTCATTAGTGGCACTCCCTCTCCCTCCAACTCCCAGCCCCTTGGTTGTTCATAGCCCCTCTTGCTGCCCAGGGTATAGATGAAAGAGGGATGCCTGGTCATAAAGGGGCTATAGCTTGCACCCACTGTGGTGCTCCCCTTGGGCCTGGGCTGTGAGAACATGGCTTGGAACTCTTCCTGTGGCTCCTATTATGTGGGGCCTAGCAAGTTCTGTTTGTCCTGTGTAGGTGTGATCATCAGTCACCCCAGGTTCTGGGGTGGGGGTGGGGACTGTTAGGGTCATTCTGGTTGTTCTGTGCAAGAGGTGGTTTTCTGTCAGACTGTGTCCTGTGGGGATTATTAACTATCCGTTGGACTGTCCTGTGTGGGTGTAATTGTCTGTCGGACTGTTCCAGGGAGGGGCATGTTGCTTCTGTGCCCCATGGGTTTTACTGTCACCAATAGCTTGCCCAAAGTATTCTCATAGTTTTTATAAAGTGTTGGTTACTAGGGCTGGGAGCTGGCCAAGGCAAGTGGTTTCACCCCTATTCTGGCCCTCTACCTTGACTCCCCTACCTGGACCAGCCAGGACTGGCCCGAAGCCCCAGTTCCCTCCATCCTCTGGGAAAGCTTTTTCCAGCTGTACTCCCTGCCCCCCGCCCCCCCACAGTCCTGGCTCCTGTCTGTCCGTCTGTGGCCAGAGCAGCCCCTCAGGGTGCTGGCCAGAGTGGGAGCTGCAGCCTCCATTAGCCTCCTGAATTATGCAGGAGCCGTGGTGGGTCGAAGCACTTTAGCAGGACCAGGCTGAGGAAAGGAGCCGGAATGGGTGGGGCCAGCAGCATGGGGTGAAGTGGGAGGGGAGGATGGGGGCCAGAGCAAAGGCTATTGGACAGCAGGCCCCTCAGGCAAGCCCTTTTCTTCCTGGTGGGCACCAGAGCCTCAGGTTCTTACCTGATGAGGGCATTGCATGCTTAGGAATCCCAGGTGGGCAGGTCTATAGGCCACTCTTGCACCTGGCTCCAAGTTGCCCAGCAGGCCTTGTGTTCAGAGCACTAAAGGCGTGATCACTGGTAACAGGCTCCAGACTGGCAGGAGTGTGATGGACACCTAGTGGAATTGGGAATAGGGTGCATCCCCTGCTGGAGCAGAGTTTGGCCTGCAGAGTGGGTGGGATTGTGCTCCAAAGCACAATCCTTGGTTGTAGCCTGGAGGTTAACTGGCTTTTCAGGGAGAGTTTCCTGGAAGCAGCACAGGTGCCAAAGGGTATGGCCCAGGAGAGCTGCAACATCTGGTCGACACAAACCACAGACGCTGTCAAGACTTCATGTTCCAGGTCACATTCAACTTGGCCATGGCTGACCACTCTATTTGTGTTCCTACAGGTGCCTTGCAGATTGAGAGCAGCGAAGAGTCAGACCAAGGCAAGTACGAGTGTGTGGCAACCAACTCAGCAGGCACACGCTACTCAGCCCCTGCGAACCTGTATGTGCGAGGTAAGAACTTGGCAGTGCCTGGCCTCTATCACCATGGAGCTGAGCTGCACCTGCCAGACATGCCGCCTGGAGCCCTTGGTGCAGACACTCAAGGGACTGCCATGGGCCCAGACTCTCTTTTCCTTCTCTTTTAGCAGCAGCGGCAGCGGCAGCAGCTCCCATTGGGTAGGCTCATAGTGTCTGCCACAACTTGCCTTCCTTCCCTGCAGGCCCTTGAGGAAGTGGCCCCTCTTGGGAGCATTTGTATTTCTTGTAGGTTCTTGCTGCGTGGGCCCAGAGCCCTATGGGAGTCTGGAGCATTCCAAGTGGACTTCTTGGTGTGTGTATTGTGTGTGGACTGTGTATGTGCAGGCCAGTGCAATTTGTGTGTGCCCACCTGGCCTGGCTTTCCTCCAGTCTGTCCTCCTGCCTACTGTAGCAGGGTGGGCTCTTGGACCACTCTGGATTTTGAGATAGTCAGTCTTCAAATGGACCAGGTGAGCCTGACCCTTGGGGTCTTCCTGGAGGAGGCTGCTATTCTGTATCATCAGCCAGACCCTTTGTGTAGGGGGTCAGACTGAGGCAACTGTGAGTGCCTGCAGGTACATTGCTTTGGGTGAGCACCTAGTGTGTTTGTGTGTTCCTTATTGGGATTGAGTGAATTGTGTGTTCTTCAAAGTCTAGGTACTTGAAAGAGGGGAGCTGGAGACTTGTTTTGGGGTGTCAGTTATCTGATATGCTCACAGCCTAGAGGCAACCAAAGCCAACTATCTTTCCCCTTCTTGAGAACACACTGGGTCTTGTGTGACTGGTGCCCCGGAAGGACCCCTAGAAGGCCTTCCTACCCACCACTGTCCCTTACTTAGCCCTCTTGCACAGAGGGATGTCACTAGAAGTTAAACCGTCTCTTCTCAGGGGGTTTGTAAAGGAAAGTGAGGCAACATCGCCTCAGTGAGAGCAAGTGCCCATTGCCTTCTTAGAGGCCATCTGACTGCCCCCTTTCCCCTCCCCAGTGCATGGGGCAGGGGTGACGACAGTTGGCCTATGCTATTCTTCGGGGCCATTTGATCAGACTTGTGGTGAATTCAGAGAGGCCAGAGAGAATTAGTCCATCAGTTAACAAGTACTTATTAAGGGTCTGCTATATATCAGGGCAGAGGGTAGTTTATGGAAAGGCCACATGCTGCCTGCCTATTTGGTGACCAGTCAAGCTGTGTAAGCTGTTTGTGATAGGCAAATTATGCTCCAGAGACAAGTGAAGATGCTTCATGGGAGTTGGGATGGGAGGTTGCCATCTCCCTGCTCGTTGTTAGGTGTCTCAGCTCAGCAAGGCTCAGTTGAGCTGACCTAGTGCCTGTCTTCAGGATCAGGAGCCCAAGAACCTCTCAAATGGCTGGGAGGAATGGAGCCTTCACCCCATGCTGATCCCTCTAAGAGATTAGCAGCTGGAAAGACCCTTCTCAGTGCCCAGTCTCCTCCCACTCCACCATATCATGAATGTGTGTGCTCTCAACTGTGTGCTTTTCCTAAAGACTGTAGTAGGGCTGGGATTTCAGAGGTCCCAGGCCTTAACAAGGAAAGCCCTGTCTGCATGTGGCTATGTGAGGCAGAGGAGAGGCCCAGAAGAGCCACCGTAAACAATAAGCAAGCTGTGCAGTGTGGCCCTATGGACACATTTTTGGGAATAGAACTGCAGAGGCACTACTAAAGCAGAAGGCTCAGACTGGAGAAGGATGAACTCTTCTTGTCCTTTTAGTTGGGAAGTCACTGTCTGACTCACTGTCATCCTGGTTTCCACCCTGGAAGTGAGACAGTGGTTCTCCTTGGAAATGGGCTAAGCGGGCAGCTCAGGCCCTGAGTGACTCCTTCTTAGAGCATCCCTGTTTACAGTGCCCCTGCTGTCCACATGCGGTGGGTTCAGGCAGGACCCTGACTGGCTCCTGCCGTGGCCTATACCCCCCACCGGGTGTTCTTAAATTCACCTTCCTGGCTCCAGTCCCAAGACTTTTTTTGCCAGGGAATGTGGGGGTTCCTTTAGTTTCAGCTTATTTTTCCAGGGATGCTAAAACAGCCAACCTTTCTTCTGCTGTTCCTCATGCCCCATGGGCCCTAATTAAATATAAGGACAACTCCAAATCCTCTCTTCCCAGGGTCTACCTCATATCAAGGCCCCAGCTAACCTACACCTGCCCTCCTTTGCCGAGCATAACCTGCTCAGGACAGGTTACACCTTTCTGATAAGTCTTCTGCATACTTGAAAAGTCTTGCTCCCTAAGACCCTCTCCTCTTGTTCCTGGCAAAGCCCCCTTGCCTTTCACCCCAGCTCCTCTGGGACAAGCCTGTATTGTGTTGGCCCCCAGTTCTATATTCTAAACCCTAGTTGTGGGCAGGCAGCCACGGCAGAACCCCTCTCAGTGCCAGCCTACCTCTGGCCTGTGCCCCACCTGTCCCCCAGCACAGTGGCTTCCAGGCTTTTTTCCATTGCAGACTCGTGTTACCCTCCAGAGAGGAAGGCCACCTCTGGGCTTCAACTCTGTCTAGGCATGAGCCTCTCTGTCCAGGTGGGTGTGGACTCTAGCTGCAAGGTTCCTCAACCTCAGCACTATTGACATTTTGGACTGGATAATTCATGGTTGAGGATAATTCTTGGTACCGTACATAGTTAGATATTTAGTAGCATTCGTGACCAGCGAAATACCAGTAGTCAAATCAACCTGGATAACCAAAACTCTTGCCAGACATCACCAAGTGTAACCTGAGGAGAATTGCCCCAGTTGAGCCCCCCTGTTCTGGATCAACAGTCTCATGCTGACATTGTCTCCATCAACTCTGACTCTCCGCTCCTCTGCATCCATTGAGCCCTGGGCCTTGTCTCTTCCTCAGACTTGGTTTTAATGTCTGTCTCATATTCCTCCTCTGTTCCCCAAACTCTTAGGGCTCCTACTGCCTCTCTGAGATCTTGTGGCTGCTACACTGGATGGGACAGGACGTTTAAAGCTCCCAGCATGCTGGCAGGCCTGTAGGAAGCACCTGAGAGCCAGTTGCCCTGCTGCTGTGAGGAGGCACCGGGCGGCGGCGGGGAGGGGGGGGGTGCCTCACACAGTTACATCTGACTTTATTCACAGTTGGCCGCAGTTCCACCCACAGTCTTGCAGGCCCAGGCACGCTGGGTGAACCAGCCTCTTTCTCCGTCACCATCTGACTCCCTCCTTGAGTGACTCATTCTCTCCTTCCATCCACAGTGTCTCTTTCTTCCAGTTCTCAGGCGCACAGCTGCCAGGGCCAGAGTGGGACCCCACCCTCCACAAAGCCTGGCCTACCTACACCATGTCCAACAAACTTCCCATTCTCTGCAGGGACCTGGCTGCTGGGCTGCAGCTGTCTAAGATGGACTGGAGCTGATGCCTCCTGACCTTCCTCCCCACAGACACCCAGATGTGTTCCTCACACTGGTGGGGTGCAGCATGAGGCTTTCTCAAGGCGGTGGGGTTCTAGTGGCCTAAATGCCTTGGTGGGTTTGTGGGCTGGGTGGGCCCTGACCCCAGAGCCCAGTTCACCGGGTCTGTCTGAGCCTTGGGGTGTGCAAAGCATGGGGACTGGCCCATGCTCCATTTCCACCCCTCCTGGTTCTGCCTTTGGTGTCCCTGGCACCTGCCATTGGGCCCCAGCCCTGTCCACCATGTCCTCCATGAGTCCTGAGTCTTTTGTGAGCGGCGTGGTCCGTGTGCACCTGTGTGCACGTGTGTGTGTGCGCGAGGGGGCACAGGAGTCTTGTCTCGTCTCCGTGCTGTGTGGGCAGATGAAGGTTGGCCTGTTTTTACTCTCTCTGTGTTTCTCCTTGTCTTTTTTTTATTCCCTCCTCATCCTCATCGCACTCTGCCATCAACCCAAACTCTCATCTCTCAGATCAGCGAGAAGGTTGGTCCTTTTCACTTCTTATCCATCTACAGTTCGCCCGTTGACGGGATGTTCCCGTCAGTTGGGACCAGCGGGCTTGGTCAGCTCCCTCAGACTCACTCCAGCTGTGCCTGCCCGCCAGTCGGCTCTGCTTGTCATTGGGTCGGCAGGCAGGCAGGACCAGGGATGGGTGGGTAGGTCCCCGGCCCTGCATGTTTCTGCTGCTTGAGTTCCTGATGCACCATGTATCTGCATGTTCCCTTAGCGGGCTCCTCTGCTGGAGTGGTAGGGCAGGCATGGCGCATGGCATGAAACTGTGCCATCTTTGCACTTGAGCCAGGCCAACTATCTTCCAGGTGGTTGTGGGGGAGCTGTGTTTAGAGGAAACTGTAAAGGCTGTAGTATTTGACATGTACTGGGGGTGGTGAGACTTTCTACAACCTCCTCACTTGTATACAGGCCACGTTTGCCTGTGCAAAGCCGGAACTACTGGTAGACAGAATGGGCTGTCCCTTGGAGATCTTGCAGCACCAAACAAAAGTCCCATAATGTCTGCCTTGCCCTTGAGGACCCCAAAGCCCTTCCCAAGGCTCAGTGAGGTAGACCAGGACTGGCTAGTCTGAAGCAGAGGCCAGCACATCCCTGCCTCAGGGAGCTAGCTAGGTGTCCATGGAACAGGGCAAGTGGCATCATCTTGGCTCACTGAGGAAGTCTCCTTCATTGTTGTCTTTCTTCTCTCCAGCCAGATCAATTTTAAGGTCATGCCCTCCACCCAAGCCTCCCGGCACTCTTGTGTCTGTCTGAGGGTGGAATGTAGTTAGTCCAGCTAATGGTCCTTAGCCCTTGGTACTGGATGTTCAGACCCAAGTTGCTTTCACCTAAAGTGACTGAGCAGTCAACTACAACTTAGCAAGGCCATGTGGGAGTCTAGAAATGGCCCCCAAGTTGGCCTCAGATTGGGAAGGGCCTTCTGCAGACAACCCAAGCTCTTTCCAGAGCAGTTCCTTTGGGGCTCAGTTTCAGCTCCAGTGCTGGGCTGGCAGTCATTCACATGTCACGTGGTCTTACAGGGTCGGTGGAGTCTCTCCTGTTCAGTGGGCTTTGGGGGTTCAGGGCAGAAACATAGGACAGGCTGAGTGAGCCCCAGAGAGCAGACCTAAGTCACCTGTCCCCCCGCACCATGCTCTGTGGCTTGAATTTCCTCGGTGAGGGAGAGGGAGCCAGTCAAGAGGAGGACTGCATCCTGGGCTCAGATATCAGCCCTAAGCATCCATCCATATGCACTCCCGAGCTCTGGGGCATTTCGGTTACACCATTTCGCTGACCATGCAGATCTGCCAGGGCGTTCAGAAAACAATTGTCGACAGACAGCCTAGCCTACAGCCACTCTGGCCCCCACACCCCTTCACCCACTCTCTGGGTCCTTTATCCCTTCCCTTCCCCCATCCCACTCCCCACCCTGTGGTCCCACCAAAAATAAGCATAGACACAAATATTTAATGGGAAGGAGAAATGAGTTTCTAAATATTCCGGGGGGATTTGCCGGGCTGGTAATTTGTTTGGTGCTGATAATTGCATCTTACATTTTTCCAGCTTTACTTAAAACTGTGTGCCGGGTGCGCCAGCATTTAATTACTGCTCTGCGGCAGCCACAAGGTTATTTATTAAAGAGTTATTTTATCTTGATACAGTGGATCCTGCCCCTTATCCCCTCCTTAATGTTGTGTTATTTTCATCAGAGAAATTTCCGCGAGTGAATGCAGATTGCGGGGCTGCCTCCCCCTGCGATTAGGCTGTCACTCCACTGAATGCTGATGCCTCTGGGCGCCGCACCGCCCTATTATAGGGGGTTGTCAGTGCAAATAATTAGACTTAAAAGTTACATCTGAAATATAATCCAGAAATGGCAGGGCCCTGTTTTGGAAATTGTCTATAAAATGTCAGCACTAAGGATGCACGGGGAACAGTAATAGACCAGCATTGTTGGAGCCTGAGATTAGACCCTAAGTGCATTTTTCCCAGCTCCAGTTTTTCCTTCCCTGCTGTTGCTTCTGTCAATAGACTGAGTCCAGGGTGAGTCCTGCCTCTTTGGAGGCCTTGTGCTTGTGACAGCAGGAGGAGAATGGTGGGGTTGCTGCAGTGAGGCATCAGCCTCTCCTGGCTGTTGGCACGGGGGTGGCTATCTGGGCAGGTCTAGGACCCAGGGCCCTGTTGCCACTTGGGATACCAGGAGGTTGTCTCTTGCCCCTCTTTTCCCTACCCTTACCTCTGTGGACATGCTGACCTCTCCCAACACGTGGGATGAGATGTCTGAACTCCAGGAAACTGCACTCCAGGATTCCTTGTATGTGACTAGAACCTGGTACCCCTATGAGAGTGGAGGTGGTACTCCTAGGGGCCTCTTGCTTGGTGCTAGGAATCACCTAAGGGTCACATCCAACCTCACCCTCATCTTGAAGTTTTTCCTACTACCTTCATCTAGGAGGGGGAAAATAAAAACAAAACCATTTGAAGTGTTATTTCCTTCAGGGAATCAATTTTCTGACAGTGGATGGACTTGGAGGCTTTTGAAGGAGTGGCCCAGGAGATTGACACAATGTCCAGGGCCAGTTTACAAGGTCTCCATTTGGCCTGAAGACCTCATCCTCCAGGGATTAATTGGGGGTAAAGTCCATTCAAGTGTCCGGGCTGTTTAGGTTCCGGCCCAAGGTTTATTGGCCAAGGCCCTACTTTCTTTTTTTGGAGCTTTTGGTTTCAGCATCCAAGGACCCAGTCTGGCTTCAGGATTCTACCACTGACCAGAGTCGAACTTTCAGCCATGACCTCTTCCCTGGCACAGGCTGTAGAAGCCCCACTCTCATGCCAGCTAGAGGCACCTCTTGCCAGCCTTGGCTAATCCTGAAGCTTCTCCCCATAACCTTCTGGTCCTCTTTTCAGGCCTGTCAGCCAGGGCTCTAAAGGGTGTGAGCTTTTCACAACAAAAACCTACTCTTACTACATATGTAAAGGTCGGCATGCCCCTTCAAGTGTTAGTGTTGTCTATCCCCTTGTCTATAATCAGAACGTGGCAACATGGGACCCTCCCCGCACACTAGTGCTCAAGTAGCTTCTCCTCAAACCTGTTTTCATGCCCCTCAGCAGCAGGAGATGGGACAGATACTGGCCAGGAGGACAGAGACCTGGTCAGCCTTAGCTGCTCCTCTGGGATGGACCCCTCCCTTCCTTGGCAGGCCTGGGCCTGGCCTGCACACAATCCTCCCAGTCTGTGCCTCACCTTCCAGCACCCGCCCCTGGGGCTGGCTCTGGATCCCAGGGAGTGCCTGCACCCCAGGCTGGCGACAGTACTGTCTGTCTTCTGGCCTCACCTTGTGCCAGTTGAAGGACGTGCTGAAAGGAGACTGTGTGTTGCTGTGAGGCACTTGCCAGCCACGCCCCAGACCCACCTGTTTGCCCTGAGAACTACTGTGTCTGTAACATGGTGTCGTCGTCATCAGTGTGGACTCCCAGCATTAGAACAGATGACAGAAACCAACTTATACCAAAAGCAGAACAGGGAGTCTCTTGTTGAAAAACTAAAAAAAAAAAAAAAATGGAGTAGATTTGATGTTGGACAGGGCTGGAGCCAGGTGTTCATGAACAGTTTGGTCAGGCCTTTCTCTTAGCTTTATTCTTGCTGCTGACTTCTTTGTTCTCCAGTAAATACTCCTGTGTGTTGAGAAAGGTGGTCCTGACCTCTCCAAGCTTAGCTATCCTTGTAGAGAGTGAGTCTGCTGACAATTTGTACAAATGTCCAAACACTGTTTCTTGTTAGGCAGATCTGGGCCATACACTTCGTGTGCCACAGATAGGAGCTGAGACGGCTCACCTGTGGAAAATGAGAGCGGGGCTGGGGTGGAGCTCAGTGGTAGAGGGCTTGTGTAGCACACATGAAGCCCTGGGTTTGAATCTCAGCACCGGAAACAGGAATATAATATTGCTGATTCTGGGAGAAGGAAGAACTCTGGATATCTGCAAGACACCCAGAAACTCCATGTGAGCCTGGAGACAGACTCGGCCCATGAGCTGATCATCAGGGCCTGCTCAGGGCACTGCTGGTGTTGTGGTTCTGTCTGGAGGGCTCCGATTGAGGCAGGCTATGGGAGGAGTTGAACCAGGTGCCGAGCAAGATCTTCTTGTCCCCTGGTAGAGGAACTTTGAGGAACCATGCAGAAACTTGGCAGGGGAGTGGACAATTCATGCTTTCCTGTCTGTGAAGGGCCAGTTGAGGGCAGGCAGAAAATGACATGGCAGGTGGATCAGTGAAGACTCCACTACAGTTACCCAGAGGGGAGAGAGTAGTGGCTTGGATTTGGTGGTGGCAGTTACCCTTGTATTTGGACAGAAATAAATAAATTTGAAAGATATTTTAAGCAGCAGCATTAACAGGACCTGGTGACTTGCTGAACATCTTGGTTCTGGGTTTCAGTTTTGAACCCTGTGAGGTCAGAGGTGGGATCTGGTGATCTCTGCAGTAGCTTTCAGCTCGGATTCTGTGGTCTGGGGCTGGGTGAGGTGCTCCTGATGTCGTACCCCGGGTCCTCTGCATGCCTGGGATCTCCAGAAGGATCCTCAGAGACCAGCACTCTTAAGTAGTACCCTTGAGTCCCTTAGCCTCACTGCCTGCCTTCTTCAACCCTTTGTGTAAGGGTGCCCACATAGGACACACCCAAGCCTCTGCCTACCAGCTGCACGACCTGTCTGCATGCCAAGCATGCCGTGCATGGCTTAGTCTTGTCTGCCTTCCCTCTCTCTGCATGCTCTGAATGTCTGCCAAGCTTGCGACTTCGGGGGTGGTTCCAGGATGCATCCTGGACTCAGAAGCTCAAAACAGCTTCTGGCCAGGGGAGTCCAAGGCTGGAGGTGGTGGCCAGGCACAGTCACCCTCCCCCTTGAGACCCTTGTTCACTGGCGCAGAGAGCCATCTGTTTGGCGCCTTCATCATGTTACTGCCATCGTCATGCCCATCCTGCCCGCGGACCACGTCCCTGGCCCGCCCCAGCCCCTTGCCCTGGCCTAGCCCTACTGAGAGGCAGCCCTTCTTCTTGGGTCCCAGGCTGTACCTTAAGCACAGCCAAGGCCTGGAAGGTGGTCATTCACTTCCTCTTCTCTTCCTCTTGGGCCACAGCCTAGAGATGGAGGCAGTGACTACATAGAAGGAGGCCATGTTACTCCCAGACTGACCCTCTGCCCTCCCCCAGCCATGCTCCAAGGACCCTCATCCCAGGGCCTGCATTTCTCTCACTGGTGTCCCAGCCAGTCCCCCCGGAGACACATGGGGAGGTGGGTCAGGAGCAAGCAGGGGCAGCCACTGAGGGACAGCCTGAGTCATGGCCCTGGCCAGGGCTGGACCTTGTGCTAAACCTATGTGTGACCTTGGGCAGACAAGACTTTTCTGGGCCTCGGTTTCCCAGGCTGTAAAGAGCTCTTGTGAGAGCTCTCATTAGGATATTGTGTTCCAGACGGTCCCTGAGAGCAGAGCTACCTCTAGCCCTAATGCACTGTGGGAGATGACGAGCCAGGGCCCAGTGATGGCACCCCTCCTGTTTCTGAGTGTGGGCTTGGCTCTGACAAGGGGGACTTCCTGGATGAGGGGCCCCTGCCCTTTCATCCACCCTCGTGTCCTGCCCAGCCTGTGAGTGCCTCTCTCCCTCCTCCCGCAGTGCGCCGTGTGGCTCCTCGTTTCTCCATCCCTCCTAGCAGCCAGGAGGTGATGCCAGGTGGCAGTGTGAACCTGACTTGTGTTGCGGTGGGTGCACCCATGCCTTATGTGAAGTGGATGATGGGGGCCGAAGAGCTCACCAAAGAGGATGAGATGCCTGTCGGCCGCAACGTGCTGGAGCTCAGCAGTGTTGTGCGCTCTGCCAACTATACCTGTGTGGCCATCTCCTCGCTGGGCATGATTGAAGCCACAGCCCAGGTCACAGTGAAAGGTGAGTGTAATGGATGCTCTGGTGGCTAGTGCCCTGCCCTGTTGCAGAGAACTCTAGGAGACCCTGGTGTCTGTGACAGGTGAGTATGAGCTGGCTTCTGGGGAAACATCCAGGGCTTTAGATGGCATTATCATTTCCTGAGTGCCCTAGCCATGGGGTCTTCTGGGTTCTAGGAAGTAGGAGGGATTTCTGTTATCTATAATCTGAATGAGAATAGCTAGCATGCCATGAGTACCTGGGTGGCAGGATCATGCTAGTAAGCATTTTATTTTGCTTTGTTTTTTAATTGCTCTGAGAGAGAGATGCTCTTATTATCCTAGTTTTATAAGTGAGAAAATTGAAGCACAGAGAGGCTATGTCATTTGCCTAGGGTCAAACAGGAGGAGCAGACAGCGCAGGAATGTCAGTTGTGGTGGTCTAAATCTACAGCCCACCTCCATTACCACTACATACCCTGGAATCAAACATTCCCAGCAAGAAGATTGTAGAAATGGTAGCTAAGCTGCAAGGAGTGGGTTCATTCTGCCTGGGGCATTGGGCACAGGCACATGTATGTAACATGTATATAACACTTACGTAAGGGATTCCTGCTTGGTCCGTTATTTGCTTCTTCTCTGATCCATTCTCTATTCTGTAACTTGTGGGTGTGGTTTTTTTTTGTTTGTTTTTTTTTTTTTTTTAAGTTGTTCATGGACCTTTATTTTATTTGTTTTTATGTGGTGCTGAGGATCTAACCCAGTGCCTCACACATGCAAGGCAAGCACTCTACCTCGGTACCATAACCCCAGCCCTTGAGTGTTTTTTTAAAAGATATAAACCAGTATCTTATTATCCTCCCTCTTTTGGAGTCAGGACCCTGTGCATGCTAGGCAAGTGCTTTACCACCAAGCTGTACCCCTAGCTCCATGTCGCTTGCTTTTGAAAAAAGAGAGAGAGCTTTCAGTGGCTTCCATTGCTCTCAGGATATATAGATCAGGATCCTCACTGTGGTCCCCCAGGGCCTGTTGGCTGCCAGCTTGTTAGTTCTCTCACTGGAATGTAAGCTCCATGAGAGCAAGGCTGCAAGAGCATGGCATTGTGGCTCCAGGGCAATGCTGGCCCTTGGTGGGTACCATCTATCCGTTGAAAGTGTGGACCTGGGACATATTTAAACTAGGGCATGGGGTCTATTGGGGCTAGTGGCTCCATCACTTAGGATAATCTCCCCTGCCCTCCTCCTGTCACACATACTTGCCACTGGTGTGTGCAGATGAGCTCAGAGGCAAAGCTCTGCTACCTAGTCTGGATGCTTTTCATCCACGGGCGACTTCAGAGTCCCCTTTGTCACCTCCGGGTCTGTTTGTTTGGTGAATTCGGGGGGCCTATGTGGGACTGCAGTGAGTATGAGTCTCAGGCATGACATGTTACATACTAAATGACCCCAAGCCCTGGGAGCGCTAACAGGCCTAGCTATGGTCCCTCACTAGGTGCCCTCAGAGGTCATTGTGAGCTTTTCAGGCCATTATTCGAAGTGGGATATACTCTGGGGTCCATACTAGGTGGTCTTAGATGATGCCCAAGGTTATGATTGGTTCCTGGGGATACGACCTTAGGCAGCCCTGAGTCATCTGCTTTGTCCTCAGCTTTGCCGAAGCCTCCGATTGATCTTATGGTCACAGAGACAACTGCCACCAGTGTCACCCTGACCTGGGACTCTGGGAACTCAGAGCCTGTATCATACTACGGCATCCAGTACCGTGCCACTGGCACAG
The DNA here is from genome assembly GCF_048772815.1 of Callospermophilus lateralis. Classification (NCBI taxonomy): domain Eukaryota; kingdom Metazoa; phylum Chordata; class Mammalia; order Rodentia; family Sciuridae; genus Callospermophilus; species Callospermophilus lateralis. The sequence goes on along the minus strand of NC_135311.1, from coordinate 111,590,742 downwards.
AAGGCCCCTTCCAGGAAGTGGATGGTGTAGCCACCACCCGCTACAGCATTGGTGGCCTCAGCCCTTTCTCAGAATATGCCTTTCGTGTGTTGGCGGTGAACAGCATCGGGCGAGGGCCACCGAGTGAGGCCGTGCGGGCACGCACGGGTGAGCAGGCACCCTCCAGTCCTCCGCGTCGCGTGCAGGCCCGCATGCTGAGCGCCAGCACCATGCTGGTGCAGTGGGAGCCACCTGAGGAGCCAAACGGCCTGGTGCGCGGATACCGTGTCTATTATACTCCAGACTCCCGTCGCCCCTTGAGTGCCTGGCACAAGCACAACACTGATGCAGGGCTCCTCACCACTGTGGGCAGCCTGCTGCCTGGCATCACCTACAGCCTGCGTGTGCTCGCCTTTACTGCCGTGGGTGATGGCCCACCCAGCCCCACCATCCAGGTCAAGACGCAGCAGGGAGGTAGGTTGGAGTGTCTGCTGACTGGACAGCCCACTGCAGAGGTGGGTTGAGCTGGGACTGTGACAGGCTGTGCGGCTGGGAGTGGGTAAAGGTGCCATATTCCATAGATATGTGGTCACTTGGGATGCAGGATAAGAGTGTGAGAGTGAAGCTTGCTTTCATGGGCGCCCCTGCTGTTGGGGGTGTGGCGAGGCTGACAGTGCCTGGGGTGGGGTGTTGCAGTGCCTGCACAGCCCGCGGACTTCCAGGCTGAGGCTGAGTCGGACACCAGGATCCAGCTTTCATGGCTGCTGCCCCCGCAGGAGCGGATCATCAAATATGAGCTGGTATACTGGGCAGCAGAGAATGAAGGCCAGCAGGTGAGCCACAAGGCTGGGAAGGGCACAGGGTGGAGGGGGCTCCTCCTGGTCAGGGAGTCTAATTGGCTCACCCAGGCCAGATTTTTTGGGTTCTGTGGCTCACATGGGCATATCCTCTAGGGTTTCTCCTTGGAGTTTTGACTCACACTGCCTGTGTGGTTCTGTAGGCTTTGCCACCCCTGTGCTTCAAGTCTGCCATTGGATCTCCTAGGCTCTGTGACTCAAGTGACCTTGACACAGCTCAGACGTTTCCTTGGGGTCCCGTGGCCCATGTCTGTGAGCTACTGGTGGCATGGGCCAGCCATGCTTTTCTTGTAGGGTCCACGTGACCTGTGTGGAGCCAGTCCTGAAGCCACAGTGTGTCCCCGGGTGCAGGTTGCAGCTTGCCTGGGGAGTAGCATCTGGCCTTGGAGGTCAGAACAGTCAGTGAGTGCTCCCTGCTCTTCCAGCACAAGGTGACCTTCGACCCCACCTCCTCCTACACTTTAGAGGACCTGAAGCCTGACACGCTGTACCGCTTCCAGCTGGCTGCCCGCTCAGATGTGGGTGTGGGCGTCTTCACCCCCACCATAGAGGCCCGCACAGCGCAGTCCAGTAAGTGTCTTCTGAGACTACTGCCTGTCACCTCTTGCTGGGGGGCACACAACACACATACCCTTCCCTCTTGATCAGGTGGGTGGTCTACTCTGATGGGTCTTGCACATAACTCTGGTCTGGGCTCTTAAGTCTGGACCCCAAGAATGAGACAGGTAAGTGCCCCTAGTCTGTATCCAGGTGGTGGCTGTTCCCCCTGCTCCCTGCCCAGCCTTTTGACCCTCACCTGCCCCTGTACCCCCTCACCCAACACAGGTAAGTTCTATGTCTGTGACTCACTTCCATCCTCCATCCCGCTCACACTGGGTCACACTAGTGACTTGGTGGGCCAACCATGTCCCAGACTTGTTTTGGTGGCTGTCTTCCCTCCCTATGTCCCCACATCTCATCCACCCTATCCCCTTCCTCATAACCTCACCATGAGAGTTACCATGAGCTGTATAATACCTCTGAGCCTACTGCACTTGGGGACAGGTCTATGACAATGTGTTTTAGAGACAGAATGTGCCCCATATCTGTGTGTGGGACCACAACATTCACATGACAACTGATTAGCATTGTATTTTACTGTATTCTGCCTGTGTGAGACTCTGACAGTGTGACTGCATGTGAGATACCACCTGACCATCTGGCTGTGCAGCCCCTTTATGCATGTCATTGTATCCTGGGTGTGGCTCCCTGTGACTCCGTGGTGACCCTGTGACCAGGTCTGAGGTCTCTAGAGCTCTCTAGATGACAGACTGAGAGAGCGTGTGTATAACTCTATCTATGATCACCCAACAAGAATGGGCCACTGTGTCAAGGCTTTCTATTTGATAAGATGGTAGTGGGTGTGACTAGCTGGGCACCATGGGACTTAGTGACCACATGTAATGACCATAAATATGCAGTATCTGTGAAGTCTTTATGATGTGGGACTGTGCATTACAACCAGTGGTGTCCAGAGGCTGACTGTGACCTTGTGTTCGTGGATTCATTCTAGAAGCATCTAAGTGCTGCTGGGGGCCAGGCCCCATACATAGTGCAGGCAAAGGTGGGAGCCAACTGGGGAGCAGGAGTAGTGAGCATGGCAGCCGACAGGCTGATAATCAAGGGTGAGCAGGAGACCATTGTAGCCAGAGTGGCTGCTAGAGCCATAGCAGTCCAGCCCTAGGGACAGAGGACTGGCTCTGGCTCTGTGAGAATGGACAAGACAGATTGAGATGAAGCAGAAGACCACTTAGGAGGTTTTGCAGTAGTCTAGGCAGAAGGTAAAGGGGCTCAGATGAGGTGGTGTGGCAGATTAGAGAGATCTCTGGGGTGTCAGCTGGCCCGGATTTGATAATGGATAACATGATGGGGGGTTGAGGGAAAGGGAAGCAGAGGTTCATCTTATTACTGGTTTGTGAGTCCTATAAGAAGAGTGCCACCACCAGAATAGCAAATGGACAGAGCAGGTTTGAAGAGTATGTCGGTTTGAGACATCCAAGTTCAAGATGCCACATGCTAGCCAAGTTGGGGTACATGGCTGGTCCTGGGATGGAAGAGGACCTGAAAGACAGAAGTGGGAGGAAATCTAGAGAGAAGTGGTTTGGAGGTTGCAAGAAAAAGAAGTTTCAAGCGGTAAACCAGAGGCTGCTATGGAGTGGCCAGGAAAAGGAACGCAGGCCTTCTTGCTGGATCTGGTGGTGTGAAAGAGTAGGCCTGGATGAAAGTTGTGGCATTGTGAGGACTGTGTGGGAGGTGAGGAAGTAGGACAGCAAGCTCAGATGCTGTCAAGAAGCTCAGCAATGAGGGGGACCGTGGTAGACACAGGAGGCTGTGGCATTGAGGATGATGTTTTCTTTTAAGATGGGAAAATTTCAAGCATATTTAAATATTATTGGGAGAGAATCAATAGAACAAAATAGGAAGCTTAGTAAAAGAAGGGTAACTGGTGGAGTCTCAGGAGATGGAGGGAAAGTAAGGGCAGACATGGGTGATGGGAGACCATGGCCTCAGTGTGGCATGAAAAAAATAGGTGCAAATGCACATAGGTGGGTGGCTCTGGTAGCAAGAAATGACAGGAGCTGCTAGTGGAAGGCATGGTCACATGCTGGTAGGCAAAGGGGGCTAAAGGTTTGGGGTGTGTGGAGAACGTTGATTGGGTCCCATGCCAAGTAGCAGAGTGAGCCTGTAGAGAACAGACACCAGCAAGCAGCACAGAGGTCCTCAGGGAGACCACTAGGGACGGGCTCCTGGGCAGCAGCCTCCATGGAGAGATGGCTTTTTTGTTTGTTTTATCTGCTCTGGTGCTGTCTCAGAGAAGGCAAAAAGTTGTACTCTTACAGCTTGGTGTGGGCCAGGTGGAGATGGAAAGATGAGGAAGTGAGAGTTTGGGATATTGGTGAGAGTGGTGAGCTGGTGACCTTGGAGTTGAAGCTGGATAATAAGGGCAGCAAGGATGGCAGTGGATGGATGGTGGTCTGAGGGCTGAAGAGTCATAGTGCTGGGGGCCTGGGGACAGCTAAGCTGGAACAAGAGGTGGGGTCTGCAGGGGAAGATAGAAGTTTTGGAGGTAGGGTCCTTTCCAGCAGTGGCCGTGTACAAGGCAGGGCCACAGCCATGCAGGGGAGAGGAAAGCCCTAGAGATAAGGGGCTCTGGAGCCAGTGAGTCAAGGAGCTGCTAAAGTCACCCAGACACAGGGGTGGTGACAGAACTTGAGATGGAGAAGAAGCCCCTGCATTGGCAGCAGTTTCCTCAGTGGACATATGAGTCTGGAAATGTAACTGGGCATGTCAGGGACACTTCTGCCTCCTGAACCCCAAGGAACCTGTTGGGTGACAGCACCTCCATTAGGTACTTTTTCTCTAAACCCCAGGGGCTACTGGCCTTCTGCAAGACAGGAGCTGTATTATCTGTATTCTGATGCACACTGTGCCTGTGTTGTGCAGACAGCATATGTATGGGACAGGACGCTGTTAGAACTCCATATGCATGTGTGAGACACTGTGTGAGTGAGACAGGAGAGAGCCCATACATAGTTCAAAGAGAGTCAGGCTGTCCTCTTGACCATGTGGCAGCCTGTCTAGAGGGACCCCCATGATGACCCTTTCAGCACTTGAGAGCCTGTCAGGGTGAGTCTCCTGTCCACTATGACTTGGTCACCATGCCTGTGATTCCCCACCCTCCATCTGCCTGCTTTCCCCCCATTTGTCTTCCCCAGCCCCCTCCGCCCCTCCCCAGAAGGTGACATGTGTGAGCACGGGTTCCACCACGGTCCGGGTAAGTTGGGTCCCACCGCCAGCGAACAGCCGCAACGGCATTATCACGCAGTACTCCGTGGCTTATGAGGCGGTGGACGGCGAGGACCGCGGGCGACATGTGGTGGATGGCATCAGCCGTGAGCATTTCAGCTGGGACCTGGTGGGCCTGGAGAAGTGGACGGAGTACCGGGTGTGGGTGCGGGCACACACAGATGTGGGCCCTGGCCCGGAGAGCAGCCCGGTGCTGGTGCGCACCGACGAGGACGGTAGGTGGTGGTGGCAGGAGGAAGGGCGGGGGAGGGGAGGCACACTGCCTCAGACACTACCCACCAAGCACCCAGGGCCTTTCCTTTTCAAGCCCCTGCAGACTCTTGTCTCCTGGTACAAACTTTGTGGCCCACACTGGGGAGATGTAGCTGATGAGACAACCCATGCCTAAGTCCGAGGTGTGGGCTTTCCCCAGGGCAGCTGAAGTCTTTAAAAGACTATGGTAGGAGAAGCAGCCCCACCTAAGATTCAAGAGGTCAAAACTAGGAAGATTGCTGCAAAAGATTCTCAAAGTAGAGTCAGCGTAACTCAAGCTTGGCTGGACATTGGCATAATGTGGAGTACCAGGAAGAGTTGGTACAGGTCCTGCTGACTTTGAGATAGCTGAAGGCCTGGTGCCTCACCTCCACCTATTCCATCACATCTTCTCTCCTTCCAAATGAGGTAGCCCTGCCAGAGGGGTTGGCCGGGCCGGTTATGGGCTCCTCCCTGTGGCAGGGAGTGGATTCTTCACCAGGATAGACGTCCTAGGGAAATGACATTAGGTCTTTTCCTGGGAGAGAGGGTGCAGAGGCAAGGCCCTGGAGTTTGCTGTGCCCACCTGAGCCAAGATCAATACAACCAGGTCTGACTTCCTTTTCTACTTGGCCCCCAGTGCCCAGTGGGCCACCAAGGAAGGTGGAGGTGGAGCCGCTGAACTCCACTGCCGTGCATGTCTCCTGGAAGCTGCCTATCCCCAGCAAGCAGCATGGCCAGATTCGAGGCTACCAGGTCACCTATGTGCGACTAGAGAATGGCGAGCCCCGAGGTCCACCCATCATCCAAGATGTCATGCTGTCTGAGGCCCAGGTGCGCCATTGTGTGGTGGTGGGTGGAAGGGTGAACAGCGACCAGCATACACTGCTTTCCATTTGGAGCCCAGATGTGCTTCCCACCCCTGCCTGTCCTCAGGGGTGCTATGTCTGCCTTTTCTGGTCATGACACCAGAAATATACTGCTGCAGCAGGGGTGAGGGCACTGGCACTGGGAGGTGAGGGCCAGATTCCACCTTCTCTCTCTGTCTTAGGGCTGCCCAGACTGTGCCAACCTAAGTCCTGGTAGGAGTCTCAGTGGTTTAGCCACAGCCCTCACAGTGAGGGGCTCCGTCTCCACAGACCCCAGACCTTTATGGTTTGCAGGAAGCAAATGCAGTGTGGTGGTTGGACTGGACAGTGTGGTGGTTGGACTGGACCTTGCAGATTCAATTTCCTTCCAGGTGGTGCTGTACAAGGTATCCACTCTGCCACAGCCAGAGGTAGATAGTGGCTTTTGAGGCTGTGTTATTCCTACCCCCTTTGGCCATAGGCCAGTGGCCAATGCCAATCTGAATGGCCAAGTTGAGTGTAACGGTGCTCCTGACCCCCCATGAGGAAGACCCAGACCCTGATGTTTCTCTCAGGGGCAAGGCCTGCCAGTTAACCTGCCTCACACTAACCTATGTGAGTGTTCTCTTGAGAGTGATGGTGATGGTTCCGCCCATGAGCTTGGGGTGAGGTCCCTGGGGTATTCTGAGCACTAGTTTGCTATTATGATGAAGAATATTCAACACCAAGAAGCTATGTGAGTAGCCAGAATTACCAAGCAAGTGGGTAGCTGAACTTGAATAAAAAGCCAAGTCTCTGGAGTGCTGGAAAAAGACTGCAATTATCCTGACATAGTGGCACATGCCTGTAATCCCAGCAGCTTGGGAGGCTGAGGCAGGAAGATCCCAAGTTCAAAGCCAGCCTCAGCAACTTAGTGAGGCCCTAAGCTCCTTAGTGAGACCCTGTCTCAAAATTACAAAAATTAAAAGGGCTGGGGATGTGGCCCAGGGTTTAATCCCTGGTAGGAAAAACAAAAAAGGGTTATAATACCTGGTATGGTCTGCTGTCAAGATGTTTCCATCCAGAATCGGGACCTGGGCCAGTGCTAAGCCAGACCTAGCAGGAGGAGCTTGGAGTCCCTCCCTGTGCAGCTTCTCACCTCTCCCTGGGATTACAGCAGGGATATGAGCATATACTCCATGCTCTGTGGGTTTCACTGAAGTGTAGGCTCACCCACTACAACCTCCAGTTGGGCTCATCCCTCGGAGGCAAAATTCCTTTCTACCCTGAGGGTCCTTTCCTCCTCTTAGCATGTCCCATGCTGAGGGACCAAAGGGGTGGAGGGTGGGGTGTGTGTACCCCCTGCATTCCTAGGGCAGGTTAAGGGCTCCTCAGGAAGCCTCAGCAGACACACCCACCTAGAAACATCCCAGGAATGGTCTCCCTCAAGCCCCTCCCATCCTAGAGGGCCACCATCACAGCTGGGGCCAGCACTGCAACTGAAGCCAGTAGGGTTTCAGAGCAGTCATTTAGGGTGCCCCCTTCTGGTCCCAAGCTGTTTGGAAGGGAGCTGGGCCAGAAGATCAGGAGCATATCCTCTTAACCGTATGTCCTTGATGGGGAGTACACCCCAGCAAGGGAGACCACTCAAGACAGGTCCTGCCCTTGCCACCCCCGGGTGTGGTCATTTTGCTCCAAGCCAGTAGGAGAGCAGATGGGTCCTGGTCCGCAGCCTGGCCACAGGACCCAGCTGTTCTTTCCGTTTCCCTGTCAAGGACACAGCAGCCTGTTCTTCTCTACCCAGCAGCACCATCTGCTCAGCCCAGGGCCCCCATCAGAACAGAAAGAACGTTTGATACATGTGCCCCTGACCCCTGAGTGTACAGCCAGCTCTGTCTCCTGTGTTGATTCTGTGTCAGGCTTGTTGCTATTTTGGTTTTTGTTGTTGTTTTTTTGTTTGTTTGTTTCTTCTTCTTCTGGGGATTAAGCCCAGAGCCTTACAAATGCTAGCCTAGTGCTCTACCACTGAACTGCAGTCCCCAGCCCCAGGCTTGTTGCTATTTCTGATGGTTTCTGACTCCATCTCATTGTCTTCTTTTGTCCCTTTTTCATGGTTTCTGTCCTCACTGTTCTGGTTTTTCCAGCTCAGCCTCTTCCCTCTCCTCTCTCTCTCTCTCCTCCTGCCACTTCTCTGTTCCCTGCCTTGTCTCTGACTCCATTTTATTTGACCCTCTCCTTCCCTTTTCCTTCACTCTGCCTCTGACATGTGAGAACACCATGCGCAGGCCTGGCCTAGACATCTCATCTCCCTGCAACAAGGAAATGGGAACAGAGCCCAGCCCCACCCTGCAGAGTGGCCTTAACTGTTAGGAACCTATCAAGCATCTTCCGGTACTGTGTTCCAAAGACTTTGCAGTAGAGCTTGCCAGCATAGGAGGAGCGTAGGTCAACTCTGTGAGGGTGGCCAGGCTGGGGGGGCCCCATGGCTTCTGTAGCCCGGAGGTACTGTAAATCATCTTCCTGTGCCATGCTTTATTGGCCCGCCCTTGGCCCTCCAGAACCACAGACTCTCAGAACAGAGGCCTCAGTACCCCTCCAACCACCTACATGCACCAACGGACTAAAGGATTTACTAAGAAATCGCAACACTGCCAGCCCTAGAAACTGGCTGGCCTTCCTAGCTCAACGCTCAGGCACCCACAGGAGGGAGCAGGTGTGTCAGGGGCTCCGGTGCCTGTGGGCAGGGCCCAGGCTCTAAGCTGGACACTCATGACCTTCATAATCTTGCCAGCTAATCTGCCCCTTGACCCACCCCAGCCACCATGCATCTCTTATGTTCTGGGGTGCTCCTTATACTCAGGTGGCTATAATTTGTTGTTCCAACTTTGAGAGTGGAAAGAGGCCTTGATTAATCATACCAAGACACATGTAGACTGGAACTACCAAGCTGTGTGGTCATCCCACTCACCCCTCAGTCTTTTCCCTACTCTCTGCCTGTGCTCACCCCACACCCGTAGCCTCTGCTGCAGAGGGTCTCTACCTAGAGTTCTCTGACCCTCAGTTTGAGCTCCTCCACCGCTTCAGGCTGTCTGCCCTCCAGGATTCCCAGCCCTTGTCTGCGTTCAGTGAGGCAGGGACTTGAATCTTTGGATGGGAATTTGTCCTGGGCTCCTACCCCTATGGGCACTTCAGAGGCCCAAGGCCTCTATCTGTCCTCCATGGGCCAGGACCTCTCCAGGCCAGAATCCTTCACCATCCTGTCTCCCTTTTTCTCCCTCTCCCACGGTCAGTGGCGGCCAGAGGAGTCCGAGGACTATGTAAGTAACAGGTGTGCGAGCGTGGGCAAGACTGGGTCAGGCTGGGCTCATGGGACACTCCCCCTCTCCCTTCTCTCCTCCCAGCCTGTGTTGCCAAGATCCACAGGGCACCAGCCACATCTGGAGAAAATTGGCGTTTAGACACGAGCACCAAGCTGAGCAGCGATTGGCGTTTCCTCTAATCCTTACTTCTCGCCTGTCGAGCAGCAATTTGAAGCCAATGTTCATGATCGACCAGGGCCTGGCCCCTGCTCCGGTCAGACAGGGATGGAGTTAAATCCAATCCTGATCGTAAGGCCTTATTGATCCTGAGTGAAAAATCACCTGCTTAGGGCACAGGCTGGGACAAGAATCTAGGGAGCTGGGTGGGGCATTGGTGCTGCTGGAGCCCCAGCCCTGGGAGACCCTCCAGCTGGGGCAGGAAGAGGCCTGTGAGGGGCTGTTGGTAGCTGCCATGACTCCACCTGAGGCTCAGAGCTGGAGGGACACCAGGGTTGGTGGTGGCAGCCCTGTTCCCACTGCACGGTGGTCCCCTCTCTTCTTCCCACTCTTCTCCCTGTGTGGCGTGGCTTGGTCCCCCTGTGCTATTTCTCCGCATGTCCAGAAACGATGCCTTTGCTGGAAATGGGTGTATGGGTAGGATCTTCCAAGGTGGGAAGACATGCCCTGGCTGACTTCTTAGGAATCAGTGGGAACATGGGAAATGGAGTCCCGCAGGTGTAGGGGAGCTCCTTGTCTTCTTCCTGTCTTTCCTTATGCCCTCAGGTGTAGGGTGTTGCAGGGAATGGTTGTTCACAGAGTCAGTGGCCCAGGGGTGGTGAGCTGTGATCCTGACTAGTAGGGTGGGGCCCCTCCACCCTGGTGTGTGTGTGTGTGTGTGTGTGTGTGTGCGCGCGCGCGCATGCATGCGCGTGTTTTCTTAATGTCCGCAGGTGTGTGCAGGCAGAGCTATAGTCTGTGTGCATGTGAGTGCCAGTAGCCATGCAGGTGCTGCGTATGTGTGAGCCTCTGCCCTGTGAGAATGTGTGCAGGGCCCTCGTCAGGTGCCATTTACAGCATGACAGAGTTGAGGAAACAGCATGGCCCTTTGTTCTTGTCTGAAAGGAAGAATGATCAGTCTGTCCTAGGCCTGTGGCTCCTGGAATGGGTGGGATCCTCTCGGCCCTCATTCTACCTGGCTGCCCTACCTCGGCAGTCCAGCATTTCACAGCCTAACCTCCCAGGACCTCTGGCCCTGTGTGCCTGGGCCTCCCTGCAGGCTAGGGTCCTGAGGTAGCTGACACAGTCTGACCTCTTCTGACGGGAACTGCCCCTCCTCCTCCCTCAGGAAACCACCATCAGCGGCCTCACCCCAGAGACTACCTACTCCATTACTGTAGCTGCCTACACCACCAAGGGGGATGGTGCCCGAAGCAAGCCCAAAATTGTTACAACAACTGGGGCAGGTGAGTGAGGGGTCAGGGGCAGAGCTGAGGGTGGGCATTGGAGAGGGCAGCACCAGAGCCCAGTGCGTGGTTGTTTAGTCCCAGGCCGACCCACCATGATGGTCAGCACCACAGCCATGAACACAGCGCTACTTCAGTGGCACCCACCCAAGGAGCTGCCTGGTGAGCTGCTGGGCTACCGGTTGCAATACCGCCGGGCTGATGAGGCGCGGCCTAACACCATAGATTTTGGCAAAGATGATCAGCACTTTACAGTCACCGGTCTGCACAAGGGGGCCACCTACATCTTCCGGCTTGCTGCCAAGAACCGGGCCGGCCCAGGCGAGGAGTTCGAGAAGGAGATTACAACCCCTGAGGACGTGCCTAGTGGCTTTCCCCAAAACCTACGAGTGACAGGACTGACCACGTCTACCACAGAATTGGCCTGGGACCCACCAGTGCTAGCAGAGAGGAATGGGCGCATCACCAACTACACTGTGGTGTACCGTGACATCAATAGCCAGCAGGAGCTGCAGAACATCTCTGCTGACACACACCTTACCCTGTCTGGGCTCAAGCCGGACACCACTTACGACATCAAGGTCCGTGCACATACCAGCAAAGGCGCCGGTCCACTCAGCCCCAGTATCCAGTCCCGGACCATGCCTGTGGAGCAAGGTGTGTGCTGTGGGCATGGCACTGCCTGCCCAAATGTGGCTACGCCTGGGGACCTCTGCTCTCTTGACCCACTGACCTCTGGCAACTGTGATCCACCAGCCTCTGCTGTGTGACCCCTCAATTTCTCATGACGGTGACTACTAATCTCTAGTGAATGGGCACCATGTTTTTGGGTGTGAGACCCCTGACTTCTGCTGTCCTTGACCTACTGACCTGCTGCGTGACCTTTCAATTTCCTGTGACTTTGACCCACTGATCTCTTTTGATTCCATCACCATTCTTGGGTGTACAGCCTACTGATCTTTGGTTTATAGCACTAATCTCTGAAACCCACTGATCTCTAGTGAACATGCTCCACCGTGCCCTGGTATGGCCATGTGTTTCTCATGACCATTATCCACTGACACCTGGCCTCTAACTTGGTGTCTGTGAGTTCAAGCTTTTACCCATGCTCTTCTGGAGATTTCTGGCAATTGGTGCTGTAGCATCCGCTACCCTGTTCAGTGCTCACTGTGGAAGAGCTTTGGCTGGGAGTTGAACTGTGCCATTTGAAGCTGGCTGGGAATGGGGGTGCTTGGTTCTCTGAAGCTGTTCCTAAACCCCTATTTCCCCATAATGTCTTATCCTCTGGTTCATCCACCCCACACCAGATAGCCAGCAAGAGCTGACTTCCTCCTTGTGCCTCCACAGTGTTTGCTAAGAACTTCCGTGTGGCAGCTGCGATGAAGACATCTGTGCTGCTCAGCTGGGAGGTCCCTGACTCCTACAAGTCTGCTGTGCCCTTCAAGGTGGGTAAGGGCCACAGTCAGCCAGACCACCCCACACAGGCCTTCTGTGTGCTGTCATTCATTCCAATTCCCAGTCCACGAGTGCATGTGTCTGTGAACCGGGTCCTGGTTCACATCCTGTGCCTTGTAGGCGCACGGTAGGAACCTCACTCAGAGGCACTGCCAAGCTCCCCCTCTCATCTCCTGCAGATTCTGTACAATGGACAAAGTGTGGAGGTGGATGGGCACTCAATGCGGAAGCTGATCGCAGACCTGCAGCCTAACACAGAGTACTCATTTGTGCTGATGAACCGTGGCAGCAGTGCGGGAGGCCTGCAGCACCTGGTGTCCATCCGCACGGCTCCTGATCTCCTGCCACACAAGCCGCTGCCTGCTTCTGCCTACATAGAAGATGGCCGCTTTGCCCTCTCTATGCCTCAAGTGGAGGACCCCTCACTGGTCAAGTATGCAGGGGCTGGTGGCAGGGGTAGGGCATGGATGCAGGCTGCTGGTGATGGCTGTACTGATTCCTGCTCTGCCCACGCAGGTGGTTCTACATTGTGGTGGTGCCCATTGACCGTGTGGGTGGAAACATGCTCACACCAAGATGGAACACACCTGAGGAGCTGGAGCTGGATGAGGTGCCTGGGGGAGGGGACTGGCACTAATGATACCCCACGCAGTTTGGCAGTAGCCACCTTGCCCTGAGTGTATCCTAGTGGACTCTCTTGGGTCCCCTACCCCAATTGAAATCACTCTTGTGACTGCTCTGGCTGGCAGCCTGTCTCCTCCCTAGAGAGAGGGGCTCTAGGGGAAGGCCCCTGAGAGTATTCAGAGGACTCCTGGAAGACTGTGGAGAATGCCTGGGAAGTGTTTGGGGAGAATCCCCTGCGGTGGGTAACAGCGGGGATGTTTCCATAGCTATAGTCTGAGCTCTGTAGACTTTCAAGAATCCTACATATATGGAGACCATGGAGAGGCTGGAATGAGCCTTAAACTTGTTTTCCTGGGACACATGAAGTCTTCTATTCTCTCCTTACAGCTTATTTGGAAACTGTCTCTCTGATTAGGATGAGATTACCCATAAGGCTTCTCATGGGCTGGCAGGAGGGGTACCGTTGTGGTACCTGGCATTATTATGTACCTTCAGTGGCCAGGCCATGGCCCCAGGAACAGCATGCTTAAAGACCCCGTGTGACTCTGTGCTCTGTTTTGCCAGCTTCTGGAAGCTATTGAGCAGGGTGGTGAGGAGCGGCGGCGGCGACGGCGACAGACAGAACGGCTAAAGCCGTATGTAGCTGCTCAGGTGGACGTGCTCCCCGAGACTTTTACCCTGGGGGACAAGAAGAGCTACCGAGGCTTCTACAACCGACCCCTGTCTCCAGACCTGAGTTACCAGTGCTTCGTGCTTGCCTCCCTGAAGGAACCTGTGGATCAGGTCTGCCTGAGCCAGCTTGGCTCTCAGCACCCAAGACCCCAGACCTGACCTAAGACTAGGCCAGTCTCAAACATGAGGAGACCCCAGGTCTAGGTGGCCCCTGAGACCTAAGATGTGTACTAAGTTTCCCAGGACACTAGGTGGCAAGACCCAAAAGGCCAGACCCCATTTGGCCCAGGAACCCAATCCTGCTGCCCAGCCTCAGGTCAACCTCTTAGGGTTTAGAAAACCAGGCCAGGGCCAGCCCGGTGTAACCCAGCCCCAGCACCTTCTCTGCAGGTTTGATGGGCAGAGGGTGGGAGTCTCACACTGAGCTCACCGCCTGTGCTGTTCCTCTGCTGCGCCACAGAAGCGCTATGCCTCCAGCCCCTACTCGGATGAGATCGTGGTACAGGTGACACCAGCCCAGCAGCAGGAGGAGCCCGAGATGCTGTGGGTGACAGGCCCCGTCCTGGCAGTCATCCTCATCATACTCATTGTCATCGCCATCCTCCTGTTCAAGAGGTGAGTGCTGCGCTCAGGGACCCTAGGGACAGCACCTGCCCCTCACCTCGAAGGCCCTTTCTGGGTACAGTGCATTGGAGTAAGTGCAGCCATCCCAACCTGGCCTCTGGCCCCCCCAGGCACAGTGGGAAGCCAGGATGGGCAGCAGCATCTGTGTGTGTGCACCTGCGTCTGCTTATATGCACCTCTCTGGTGGGGAGCCTCTGTGTGCCTGTCAGCCTGGGTGTGAAGAGGGGCTGAGGATCTCAAGAGAGCTGTTTTGTGTACATCCCTGGGCATCTGTCTGTTTGTCTCTGTCTGAGTGTGAGTGAATCTGTCTCCTCTTCCAGACACCAAGATTTCCTGGTCCCCTAGTTTCAGCACTTCCTGCCACTCTTCCTACGTGGTTTACCAGCCATGCTCTCCTATTTAGGCCCAGAGAGGTCAAGACCGAGGCGCAGGAACACATCCCCACAGATTTTTCCTTAGCAAATATTAACTGAAGGCCCACTGTGCCAAAACTATATTGGTCTCTGTCTTTAACACTCAGTCCTCTCTTCTGGATAGTTGCAGCCACCTGCCCCTGAAAGTTTTCCCTTCTGTCTACTTCCAAGTCTCCAAGGTTTTTCCAGAGATTTAACTTCACAATTTTTTTTGTTGTGCTGGGGATGGAATCCAGGGCCTCAGACATGCTAGGCAATCACTCTACCACTGAGCTGCACCCACAGAGATTTAATGTTGTCACTGTCAGTTTAAAACCTTTTGGTGGCTTCAAAGATAAAGCCCAACGTCTTCCGTTTAACAGTTGAATACCTGGCTAATCTGGTCCCTGCCTCCACTCTTGACATCATCACACCTAACTAATGCAGTTCCCAGGACAGTGGAGTCTGAGCCCTTCTCCACTCTGCAGCTCTCCCTTCTGCACCCCGCTGCTTCCTCGTCCTTGAAGACTCACTTCAAGGTGCTGGTACCCAAGGGGCCTTCTCTGGCACCCCATCCTTTCCCTACACAGCCATGCCTCTGCCCCGGAATGCTCCATTGGACACATTCTAGGCCTGTGGAACAGTGTGTTGAGCCTCCAATCCTTGGCCCTGGGCAGAGCACATAAGCACGTCTGAGAGCACCTGGCAGAAGAATGTGTGCTGGTCTGTGTATCTGGCGCATCTCCATGGAGGAGTGCCTGTCTCCTGCCCCATCTCTCCCCTGCCTGGACCAGTGCCCCTTCTGGAGAGCTCACACCTATGGGTGGGCCTTGAGGAGTACCTCCTATACCCATTCATCCTTCCCACTCCCATTTGGATCATGGTGTCTATGCAAAAGAGAGCCCCCTCCCTGTGAATGTCACATGTGATAAGGATCCCACAGCGTCCCCCGGTCGTGTAAGGGCTGAGTGCTTGGCAGAAACAATGATCATTCCTTTCTTCTGTCCTTGCCTGTCTTTCGGGACCTAGTAAACAAGAAAGGTAGGAGTTGTTCCTTCTCCCTTCACACGCCTCCCTTCTACTTCTTATCCCTGTGTACATGTCAGGCCAGCAGGGAGGGACGGTTTTCTGACCAGAAGCCTCTTGACCTGTTGCTTTAAGCAGCAAACTGTCCAGTCAACACAACAGGCTGCCCGGTTCAGAACGAATATTCATTGGCATAAGGGGCAGGCCTTGTTGCTGTCTTGCCCTTTCGACTCCATACCCTCCACAGAGGATGCTCCTCCCCGCAGGGCACATGCACGATGCAGCTTCATTGCTTCCCCTGAGTCCTCAGAGCTCACCAGAACCTTCCCCAGGCTCCCAGTTCTCGGAGAAGTTACCTCAGTGCTGCAAGAGACTGTCTTGCTCCACTGTGCAGAGCAGCAGGGAACGGTGTCCGGATGCATACACACCGCAGTACACTCGGCAGCTCCCCCAGTACACATGTGCAGACTGCAAGGGGCCCCAGGGCGTTTCTCAGCAGCTGGATCCTATAGTCTGTCCCTGACTTGTGGATGGGAAAGTGGAAGCCAGTGGGACAGGACTCTACCTGGCTAGAGGACACCTTTCCCGTCCCTCCCCTGCTGCTCTGGGCATTTACCCTGATACCTGGAGAGCCAGACAGCTGGGGCCCAGTCCCCTGTGATGTTTGTGTATTTTATATGTCATTTGCATGTTTCTTCCTGGTGGCTTCTGCTGCCTCAGCTGTGGTCGTCTTGGGGATAGCAGCCACTGCCCAGCAGTGACCTGCCTTCTGTCCAAAGGAGCCAACAGCCTCTGTGACCCTTTCCTTCCTTGCTGCACTACCTGCTCTGTCTACTCCACACTCCTGCTGTCTCCCTACCCCATCCCTACTCTGTGTTCCTTCATGTTGAGGCTGCTCTGCCCTTGGTTCCTCCATGCTCAGAGGACCCTAGTATGAGGTGGGGCCATGGGCGGGTAGAACTGTGAACATGGGGGCTCCATTGCAGCTGGCTGGCCTTGACCTGGACCTTGACATGGTTGACATGCCTCTGCCTTTTTAGGAAAAGGACCCACTCCCCATCATCAAAGGATGAGCAATCAATTGGGCTGAAGGACTCCCTCCTGGCCCACTCCTCTGACCCTGTGGAGATGCGAAGACTCAACTACCAGACCCCAGGTAGGGCAGCTTCCCCAGCCTGCTTGCCTGCCAGCCTAGATTAAGCAGGCTGCAGGTTCTGTTCCTTAGGTCACTGAAGGACCCCAGTTTTGTTCTCTTTGGACTGAAGTGACAAAAAAGTCCCATATCCAATATCTGGTCAGGTGCTCAGGGCCCAGGATCCTCCTCAGGGCAGCAAAGCTGCTCATCAGTCCCAACAGGTCTTTTGTCAAGGCCTCTGAATGTGGGCTAAGGAGCTCCCTCGAGCCCACATCCCAGTCACAGGGTGGCCAGTCTCTGCACCCGTCCTCTGACCCTCCACAAGAGCGGCATGTTAGCAATGAGCAATGCCCCACAAGAAACTGGAAAAGAAATGAGGTGTCACACCTGACCTTTCCTACAGGCCAGCTCCAGATCTACTGTACAAGGACAGGGACTGCAGCTCAAGGCTCACTGCCTGCCCTTCCTCCCCAGCCACTCTCATGCTATCTGGCTGTTTCTTCTACCTGAAATGTCACTCCTTTTTCTCTGAGCCACACAGCACAGACCTCACCTCTTGGGAGGGTGCCCCACTCATGGCTGGGGATCTCCTCTGCTGGAATTCCCTCAGCCACAACCTTTGAGTTCTGCGGCACCAGATACCATGTCTTGTTCATCCCCCATCCTTGCATTCAGTATACAATGGGTTCTTGTTGAATGCCTGTGAAATGAGCACACAACAACAGAACAAATGAGTGAACTAATGCACACACAGAGGGTTTGTGTATATATGAGCCAGTTATTACTGCATATCAAATTAACCCAGAACTTAGTGGCTTAAAAAAACAATAATTATGTATTATCTCTCACAGTTTCTATGAGTCAGGAATTCAGACAGGGCACAGCAGGGGCAACGTCTCTATTCTAGAATGTTTGGGCCCTCAGCAGGAAGACTTTGAAGGCTGGGAGCTTGAATCATTTAAAGCAGGGGTTGGCAAACTATGGCCCATGGCCAAATTCGGCCCACTACCTGGTCTTATAAATAAAGTTTTCCTGGAATGCAGTCACACCCATTCATTTCTGGGTCTGTCTGCACTCGAAAGACAGACATCAGTAGATGTAGTAGATATTGGAAGCAAAACCTAAAATATTTGCTGTCTGGCCTCTTAAGGGAAAAGTTTCCTAGCTGTTGGATTGTAAAGATGGCTCATTGAGGTGTCTAGTGATTGACAAATCAGCTGTGAGCCTAGCTGGGACTGTCAGCTGGACATCCAGGCATGGCCTCTTCATGTGACCTGGGCTTCCTTACAACATGGTGACTGAGTTCCAAGGGCATGTGTTCTGACATTAAACAAGCCAGGCAACCCTAGCAGGCCAGCAAGATTTGATCTGTGAGGAATACAAGTACCAGGACAGTAGCACTGCAGGGCAGAGGACTTGCTTGGCAAGAGGTGCCAAGCCATGAGGGCACTGTTTAGGGGAAAGGGTGGGAGGAGCTCCTTTGAATGGAGACATTGCACACATGAGCTACTTGAGTGTTTCTCCAATATTGGAGTTCACCAACAGGTGAATAGAAGTTCAGGCCAGAGGACCCCTTGCAGAGGGACTTGGACAGCAGGCTGAGGAACTTGGGACTTCATCTTGAGGGTCCCAGGAAAGCACTAAAGGTTTTTAACAGGGTCAGAATTGTGCTGTAGAAATAGCACTGTGACTGCTATGTGAGAAGGGATTGATTAAAGGGGGAGAAAGTGGAGCAGAGAGACTAGGCTGCTGAGTGGGTAGAAGGCATCAGTGGGGATGGAGGGAAGGGACGGACTCAGGAAGAATGAAGGAGATGAGGGCAGCAGGACTCGGGCTTGAGTGCACATGGGGGATATAAGGATGGCTCTGTGACTGTGGGTAGCAGTGGGCCTGCAGGGTCTGGACCTCTGCTCTAGCCTCAGTGCTGAAACTACTAGTGTGGCAGGTGCTGAGGAGCATGCAGCAGCCAAAGCCCCCAAACAGAAGGCTCTTCCTGGGAGCAGGCAGGAAGAGAGGGAGACAGGGAGGGAGGGTGGCACAGTGTCAAGGAGGATGGTTGAAGAGTAGTCAGGAGGAGGGCAGGGGTGACAGGAGGAGCAGGTATCTCTCAAGTGCCACTGAGAACTGTGCATGGCAGGAAGGGACTAAGCAATTTATTTAGCAGAGTGGGAGACTCGGGAGGACCAATGCCTTGGCAGGTAGGACATTGGCGGGAGTGTGGCAACCCAGCACTGGGGCAGAAATGTTTCCACAGATTGAGGAGAAGTGGGCGGGTGGGGTGCAGAGAAACTCTTCAGAGGCCGCTGCATGTGAAGGAGACATGGGCAGGCACTTGAGAAGACACACTCCTGTTGAGATATACCCTCTACCCCAAAGGCCAAATTTTGATACCGGAAGGAATACGGTTGGTTTGAACTTAATAGTTGGTCATAAAAAGAACCCTGAAAGGCCACCAACCCATGGAGTTTGTGAACACTCACATCTAGAGGCAGGACATCTGTCTGCGTTACTGGGAGACCAGAGGCCTGTGGTGGGTTTTATCCCATGGCCCCCTGCTCCTCACTGCTCTGACCTTCCTGCCCCACCCACACTGTGTCTGAGCTCATAGCCATGTGATCAGAAAAGGTTAATGGGCTCTCTTCTCTCGCCCCATTGTGTTTTTTTCTTTTGGTTTGTTTTCTCTGCAGGTTCCAGTGCCCCCAGTTGCCCGAATATTTCAAGTTAGTTTCCAAAGTTCCCACGCTTCGGGAAACTTTGGCTTTGGTGTCTGTTTCCATTTCTCTACTTTCCCCCCATCGCCTCCTACCTTCCTTGTTCATCTCTCTCCTTTCCTCTCTTCTCTCCCCTCCTGGGCGTCTCCTCATCTCTCTTCTTCGCCCCCTTCCTCTCTTCCCACCTCGTGACCTCCACGTCTCTTTTCTGCCTTCTTTCTCAGTCTGATAGCTCTCAGGGTGCCTCTCCCTCCTGTATCCTTGTCTCTCTCTCTACATCTTCCTCCTCAGTTTCTCTCTGTGTATTCCTTCTGGGTCTCTCTGCCATCGTCTGTACTTCACGACCACTCCATCCACACTCTCTGTGTCTGGGACAACAGTGTCACCCAGTCTCTTGTAGTGACCGGCGCCAGTGAGGGGCAGGAGGGCAGTCCCCAGGCAGGTGTGGTGGGAACCCAGCTTCCACCTATCAGCTGCCGCCAACCTGGGCTTCTAGTATGAGCCCAGGAGGGAGGAAGCCTCCCCTTCCTCTTGAGCAGACCTGCCAGGCAGAGCCCTGGTGCCCCCACTCAGCACAGTGTCACCTGACATGCTTCCACGTGTTCACAGCACATGTACTTCCCCCTCTGTCCTCTCCACCCTCTGGCCACTGTGTGTTCCTCCATCCCTGTTGCCGCATGTGCTGCCGTCTCCATGCCACCAGTGCCAAGTGCTCCATGGTCCCACATGTTCACGTGTGTACATACATGCATCAGGGCTGTCTCCACCACCCTGCTCAAGCCTCATGTTAACTGCCTGCGTCTGCCCTGCCTCCCCAGGTATGCGAGACCACCCACCCATCCCCATCACCGATCTGGCAGACAACATTGAACGCCTCAAAGCCAATGATGGCCTCAAGTTCTCCCAGGAATATGAGGTGAGACATAACCCTGTCCCATGTGGCTGGGCGGGGGCCTACCCCATAACAGTTCCTATCTTGTCCCAGGTCAAAGCAGTGGTTAGGGTTCCAGGTTTTCCTGGTATACAGAGAGGAATGACAGCTGGGGAACTAGCCTCCTCAGGTGCTGAGTCTAGCCAAGGCCCTGCCCAGGACCTTCTGTGGTCACCTAGGAGATGCTTTAGCAGTATGCTGGGTGCTCACACACATACCCTGATTCCAACAGAGGCAGACTCAGGGTACAGACCCAGATCAGTAATAATAGCCACAATAGCTGGCTTTTGTCAAGAGCTTACTGCAGGCCAGCATTGGCTGAGCACCAAACATCATCATCTCTCTCCCCGCATAACCTTCTGAGGTGGTACTATATTACTGTCCCCTCAGGTGAGGAAGTGGGCCTCAGAGAGGGAAAGTGACTTGCCCACAGTGAAACAGCTGATGAGTAGTGGAGCTAAGATTCCAACTCAGGCCTACCTGACAGCCTGGGACAGCAGAGTGCTGAGCCTCCCATGGTGACTGCACCCATGAGGGTTAAGAGAGCGGTCCCCAGGCAGGTGTGGTGGAAGCCCAGCTTCTATCCCGTCAGCTGTCACCCACCTGTGCTCACACGTGCACTCGCAGTGCACAGCTCGCAGGTGAAGAGCCAGGGGCTCAGGCCCTGCTCTTCAGACCCTCCTTGTGCTCACCTCACTCTGGCCTGTTGGTGGCTCGGATTTCAGGGTCTGAGGGCTTCTACCTGACTCACAGCTAAAGGAGAGGCCCATCTCCTGTAGTAAGCATGGAGAGGTCTTTTCTGCCTTGTCCATCACTCTTTCCCAGCACCTGACATGGACCTCAAAACACCATTGACAGATAAGTGATGGGTGAGTTGGTTCAGCCTAACCTGAGAGTTTGCTCCCCTTTCAGTCAGATGTCCACCCTCAGGTGTGTTTGGGGAAGTGTCCCAGGGTACCAAGGTTGCATTTCTAAGGGCCATGAGGCCAGACAGATTTCCAGCATGTTAAGCCAGGTTTCCAAAGAGAAAATTGAGCTTGGCAGGCAGACAGATGAACACTCCTTCTTCAAAGGAACAGTGCTGCCTCTATGGTAGGGCACCCACTGTGGCCTGCTTTCTGTGTGGCCTCACTGCAGGTAACAAGCTCATAATTTGGGCTTGTCTGCTCATTATCTGTCTGTCTGACCAGAAGTGGTCTGCCACCTGGACTCACCTATGCCATGTCCCATCCCTGCCCTTCTTCTGATGAAGATGGGCCTCACTGTGTAGGCTCACAAGACCTCTGATCACAGCAATCCCCCTGCCACCTACTACCCGTTCTGTCCTCTTCTCTGGGTTATCCTGTAAAACCTTCTTCTACCCAGAAGTCCACTCTGGCCACTCAAGGCTGCTTAGGGCTCTCCCTCAGCCAGGATCCCAGAGCTCTCTCATCCTTAACATTCTGTTAGTCTTTTATCACATTTGCAAGCACTAAAGTGTATGCCACTCCCTGTGCTGGGTGCTGGGGATATGGAGACAAATGCTCTTAGGACCCAATCAGTTGGGAAACACGCAGGCAGGTAATCAGCATTGAATGTGTGACCAAATCCATATGTTCTTGTATTAAATATGACCAACATGCACAGAGAAGGGAGGTTGACAGCACTGAGGCAGTCCAAGGGTCGGGCTGTGCTTGGAGGTCTCTTGGAGCACTGGCACTGTCCCCTGGAGTGTGTCAAGGCTGGGACCAAAATATGAAAGATGCTGCATGCAATGCAAAGTACTATGGAATGTATTCATCTGTAAAATGAGGCTTATGACAGAACCCATCTCATATAGAATTAGATGAGAAAATACGGAGTACTCACGACAGTGCTAGGCACATCAGAAGCTCCCATTGACAGTTAGCTATTACCATTACTGCCGAGGCAATGGAGAGCATGGAGCCTTTTAAGCAGGAAATTGATATTCAGATCTGCATTTTTTAAATGTCTGAAGGGTCATTAAGAGTGGGTCAGAATGGAGGAAGAGGGAGGGTGATGGCAACAGGGTGGAGAGCTGAGGAGGGGAGGAGCACCAGAATGCTGGTCAACAGGAGGGGCTGTGAGGAGGTTTTGAGGTGGACTTGGCAGGTGCTGGCCTGGGCTTCTGGGATATGGATGATAGTGCCATCCACTAAGGTGGAGCCCCAGCAGCAGAGCAGATTTGGCAGGGAAGCTAATGAATGTGGCTTTGAATTAAGACTGAAGGGCCAGTGAGTTTCTTGTCCAGGAGGCTGCCAGGTACTCAGGAAAGAGCTCCTGGGCTGCAGCCAGGGTCTTGGACAGCTCCAGCATACAAGTGCAAGAATCCTGCCAGCAGTGGGGGTCATTCAGGAAAGGGGACAAAGTGAGGAGAGGGCCTGGGAGAATCACTGGAGGAAGCTGTATCCAACCTGCAGATGGGCAGGCCCTGGGCAGCAGATGGAGAAGAAACAGCTGAAGAGGCAGAAGAGAGCCAGGCAAGGTGGTGCACAGTGTCCAGGGCACTCAGTAGTTTTCAGTCTGGCCAAGGGTGCTGCTGTTGCTTCCATCTGCCTGTGCCCATTTCATTCATAGAATGCACAGTCCTCTCCCCTGGCCACCCCAGTGTACTCTACCAAACAAGGAGATCTGGTGCCATGGTTAAAGGACTCCTCGGTACATCACTTTCCTGATTAGGAGATTTGGCAACTCCGTGGCTCTGTGGCTAGGGGTGGTGCTCAGCTTTACCAGCAGCATTGGTAGAGGGCCAGTGCAGCTTTCAAAGTGAAGACAGGATGTAAGCACAGCTTGGAAGGCAGGGTCTCCTAGCAGGGGGTAGGTGTCCCTCTGCTCACCCCTCACTCCACCTGCTTTTTCTGTCCCCCGCAGTCCATTGACCCTGGACAGCAGTTCACATGGGAGAATTCCAACCTGGAGGTGAACAAGCCCAAAAACCGCTACGCAAATGTCATTGCCTACGACCACTCTCGAGTCATCCTTACCTCCATCGATGGTGAGCCAAGGGCAGAGCCTCCTCCCAGCCCTTGTTCACCTCCCCCTTGCTATCTGGGCTGACTCTTGCTATGGAGGCCATCCCTGAGTCTCAAGTGCACTGAGGCATGGCACTCTTGTCTAGGGGCACTTAGTAAATGCTCTGCCATATCCCCTTCCTTCTGTAGGTGTGCCGGGGAGTGACTACATCAATGCCAATTACATCGATGGCTATCGCAAGCAGAACGCCTACATTGCCACACAGGGCCCACTGCCTGAGACCATGGGTGATTTCTGGAGGATGGTGTGGGAACAGCGTACAGCCACTGTGGTCATGATGACGCGGCTGGAGGAGAAGTCCCGGGTAAGACTGAAGGGCCCTGCTAGGAGGTGGACAGGAAATAACTCAGCCAACAGGTGACATCTGACACCTTATTCTGTCCCTGTGGGTAGACGTTCCTCAAGGGATTCCCCAAGCACTGTTGCTTTCCTGGAGTACTGTCATGTTTGCTAGGTATTGGGGTGTTCCTGGGATGTAGCATGTTCCCCAGATGCTAGTGGGTTCCTAGGATATTAATGTGTTTCACCAAATGCTGTCATTTACTGGAATGCTAATATGTTCCCCAGTTGCTGGCTTGTTCCCAGGGTGTTCACATGTTCCCCAGATGCTGGAGTGTTCCTGGGGCATTAACACATCTCCTCAGTTAATTAGTGGAAGGAACTGCTGTTATCTGCTTTTGCACTGCAAACCATTGACTGGAACATAAAATTTACAGAGCTTGAAAATGGGGCATAAACGTTATGGGTAAATTTGGCAGAAAATGTGCCTGGTGCGATCTGGTCTTGAATAAATAATTTTCAATTATGGCCTTCATTCCACCAGTGAGGGCAAGGGTAGTGACATAGTGTGATGAGGCTTGATGAGGGAGAGAAGAAATGATTTGTGTGTATGTGTGCGCACATGCGTGTCTCTGTGTGGGACGGCCGGACACCAGGGATTGAACCCAGGGGCACTTTATCATTACATCCTCAACCTTTTAAATTTTTTTTTAAATATTTTTTTAGTTGTAGATGGACACAATACCTTTATTTTATTTGTTTATTTATATATGGTGCCAGGGATCAAATTCAGTGCCTCACCGGGGGTTAATTTATTTATTTATTTATTTATTTTAAGACAGGTTGTTACTAAGTTGCTAAGGCTGTTCTCAAACTTGCAATCCTTCTACCTCAGCCTCCCATGTCACTGGGATATGCCACTGTGCCCAGTAGGACAGTGGATTTGAGAGTTCAAGGCTGGAGGATCTTTTAACCAATAGGCTGGGCCTTCCTCTCTGCTTCTGCCTGTCTGGGCCTTTGTGTACTCTCTGACATCATCACCTGTGCCCTGCTCCCTACTTTGTATTTCCCTCTGCAGGTGAAGTGTGATCAGTACTGGCCAGCTCGTGGCACTGAAACTTACGGCCTCATTCAGGTGACTCTGCTGGACACTGTGGAGCTGGCCACATATACTATGCGCACCTTTGCTCTCCACAAGGTATGACTCTGCCATGGTACTTGTCCATATAAGGACAGAGGCCTGAGTATGGTGGGTTAGAGTTGGGGACCAGTGTAGGTATCAGAGGGTCAAGGACTGGGGTGGGGGTTGTGGGGGATGATACAAGAACTTCCTCAACTTCTTCAGGGTGCCTTGTATGGTTTCTGAATCTATCCAAGAGTGGTGAGTCTAGCCCTGGATGTGTGGCAGGGAGACTCCTAGTCACCGCATCTCTCTTGACTTTGCTCCCCAGAGTGGCTCTAGTGAGAAGCGTGAGCTACGTCAGTTCCAGTTCATGGCCTGGCCAGACCATGGGGTTCCCGAGTACCCAACTCCCATCCTAGCCTTCCTGAGACGGGTCAAAGCCTGCAACCCGCTAGATGCAGGGCCTATGGTGGTACACTGCAGGTGAGAGGGTATGGTGCCACCAGAGGGAGTGGGGTGGGAGGCAGGGACCTCCAACCCAAGCTGAGCCCATGTCCTGCAGCGCTGGTGTGGGCCGTACTGGCTGCTTCATCGTTATCGATGCCATGCTGGAACGAATGAAGCATGAAAAGACAGTTGACATCTATGGCCATGTGACATGCATGAGATCGCAGAGAAACTATATGGTGCAGACAGAGGACCAGTATGTGTTCATCCATGAGGCGCTGTTGGAGGCTGCCACATGTGGACACACAGAGGTGCCTGCCCGCAACCTCTACGCCCATATCCAGAAGCTGGGCCAAGTGCCTCCAGGGGAGAGTGTGACTGCCATGGAGCTCGAATTCAAGGTAGGGCTCCAGTGGGCCTGAACTGGGTTATGCAGAACCCCCGTGGCTCCCCAAGGAAGCCATACCTGACCAGACCCTTCCTATCAATAGTTGCTGGCCAGCTCCAAGGCCCACACATCTCGCTTCATCAGTGCCAACCTGCCCTGCAACA
The DNA here is from genome assembly GCF_048772815.1 of Callospermophilus lateralis. Taxonomy (NCBI): domain Eukaryota; kingdom Metazoa; phylum Chordata; class Mammalia; order Rodentia; family Sciuridae; genus Callospermophilus; species Callospermophilus lateralis. Next base: position 111,565,236 of record NC_135311.1, on the reverse strand, counting down.
AGTTCAAGAACCGCCTGGTGAACATCATGCCCTATGAACTGACCCGGGTGTGTCTGCAGCCCATCCGTGGTGTGGAAGGCTCTGACTATATCAATGCCAGCTTCCTGGATGGCTATAGGTCAGCAGGCTTGTCCCTGCCACACCACGCACTATAGTGCCCAGGCCTGAGCCTGGCTGGTGGGGATGAGGGGAAACATGGTAGGGCCAACCCAGAAGACCAGAGTGGGCCGAGTAAAGCAGGGAGGGCTTCCTAGAGGAGGGGTGCTCTGTGCAGGGTCCCAAGGGACCAGGCAATCTCAGGGGAGACTGGGGGCAGCAACACCTCCAGCATGTTCAGTGTTATGTCCACCCAGACAGCAGAAGGCCTACATAGCTACACAGGGGCCTCTGGCAGAGAGCACCGAGGACTTCTGGCGCATGCTATGGGAGCACAATTCCACCATCATCGTCATGCTGACCAAACTTCGGGAGATGGGCAGGGTGAGCCCACCCCTTCCCCTAAGGACCCAGCCACCCTTGGGAGAGACACCCCTTTTGTTACTCTCCATGTAACAAGGAGATTTTCATACCCCAGCCTCCATCAGCATTAGCCTCAGACCCCACCTTCTCACCACCTGAGGCATCCTGTCCTACAGTCCTCTGAAACCTGGTGCTCCCTTCCTCCTTCCTCCCCACCTGATCATGGGGGCTGGGCCCTGTGTCCACAGGAGAAGTGCCACCAGTACTGGCCAGCAGAGCGTTCTGCTCGCTACCAGTACTTTGTTGTCGACCCGATGGCTGAGTACAACATGCCCCAGTACATCCTGCGTGAGTTCAAAGTCACAGATGCTCGGGTGAGTATTGGTTAGAGATTGTCAGTTCACACAAAAGGACCACACTGCCTGAGCAGATGTGGGCAGGGGCTGCCCTCACGGTACCTTAACTACAGGAATCAAAAGAGAGTGTAGGTTTGGGAGTGTGCACCTATCTTCCTGGGTGGCTTCATGGGTAATGACTTCAAGGGTGCATGCCTGTGTTATTGTACTCCCCCAACCTGGCCCAGAGGGACTATAGCCTAAGACACAAACTTGAACCCTGTACCTTGCCCACCTCTCCCAGGATGGGCAGTCGAGGACAATCCGGCAGTTCCAGTTCACAGACTGGCCAGAGCAGGGTGTTCCCAAGACAGGAGAGGGCTTCATAGACTTCATCGGGCAAGTGCACAAGACCAAGGAGCAGTTTGGGCAGGACGGTCCCATCACAGTACACTGCAGGTGGGGCTGTCCCCATCAGGGCTGGGGGTGGGCCTAAAAGCCTGGCATACTGCTGCCAGAGGTGAGCAGAATTTCTGACCTGGCTCTTCTCTGAGTAGTGCTGGTGTAGGCCGCACGGGAGTATTCATCACTCTGAGTATTGTCCTGGAACGCATGCGCTACGAGGGTGTGGTTGACATGTTCCAGACTGTGAAGACCCTGCGCACACAGCGTCCTGCAATGGTGCAGACAGAGGTGTGTAGACCAATGTGCAGGGCTGAAGTCTTCCTGACAGCCCTCCCTGCGCCCCTAGGCTGTGGCTGCAGTTGGACATACACGGGCACAAGGGTTTGTTCGTGCTACAGATGTGTACCAATGCCTGTTCTGATTTAGGTGCAGGGGAGAAATGAGTGAGATGTGTTCCTTTATTCAGTAGCTCTGAATTCGTAGTGTGTCTCTGATTAGGGTTGGACACGGCACGGTATAGAAGCAGATAAACATGATTGGAGTGGCAGGTGAAACAGGTAGATACAGGGGCCTGGGAGAGGGAAGGGAGAGAGAACAGCCTTGAGAGGCTCTTTTAGGCCCCTGGATAGTACGTACCTAGGGTAACTCTCAGGGTACAGCGCCTGCACTTGGTCAGAAGACACTGATTCCCTAGGCCATGGGCTGCAGCATGAGTGCCCTCTCAACATTGTGGTTTGGGATATCTGTTGGCACTGCCTACACTGACCAGTTGCTCTGTCCTGGCAGGACCAGTACCAGTTGTGCTACCGTGCGGCCCTGGAGTACCTCGGCAGCTTTGACCACTATGCAACGTAACTACTGCTCCCCTCTCCTCCGCTGCCCCCACTAGGGGGCTATGGAGGGGACCCAGCTCCTCTGAGCCATACCGACCATCGTCCAGCCCTCCTGCACGGATGCTGTTGCTGGCAAAGCACAGTCCACTGGGATCACAGCGTTTAAGGAACATTGCCACACCAATCAGAGAGTCCAGAACACCCCCTGGGCTAGTGGGCGGACCGGCAGGCAGGCTCTCTGTCCACCAGGCCCAACTAGAGCCTGCTTCAAGCTCTCTGTTCAGCTCCGCGTTTCTCATGCTTCTCATGGGGTGGGGATGGGGGCAAAGCCTCCTTTTTATACATTAGGTGGGGTAGACTGAGGGATCCTAGCCTCTTCCCTCTGATTTTTCCTTTTGCAAATCCTTAATTGCAGAATGGGCCATTTTGGGGTTTGGGGCTCATTTTTTTCCTTTTTGAGTTCACTTTGGACACTTTTTTTTTTTTTTTTTTTTTTGGTCTTATACTGCTGAAGGACAGAACTTGCCTTGCCTTCCTCGTGTGGAGCTGGACCACTAGCCTGAGCAAGGCTTGACTATGGACCCGGGAGTGGCACAGGTCGGGCTGCTCCTCCAGCCCTTCAGGGGAGATCCTGTTCCAGCCAAATGCAGGGAAACACAGTTTTGCTTTTTGTTTTTTGTTTTCTGTTTTTTTATTTCTTTTCTTCTAGGTTTTGTTTGTCTTTTTTAGGCCCCACAGACAGTGGTGGGCGGGGAGGCGATAGGAAACACATCCCCAGTCGTCTGTTCCAGTGTGTGTTTAACATTCACAGCCCACAACCACAGACGTGTCTGAGGGAGCCTAGCAAGGCATTCCTCATCACCATCGTGTTTGCAAAGGTTAAAAAGAAACAAACAAAAAACCATTTAAAAAAAAAAAAAAAAGGAAGAAGAATAAATGAAAGAGAAAACCAGAGAGTCATGCCCTGGCCTCTGCTTCAAACCCCCAAGAAGGAAGTGACTCTGTGCATCTGAGGCTACCCAGGGGCTCGAGAGCCTTGCTGTTGTCCCCAGCATTGCGGTAGGGCTGGTATTTGTAGGCTGTGGAGTCTGGCCACGTGGCCAAGCAAATGGCACAGGTCAGGGTCTGTGTCACGCCCCACACACCTCAGGGCCCAGCGGGGGCGTGGCTGGCCCTTCAGGTCCAGGCCAGTGGGCCTGGTAGCACATATCTGTCCTCAGCAGGGGCCAGATGATTTTCCTCCCTGGTTTGCAGCTGTTTTCAAAGCCCCTGAGAATTGCTCTTTTCCACTCCTTCAAGATGCCCTCGTAAACCAATGTGGCAAGACTACTGGACTTCTATCAATGGTACTATAATCAATCTTATTATCTCAGCTTGCTGAGGGGCAGGGAGAGGGCCTCTTCCTCTGGGCAGCACTATCTAGATAGGTAAGTGGGGGCGGGGAAGGGTGCATAGCTATTTTAGCCAAGGGACATGATGCCGAGGTCCCCAGGTCTAGCTAGGCTAAGTCAAGATCAACAATCCAGGGTTGGTAATGTTGGATGAAACATTCATTTTTACCTTGTGGATGCTAGTGCTGTAGAGTTCACTGTTGTACACAGTCTGTTTTCTATTTGTTAAGAAAAACTACAGCATCATTGCATAATTCTTGATGGTAATAAATTTGAATAATCAGATTTCTTACAAACTGGGCTTCCTGTCTCACCTCATTTGGGATCCAAAGAATCTGGACTCTTAAGTCAGTAGCTAGCATGGGTTCTGGAGATTGCCTGCTCTTGAGAGGACAGTGAGGCTGAGTATTTGTGACAGGGCTGGCTCCTGTCATGGCTGTCTCTTCAGCCCTGAAAATGGAGCCACCAAGAGTCAGGCCTGAACCACCCTAGGAAGCACCCTGGAATTGAGAGTACACTCTTCACCTCTCTTCCTCTTGGGATGTTGTAGGTTGTCATATTGGGGATACTGGGCTTCCCCTTCTAGGAGCCATATTCCCCCTCTACAATCACCTCCTTCCTTTCCTTCTCCCCTAAAGGGCGGGATGGCCCTATAGCCTAAAAACCTGTGACCATGCTGGGTATGGTGGCACATGCCTATAATCCCAGCAGCTGGGGAGGCTGAGGCAGAAGGGTTGCAAGTTTGAGGCCAATCTCAGCAACTTGGCAAGACCCTGTCTCAAATTTATTTATTTATTTATTTATTTATTTATTTATTTATTTATTTTTTAGAGAGAGAGAATTTTAATATTTATTTTTTAGTTTTCAGCAGACACAACATCTTTCTTTGTATGTGGTGCTGAGGATCGAACCCGGGCCGCACACATGCCAGGCGAGCGCGCTACCGCTTGAGCCACATCCCCAGCCCCCTGTCTCAAAATTTAAAAAAATAAAAAGGACTACAATGTAGCTCAATGTTAAAGAACCCCTGGGTTCAATTCCCAATACAATAATAACAACCATTATCATGGGTAAACTAGTTAATGAGGACTCTTCTAATTTTTGCAGTGTGGATACTGGATGCCAAAAACTGTAAAGTGATGTGGCCCCTAAATACACAGCAACATCTACTGATTGAGTCCTATGGCCTCCCCACTGGTGATCAGACAAGTCCTTCCTGGCTATAAAATAATGGAATTTCTAGGGATTCAGGGATAGAAACCTAGAACAAGTGAGGAAGAGAAATTCCTAAGTCAGCAGTAACACTTAAAAGAGAACATCGTGACGTAGTCCATTGGCCTGTCGCAGAGATGCCGTGAGTATACTAAGGCAGTACCTAACCCTGGGCAAGGCTTCCTGGAGAAAGTGACATTAGCTGGATTCAGGCTGCTTCATAGGGTGAGTAGTGCTTAGATTTAAACGATGGGTAAAACGTTCCCAACAGAGGACATAACCTGTGCAAAGGCTCAGAAGCATGGAAGAAATCAAACACCAAACTCAGGAAGTACAATGTGACTGAGGTAGAGACACTGGCCTAGAAAGTGAGCTGGGTGGAGTTGGGGGTCCTCTAAGGGGACTGCTTTGACTTAAAGGGATGCAGGTGCCCCAGACAAGTGAAGTACCTCTCTAACATCCTAAGTTCATGGTGGCCCTCGCCACATTCTGGTATTGGTAACTGTCTCCTGGGGGCTGTGAGTGATGGAGACTTGACACCAGGTCCCTTCTTGGTATCCGTAGCACCTAGTTCAGTGCCTGTCATATTTCTATTCATTCAAGGAAAAGACACCGTTATTACGTGATTAATGAATCATTAAGTTTGATACATAAAAGTGTGAAAACTTTAGGTTTGGTTCAATGATAGAGTGCTTTACCCAGCATGCATGAAGCCTTGGGTTCAATCCTCAGCACTCCCCCAACACCACCAAAAAAAAAAAAAAAAAAAAAGACATTAAACATCTTCAGGTAAAGGATAAATATGAAATTTTCACTTGAGAGACGTCAGTATTCAGAACACCCTAGGCAGGCTCTGGGCTAAGTGCTTTATGGACTGATTGCTAACCCAAGGGTAGAATAGACTCCTCTTTCCCCTTCACAGGTGAAGTAACAGGCTTCAAGTGGAGTTACTGTCAAGAGACCACAGGCAGGGGCTGGGGATGTGGCTCAAGCGGTAGCATGCTCGCCTGGCATGCGTGCGGCCCGGGTTCAATTCTCAGCACCACATACAAACAAAGATGTTGTGTCCGCCGGTAACTAAAAAATAAATATTAAAAAAAGAGAGACCACAGGCAGAGGAACACCAGAGGTGGGACCATTACCCACTGATACCTGCTCCAGAGACCCTTTTCCATCACCCAGTGTCAGCCCTCCTTCCCCTGCCCTCTTAGACCATCCCTATCTCCAGACCACTCCCCTCACCAGGGCCCCCCATCACAGAGTTGGGCATCCCAGCCAGCCAGCTTTCCTAACAGACATCTCTTCCTTACCTTTACATTCAACTCAGGTCAAACCCTGTCATTTGGCCTCCACTTGGCACCTCTTCAACTGTCAATATTTCTACTGTTTCTGTCTCAAGCCACCCTCTTACCTGGACTGCTGTCATGTCACCTCCCTGGTCTGCCTGCCCACAGCCCTGCCGGGCCAACCCATTCTCAACATAGCAGCTATGGCAATACTTCTCTCAGGGCAGTCATGACCAAGACAATGTCCTGAGGAGAAGAAAATTTTTAATAGAAAGGAAAAATTTGTTTCATCAACTCATTCAACAAATAATAGCTAATGAGCATTTGCCATGTGGCAGTCACCCTCTGGGTACTTGAAACAAATAACATCGGTGAACTGAACAGACTGCTGTCCTTGGGGCATGCATAGTCTAAAATTAGGAAACATGGGGCTGGGGATGTGGCTCAAGCGGTAGCGCGCTCGCCTGCCATGCGTGCGGCCCAGGTTCGATCCTCAGCACCACATACAAACAAAGATGTTGTGTCAGCCAATAACTAAAAAAAATAAACATTAAAATTCTCTCTCTCTCCCTCTCTCACTCTCTCTTTAAAAAAAAAAAATAAAATAAAATAAAATTAGGAAACATGATACATAGGAAAAATAGCAAATAGGGCTGGGGATATAGCTCAATGGCAGAGTGCTTGCCTAGCATGCATGAGGCACTAGTCCTCATGTGAGGACTTGCCTCACATGCACAAGGCCCTAGGTTCAGTCCCCAGCACCACCAAAAAGAAAGGGGAAAATATATATATAAATGTATTTATAGTTTGTTAAATGGTGATAAGTGCCATGGTATTGGGGAGTGGGGCAGGGTACAATAAGAAGGACCAGGCATGTGGGGTAGTAAGGGGAAGCCTCATTGAAAAGATGGGATTTGAGGGGCTGGGGCTATAGCTCCGTGGCAGAGTGCTTACCTAGCATGCATGAGGCACTAGGTTCGATCCTCAGCACCACATAAAAATAAAGGCATTCTGGACTGCTGTCATGTCACCTCCCTGGTCTGCCTGCCTACAGACCTGCCCAGGCCAACCCATCTCAACATAGCAGCTGTGGCAATACTCCTCTCAGGGCAGTCATGACCAAGACAATGTCCTGAGGAGAAGAAAATATTTTAATAGAAAGGAAAAATTTGACCTAGGAAGAACCTAAGCAACTTACCGAGACCCTGTTTCAATAAATAAATAAATAAATAAGAAAGGAAAAATTTGTTTCATCAACTCATTCTACAAATAATAGCCAGTGAGGATTAGGATTACAACTACAAAAAAAGGTTTTTTTAAAGATGGGATATGGGCTGGGCCCAGTAGAGCACATCTATAATCCCAGCAGCTCAGAAGGCCGAGGCAGGAAGATGATGAGTTCAAAGCCAGCCTCAGCAACCTACCAACGCCCTAAACTTAGCAAGACACTGTCTCAAAATTTTAAAAAGAGCTAGGGATATGTCTCAGTGGTTAAGCACCCCGAGTTCAATCCCTAGTACTACACACACACACACACACACACACACACATGCGTGCGCGCGTCCAGACAGAACAGTCAACTAAAGCAAAGGCACTGGGCAGGAACTTGCCTGATAAGGCTGTGGCTGTGACACTGAGCAAGGGAGAGGTTCGAGAGTATAGAAGTCCAGGTGTGAGAGGCTAGATTTTATTATCTTGAAGGCAAAGCTGAGAGGAATAACTGATGGATTGGATGAGAAAAAGGAATCAAGGTTGACCCCACAGTTTAGGCCTGAGCAGCTAGAAGAATAAAGTCAGCATTGATTGGTGGGGAGGCTTTACATATGGGTTAGAAAGCTATTCAGTGGTTCCAACCAGAATTTGGTGGAGTTGGTATCACTTTTCCTTTGGTACTAGGGATTGAACCCAGGGATGCTTTACCACTGAGTCATATCCCCAGCCCTTTTTATTTTTTATTTTGAGACAGGGTCTCAGTAAGTTGCTTAGGGCCTTGCAAAATTGCTGAGGCTGGCCTTGATCTTGCAATCCTCCTGCCTCAACCTCCCAAGTCACTGGGATTATGGGTATGCCCAGCAGGACCAGGTATTACTCTTAGTCTGCCTAACTCTAAGGTTCTCTGCCTAGTGAAAGAGTTTAAGGGTAGATTTTTTTGTTTTGTTTTCTGAAAATATTTAATATTACTTTAATTTCAAATTAATCAATTTTTTATAATCATACAATTAATATTAACTGTTTTTAAAGCAAGAAATACTTGAATAGAATAAGGGGATAAGTGTTAAAGTCTCCATTCTCTTCCTACCCCCCAACTTCCTGGTGAGAAAAACTATTCACCATTTAGTCCATGCCTTTATGGGCCTTTTCTATGAATATGCAAACATGCACATAACCTTTACATCACTAGAATCCTTGTTCATATCTTTCTGCAAATAGCCTTTTCATTTAAATATACCATGACAAGCTGGGGATATAGCTCAATGGTAGAGCACTGGCCTAGAATGCATGAGGTCCTAGATTTGATCCTGACTACAAAAAGAATAAATAAATATTCTGTGAGAAGCCCACTGCAGCGGCAGTGGTGCATATCTGTAATCCCAGCTACTTGGGAGGATGAGGTAGGAAGATTGTTAACTTTGAGGCCATTCTGGGCAACTTAGTGAGAACCTGTCTCAAAATAATAATAAGTTCTGAGGATGGAGCTCAGTGGTAGAGTACCCCTGCATTGAATCCCCAGTACCAAAATAAATAAATAAATACATAAAATAAAATAAACAATAAAAAACTAATAAATAAATAAATTTAAAAATCACATATGAAGTTACTATATGTATAGAGTATACTCCTAGGCTGTGGAGTCTGTTTCACTCATCTGCGTCTTCTAAGCCAGAACTGCTAATTTAACTTCTTTGGCTTTGTTTTATTACCTGACAGCTAGTCTTCATCATTATCTTTTTTTTTTTTTTTTGGGGGGGGGTGCAGTGGTACCAGGGATTGGATTTAGGGGCCCCTAACCACTGAGCCACATCTCCAGCCTATTTTTTGTATTTTATTTAGAGACAGGGTCTCACAGAGTTGCTTAGTGCCTCACTTTTGCTGAGGCTGACTGACTTTGAACTCACAAGCCTCCTGCCTCAACCTCCCAAGCCACTGGGATCATAGACATGCGCCACTGCACCTGGTTCCCTTCCCTCAATTTTGATTGCAGTTTTTTTGGGGGGCGTTTGGTTTGTTTGTTTTTGGTGGTGCTGGTATTCAAACTCAGGCAAACACTCTACACCCCCAGCTCCTTGATTGCAGATTCTTACTGTATCTCAAAAAAGTTGAGTAACATTTCTGAAGAATATGTGTTGAAATAAAAGAAGAGCCTTTTGGAGTCTAAAAATGTTTAAATTTTGTGGTCAAAAGTAAACTGCACTTGTCAAGAATGGTGTTACACACCTGTAATCCCAGCAGCTCAGGAGGCAGAGACAGGAAGATTACAAATTCCAGGCCAGTCTGGGCTGGAGAGATAGACCCTATCTCAAAATAACAAGGGCTGAGAATGTGACTTAGTAGTAGACCACTTGCCTGGCAGGCAAAGGCATTGGGTTCAATCCCCAGTTCTGCAAAACGGAAAAAAAAAAAAAAAAAAAAAAAAAAAAAATTAAAGGCAAAAGTTATATATCAGCATTGGTGTAGGGAATTAGGTATTCATATATTACTAGTGGGAAGAAGAAAAACTGATTCTACCTGTTTTGGAAGAAAATTTGCAGTTTTTTTTTATGTATGTGAGGGTACTGGTCACTGAGCCATATCTCCAGCCCTAAATTGTATTTTATTTAGAGACAGGGTCTCACTGAGTTGCTGAGGCTGGCTTCAAACTCCCAATTCTCCTGACTCAGCCTTCCAGCTGGGATTACTGGTGTGTGGGCTGAAAATTTGCAATTCTATCAGAAGCCTTAAGGTAGCAGGGCTAGGTGGCAAACACCTGTGGTTTGGAAGGCCAAGGCAGGAGGCTTGGGAGTTCAAAGCCAGCCTTAGCCAAAGCAAGTCACTAAGCAACTCAGTGAGACCTTGTCTCTAAATAAAATTTAAAATAATAATAATAATAATAATAATAAGGCTGGGGATATGGTTGAGTGGTCAAATGCCCCTGAGATCAATCCCCAGTACTTACCCACCCCACAAAAAAGCCTTAGAATATGTTTTTATTATTGACCCAGCAATACACTTTAGGAATTTACATGAGGGAAACAGTTGGACAAATATTTTAAAAATCTATTAGCAAAAATTCACTGCAGTGTCATTCATAATACTGAAAAACTAACAACCTAAATTAGACCTATCCAAACATTTAGTGTCTGTGTTCCCAGGGAGTTCTAAAATGCAGAATCTCAAACCCCAACCCAGACTTGCTGAACCAGACTTGCAGTCTATGCTTTCTTGTATGAGCTTTAAAATTAGAGGAGCACTGGCAGGGACATACACCAAAAGGTTAGCAGTGATTTTTCCAGGTGGTGATGTTCCTTATTTTAACCATAGTTTTTAGTTCTTTTGTCTCTGAAATATACTTTTTTCATAAATAGGTATCAGAGGTAGGAAACACCCCATTCCACAGTTGCGTTTGTCAGTCTCTCTACCTGAACACCCTTTCTGGAACACCTCATCCAAGTCCTTTAGGGGTCCCTTCTTAGCCCTTTCCTCCCCCACCTTCCACCAGTCTCACATCCAGCTGTGTTATTGGTCCAGTAACCATAGCACTGTGCTGAAATTATTCTTGCTTCTTCAGCTGTTCAAATAGGAATATGGGAAAAATACCAAGAAAATCATCCAGGTTGCAGTGGAGCAATGAAATGCAAATTGACATCATAATTATGGTGTGGTTCCTCCTCTGTCTTCTCCACTGGACTGTGATCTTTTTTTTTTTTTTTTTTTGGTGGAGGGAGTAACAAGGATTAAACCCAATGACACTCGACCACTGAGCCACACATCCCCAGCCCTATTTTGTGTTTTTGAACTCATGATCCTCCTGCCTCAGCTGCTGGGATTACAAGCATGCACCAACATGCCCTGCTCAAACTGTGATCTTGAGGGCCAGGACCATGTCTCACTTGCCTTCAGCTGAGAGCTTGACCCAAAGTAGGGACTCAATACTTGTTTGCTATGTGGATGGAAGGGGAGATGCTTGATGTGACCCTGAGGCAGAAGTAAAATCTGACCATCATAAACAGTATGGATGGGGCTCAGTCTCAAAATCTCCACTGCCTGCTCCTCAGTGGTCCTTCCTTTTGCTCCTAGCCAGCTTCCAGAAGGACTTCCCATCCCGCAACCACTTGAACTAAGAAGAGAGGGACTTGCATCACCACACCAATTCTACTTCTTCATGATAAGCTGCTTTTTTTTTTCTTCGTGGGGGCGGCGCTCTCCCAGTCCCCCACACAATGAGTAGGAATGGCTCAAATGGAGATTTAACAAGTCACAGCATGTTTTTTTATTTTTGTTTTTAAAGAGAGAGAGAGAGAATTTTTTAATATTTATTTTTTAGTTTTCGGCGGACACAACGGACACAACATCTTTGTTTGTATGTGGTGCTGAGGATCGAACCCGGGCCGCACACATGCCAGGCAAGTGCGCTACCGCTTCAGCCACATCCCCAGCCCAAGTCACAGCATGTTTAAAACAAACAAATAAAAAGATAATGAGTCATTCATTTGGGACCTGAACTGTACTTTAAACTGAGGTACTCCTCAGTCTTCCACAAAGACCTTCTGTCCCAGACCTTTCTTCAGACTTTGCCCTCTCCGGCCTCCTCTCTCTGGCACATTTTCAGGGCCTTCTCTGCAGTTCCTCCCACCCCATTTGAGCTTCTATGTAGTCCTAAAGATTTACGATCAACAAACACATGGTATATACCTATTACTGCTCTAATACACTAGCATTAATAAGTATATACTACCTTACAGCATTACTAAGCACTTAAATGCAACAAGAATTGTATGTGCATTGTTAAAATTCAATTCCCCTACAAACCCTGTACAGTAGCTTGTATTATTATCTCCTTTTATAGATGAAGACTAAGGTTCAGGGTTGGGGATGTGGCTCAAGTGGTAGCGCGCTTGCCAGGCATGCGTGCGGACTGGGTTCGATCCTCAGCCCACATACAAACAATGATGTTGTGTCCGCTGAAAACTAAAAAATAAATATTAAACAATTACCTTTCTCTCTCTCTCTCTCTCTCTCTCTCTCTCTTTCTCTCTCTCTCTCTCATCTCTCTTAAAAAATAAATAAATAAAAAGACTAAGGTTCAGAGAGGCCAACCAACTCACTGTAAGAAGTCACACAGCTAGGAAGAGAACAACCTAGATTTAAATTTAGATCTATATGACTCCAGAGCCTAACTGCTTAACTACTACATAAACTGCAACCCATCAAGCTTCATTGTTTATTATTTTCACAGATAATATTTCAGGAATATTTACTGAGGACTTATCATGAATCAGGCATTGTACAAGGTGCTGGATTCAATGGTGAAACAACAAAGTCCCTACTCATAGAGTGCTTAATCTGGTGGGAAAACACACTTGGTCCAGGAAATCTTAAACACATATGTAATTACAATTCCCACAGAGACTTTGCAGGAAAACTGCAGAGTGCGGTGAGAACAGCACAGGACTGCCTGCAGGACCCAGATTAGGATGGGGAGTCAGAGAGGCTTCTGTGAGAAAGTGGCTTGACTGGTGTAAAGGTCCTGAGGCAGGAGAAAGCATAGCTCTTTCAAGAAGTGTTTTAGAAAAACAGAACAAGGGCTGCGGATATAGTTCTGTGGGAGAGTGCTTGCCTAGGATAGATCCCTGGCATCTCCCAAAAAGGAAGAAAGAAAACAGAATGAATCAACATGGCTTCAGCCAGAGAGCAAAGAAAGAATGGAGCAGGAGGGGGTGGAGATTGGGCAGGGGCCAAATCACTAAAGGCCTTAGAGGCTAAGACAAAGGACTTGGAATTCCCGGTGAAGGCACAGGAAGCTTTTTAAGTGTTTTCAATGGAGCAGGGAATTCATCCGATTAGTCTTTCAGAGAGAGCTCTGGCAGCAACTTTGAGAACAGATTGGGAAAGGCCAGAGCAGACAGCAGCGGGGGATCCTGTTAGAGGAATGTTGTTAGGGGTCCAGGTGGGAGGTGATGGTGGCTTAGAGTGGAACAGTGGTGATGGTGGAGGTAAGATAAGGCTTCTGGACATAGTTCTGAAAGTGAAACTGATAAGATTGGATGTGTTGCCCCGAGGGGCAGTGGTGCATGCCTATAATCCCAGCAGCTCTGGAGGCTGAGACAGGAGGATCAAGAGTTCAAAAGCCAGCCTCAGCAAAAGTGAGGTGCTGGGGCTGGGGATGTGGCTCAAGCGGTAGCGCGCTCGCCTCGCATGTGCGCGGCCCGGGTTCGATCCTCAGCACCACATACAAACAAAGATGTTGTGTCCACTAAAAAATAAATATTAAAAAATTTTCTCTCTCTCTCTCCCTCTGTCTCTTAAAAAAAAAAAAAAAAAGTGAGGTGCTAAGCAACTCAGTGAGGTGCTGACTCTAAATAAAATACAAAATACGGCTGCGGATGTGGCTCAGTGCTCTAGTGCCCCCAGTTCAATTCCCGGTAGGTAACAAAAAGAAAAGAAAAGAAAGAAAGAAAAGGGGGGCTAGACTTGTGGCTCAGCGGTAGAGCGCTCACCTAACACGTGCAAGGCACTGGGTTCGATCCTCAGCACCACATAAAAAATAAAATAAAGATATTGTGTCTGACTACAACTTAAAAAAAATTAAAATAAGTAAATAAATTATTTTTTTAAGAAAAGATTGGATGTAGGCTGCAAGGGAAAAGAATCCAGAAAGACTGGGTGGTTGGATGGATTCTGGTGATTTTATTGAAAATGGGGAACACTGAGGTGGATGAGATTGGGGAAGAACCAAGGAGTTTGCTTTTTTGGAATTTGAGGTATCTGTAATTGTTCAAGTGGAGAGAGAGAATTGTCTCTGTATTTCCAGGGCCAGTGTAAAATAGGTGCTTATTAAAAGTCTTTAAATAAAAATGCATGAATGGGTAGAATTTGAATCCAATGTTAAATAATGGATAAGAGTTGGCCTTGAGAGGAAGATATTTTAGAGATAAAAAAATAAACAATACAGATAGAACAGCTGGTGGAAGCAAAGGATAAAGGAATGAATGTGATGTAGCAATGGTCCTTAGGGCACCTTGTTGTTTCTGCTCACCAAGGCTTTTTGAGCTCTTGGCTGTAACATTGAGTCATCCTCTGCGAAGCAGGGAGAATGCATCAGAGCTAGAAGTGAAATGATATTTTGTTAATGCTTGGAATTCAGAGAATTTGTGGGTATGTTTATGCCAGCCTCTAAGCATTTTTATATTTGCACTTATATTTCATCTTGTCTGAATTGTCTTAATTTACAGAAATTGAACTGGCTGCTGAAGACTCCTCCCCCATTGAACCAGGCTGAGCAGATCAGGGTGTAACAGTGAGTTCCTGGGGCTTATTATCACGACTTCCTTTCTGGCAGCTGGAGCCTTCCAAAGCACCTGGGAAGATGTTTACTTCTAGCAGCTAGTGCCACAGTGAGGGTTGGGTGTGACTGACTCCTGAGGGGATGGTCAAAAGGCATCATTACAATGCAAGCACGGTCCTTCCGGTTGCTATTCAATTCATCCAGTTTATCCTTCACCTTTTTTTTTTTTTTTTGGTAGGAGGGATTGAACACAGAGATGCTTAACCACTGGGCCACCTCCCCATCCCTTTTTTATATTTTTTGAGACAGGGTCTCACTAAATTGCTTAAGGCCTCGCTAAGTTGCTGAGGCTGGCTTTGAACTCTCAATCCTCCTGTCTCAGCCTCCCAAGTGGCTGGGACCACAGGCATATGACACCATGCCCGGCTTCATTCTTCACTCTTTTACTCAACATATATCCTCAGGTCCACTACTCATTCCAAGTTTTCTGACATCCTTTCACCTTGACTTTCTCAATTATAAAACGGGGACAGCAATAATGCCAACTGCAGAAGTTCATTATGTGGTTGAAACTAAGTAACTTAGAGTGATTCTGATTCATACAGGTATTAGAGTTGGGACTGTCCTAAGCACTAAGGATAGTGGTGAACACAACCCCTAAACTCAGGAAGCCAACGTGCTAATTGGGAGACTTGAACCACAGAATGATAAAGCAAAAACACATTGGTGATCAGGGAGGACCTCAATGAGGAAGCAACCTTACAGCAAGTCCCTGAAGGAGCTGAGGCAGCAAGCCAGTCAGACAGGGGAGAACAGAGAACTGGAGGAGAGAGCTGTGGGAGGAAATACTCAGGGGTGGGAGTAGATGTGGGGATCCTCTGTAGACTGTTAAAAGGACTTGGCTTCTCTCCAAAATGAGCTGGGAAATCTTTTGATGGTTTGAAGAAGAGGAGTAACATGATCTGGCTTCTAATATTAAAGAATCACTCTGCTGTGTTGAGGAGACTGCAGAGGGCAAAGGCAGAAGCAGACAATTAGGAGACTATGGCAATTATCCTATTCAGGCTACAGATGGCTGGGACCAGGGTGGAGGCATGGAGGTGGAGGTAAATGCTGAGTTCTGGATAAACTTTGGAGGCAGATTAGAAATATGACCATATTAAGTCAAAGTACAAAAGCACAATTCATAAAATAAATTGACAAATTGAATTTCATCAATTCATAAATTAAAAACTCTCATGCTTCAAAAGACACTATAAAGAAAGTAAAAAGATAAACCACAGAACGAAAATATTTATAAAGCCTATATCTAGTAAAGCACTTGTACCCAGAATTATATAAAGAACTCTTACAACTGAATAATAATAATTCAAACAACCCAATTAAAGACTGGACAAAAGATTTGAATAGACATTTCCCCAAAGAGGATATATGAATGGCTAATAAGAACATAAAAGATGCTCAACATCATTAGTCATTAGGGAAATGCAAATTAAGAACACAATGAGATACTACTTCACACCCACTAGAATGGTTATAATCAGAAAGATAGATAATAACAAATGTTGGCAAGTTTCTGGAGAAATGGAAATACTCATATATTAATGGGAATGTAAAATTGTATGGTCACTTTAGAAAACAGTTTGGTAGTTTTTTTGTTTGTTTGTTTGTTTGTTTTATTTTTTTGGTACCAGGTATTGAACTCAGGGGTACTGGACCACTGAGCCACATCCCCAACCCTATTTTGTATTTTATTTAGAGACAGGGTCTCACTGAGTTGCTTAGCACCTGGCTTTTGCTGAGGCTGGTTTTGAACTCTTGATCCTCCTATCTCAGCCTCCTGAGCCACTGGGATTACAAACATGCGCCACTGTGCCTGGCAGTTTTTTAAAAAGATAAACATAAATTTACTATACAACCAAGCAATTATTCCACTCTAAGTTATCTATCCAAGAAAAAGGCAAACATAGGTTCACTTGTACATAAATGTTCATACAGCTCTGTTCATAATAGCAAAAAGGTAGAAATAACCCAAATGTCAATCAATACCATAATGGGACATTATTCAACAATAAAAAGGAAGGAAATACTTACGCATGCTACAACATGAATGAATCTTAAAAAAAAAAAAATTATGCTTAGTGAAAGAAGTCAGACACAAAAGACCACATATTGTATGGCTCTATTTACATGAAATATATCCAGAAAAGGCAAATCTACACAAAAAAGTAAATTAATGGTTGCCTTGGGTTTGGGTAGAAATGGAGGTTGTTTGTAACTAGGCCCAAGTGATTTTAACTAGCACAAGGTGGTGTGTCTTATTAATGTGATGGAAGTGTTCCAAAACTGTATTGGAACTGGGTGCAGTAGCTCATCCCTATAATCTCAGTGACCTAGGACACTATGGCAGGAGATGACCTAGGATACTAAGGCTAAAGAATGGAAAGTTTGAGGACAGCATGGGCAACTTAGCAAGACCCTGTCTCAAATTAAAAAATGAAAAGGGCTGGGCATGGTGGCACACACCCGTAATCCCAATGCCTTGGGAGGCTGAGGCAGGAGGATTGTAAGTTTAAAGCCAGCCTCGGCAAAAGCGAGGCACTAAGCAACTCAGTAAGACCCTGGTCTGGGAATGTGGCTCAGTGGTCCAGTGCCCCTGAGTTCAATCCCTAGTACCCTACCCCCTCAAAAAAAAAAAAAAAAGAAAAAAAGAAAAGGGCTGAGGAAGTATGTAACTCAGCGCATCAGGCCCTGAGATCAATCCCAGTACAGGGGGGAAAATGTCAATGAGAACATACATAACTGTAAATAATTTCTGTGTATATAAAGCATTTAGTACAGCATTTGGAATATAAAAACAACCCAATACCTGCAGTTAACTTTTGTTTGTTTGTTCTTGATTCTGGGGATTAAACACAGGGGAGCTTTACCACTGAGTAATATCCCTAGCATCCCCTCTCATTTTTTGTTTTGGTATGAGGGATTGAACCCAGGGGCACTTAACCACTGAGGCACATCCTCTGCCTTTTTTTTTTTTTGTATTTTATTTAAAGACAAGGTCTCACTGAGTTTCTTAGTTGCTGAGGCTGGCTTATCCTCCTGCCTCAGCTTCCTAAGCCATCTGCGCCATGGTTCCCCTTTTCATTTTTTATTTTGAGACAAGGTCTTGCTGAGTTTCTGAGGTCTGGCTAAATTATTAAGGTAGGCCTTGAATTTGTAATCCTCCTGCTTCAGCATTCTGAGTTGGAGTTGCTGGGATTACCAGTGTGAGCCACCATATCCAGCTATAGTTAATTTTTTTTTAATATTTCTTTTTTAGTTGTAGTTGGACACAATACCTTTATTTTATTTATTTACATGTGGTGCTGAGGATAGAACCCAAGGCCTCGAATGTGCTAGGTGAACTCTCTACCGCTGAGCCACAACCCTAACCCTATAGTTAACTTTTTAAAAATCTGTTTTTTAATTAATTAATTCTGTGTTTGTGTGTGTGCTGGAGATTGAACCCAGGACCCTGAACACTCTTATCACTGAGATACATACACCTCTAGCCCAAATTATATATATATATATATATATATATATATATATATATATATATATATTGTGGATGGACACAATACCTTTATTTTACTGATTTATTTTTATGTGGTCTGAGGATTGAACCCAGTGCCTCATGCGTGCGAGGCAGGCACTCTACCACTAAGCTACACCCCAGATGAAAATTTTTTTTTTGAGATGGGTTATTGCTGTGTTATCTAGGCTGGCCTAGAACTCCTAGGCTCAAGTGATTTTCCTGTCTCAGTCTCCTGAGTAGCTAGAATTACCTTGCCAAGGTTCAAGTAAACTCCTTCCTTTTTTTCACTCCTGGTTCTGGGGATTGAGTACATGGACTTTTTAACCACTGAGCTATATCCCCAGCCCTTTTTATTTTTTATTTTGAGACAGGGCTTCACTAAGTTGCCAAACTGCCCTCAAATTTTCACTCTTCTTGCCTCAGCCTCCAAAGAACCTATAGCTTTTTTTCTTAATATTTTTTTAGTTGTAGATAGACACAATATATTTATTTTATTTATTTATTTTTATGTGGTGTTGAGGATCGAACCCAGCGACCCAGCGTCTCATACATGCCAGGCTAGTGCTCCACCACTGAGCCCCAGCCCCAGCTGGCACCTGTAATTTTGATGACTTTGTAGCACCAAACCAAGACTCATCCCTTTCTAGATCTCTTATTGCATAGAAAAATAACTTTGTATTTATTTAAACCATGGTTGCTAAGGTTTTCTATGTCTGGCAATAAAACGCAATGCTAAATGATACTACCAATGAATAAGACCAAAGTAATTTTTTTTTTTTTTTTTGGTAGTGGTACTGGGGATTGAACCCAAGGGCATTCTATAACTCTGTAATTGAGCTACACCCCTGGCTCTTTTTATTTTGAGACAAATGTTGCTAAATTGCTCAGATTGGCTTCAAACTTTTGATCCTCCTGCCTCTTCCTCCACCTGCTGCATAGTTGTGATTAGGCACAAAGTGGTATTCTTGAGAGGTTTTTGCCTAGTAGAGGAAGGAGGACATGTAAATGATCTGTGTATTTCTTTCTTTCTTTTTTTTTAGAGAGAGAGAGAGAGAGAGAATTTTTTTTTAATATTTTATTTTTTAGTTATCGGCGGACACAACGTCCTTGTTTGTATGTGGTGCTGAGGATTGAACCCGGGCTGCACGCATGCCAGGCGAGCCCGCTACCACTTGAGCCACATCCCCAGCCCTATTTCTTTCTTTTTAATATTTATGTTTTAGTTTTCAGTGGACACAACATCTTTGTTTGTATGTAGTGCTGAGGATCAAACACAGGCCGCAGGCATGCCAGGGGAGCACACTACCGCTTAAGCCACATCCCCAGCCCCAAGCAGAATCTTTTTTTTTTTTGGGGGGGGGAGGTTCCCAGGGGTTGAACTCAGGGGCACTCAACCACTGAGCCACACCCT
Organism: Callospermophilus lateralis; assembly: GCF_048772815.1. Classification (NCBI taxonomy): domain Eukaryota; kingdom Metazoa; phylum Chordata; class Mammalia; order Rodentia; family Sciuridae; genus Callospermophilus; species Callospermophilus lateralis. The sequence goes on along the minus strand of NC_135311.1, from coordinate 111,545,845 downwards.
TAGCCCTATTTTGTATTTTATTTAGAGACAGGGTCTCTCTGAGCTGCTTAGTGCCTCACTTTTGCTGAGGCTGGCTTTGAATTTGCCATCCTCCTAAATCAGCCTCCCAAGCCACTGGGAATTATAGGCATGCGCCACCACGCCCGGCTTTCTGTGTATTTCTAAAACACTTGCTTTTTGGATATCTGCACAGGGTGAGGTGACCTTATCATGGAGTCCCTAGTTGCCTACTGGTTTCTGACAGAGGCAATTAATTGGGTAGATGGCTGTCTGGCCTGGATAAGAAACCTAAGACACAGAACTTATTTGTGGGAAAAGATTTTAGTTCTTTATTGAGCAGGTGGATTTTAGATATCTGTGAGACATTCAGAGAAGGGTCTAGAGATAGCATGGATTTGAGTTCAGGGGAGAGGACTGGGTTGGGGTATAGAATGTAGTGTACACATGTGAGCAAAGCCTAAAAATGAGTATACTGATCTCTTGTTTTAGTCTTTGTGCTAAGTTCTTTGTATAATGACCATCATCATTCACCACTGGAGCTAACAGTTGTCGAGCATGTACTACCTGCCAATTAGACTTTTAACTACTTTACCTTATTTTCTCATTCATTTCTTTGGGGAGGGGGGTATGGAGATTGAATCCAGGATTAGGATTGCTCCATCACTGAGCTACATTCCCAGTCCTTTATTTTGCAGGGGTTGGGGGATGGATACTGAAGATTTAACCAATGGGCAATCTACCACTGAACCACATCTCCAGCCCTTTTTATTTTTTTACGACAGGGTCTCACAAAGTTACTTAGGGCCTCCCTAAATTGCTGTCGCTGGCTTTAAATCTTTCATAAAAAAATAAAAAGGTCTGAGAATGTAGCTCAATGGTAAAATGTGCTGGGTTAAATCCAGGAAGGAAGGAAGGGAGGGAGGGAGGGAAGAAAAGAGAGAGAAGAAAGAAAGGAGAAAGAAAGGAAGGAAGGAAGGGAGAAAGGGAGAAACAAAGGAAGAAAGGAAGGAAGGAATAAAGGAAGAAAGGAAGAGAATGAAAGAGAGAGGGCTGGGGTTGTGGATCAGATGTAGAGTGCTCGCCTAGCATGCATAAGCCACTGGGTTCGATCCTCAGCACCACATAAAAAAAATAGAGGTATTGTGTCCACCTACAACTTTTTTTTTTTTTTTTTTTTTTTTTAGAGAGAGAGAATTTTTTTAATATTTATTTTTTAGTTCTCCGCGGACACAACATCTTTGTTTGTATGTGGTGCTGAGGATGGAACCCGGGCCGCACGCACACCAGGCGAGCGCGCTACCGCTTGAGCCACATCCCCAGCCCCGGCCACCTACAACTAAAAAATAAATGTTGAAAGAAAGAAAGAATTATTGGTTGTCTACTAATGATCATTTGTTCAATAATCATTTATACTTTTTTTTTTTTTGCGGGGAGGAGGCAATGGGGATTGAACTCAGGGGCACTAGAGCACTGAGCCACATCTCCAGGATTATTTTGTATTCTATTTAGAGACAGGGTCTCACTGAGTTGCTTAGCCTCACCATTGCTCCGGCTGGCTTTGAACTCGCGATCCTCCTGCCTTAGCTTTCTGGGCTGCTGGGATTACAGGCATGCGCCACCAAGACCTCGACACTGGCTCCTTTTATTTATTTATTTTTAAACATTTGCTCGTGTTGTTTGGAAGTATGTGCATACTCTAACTCCATACCATTCTCCGTAGTATTTCCTTTTGTCTGACATTCATTCACTCTCATCTTCACAACCATCTGCAAAGTAGTTTTTTTTTTTTTTTTGTCTATTTTACTGATATGAAAACCCAGGTTCAAAGGAGAGTCTGGTTTTGAACACAGGTCTAACTCCATAGAGCTTTTCCCAGTGCACCAAAAATTACTCATTCATTGGTAATTTTGTACATTTTTATACCTCTGTTGTGGGTATTTTCCTTTCATATTTAGCCTATAAGGATATCATATAATGCCTTCTTCCCCATCACCCTTGACAATCTGGTAACTCCTTAAGGCGACTCTATCCCTCAGGAATTGCTTCTATTGACTTCTAGGAACCCCCTCGCCCTCCAAAAGTGCTTCTAATGATTCCCAGAATCCCCTCTCCACCCCCGGAGCTGCTTCTAATGATCCCCAAATCACCACTCATGGAGGAAATCCTTTTTAATGACCCGGAGGATACCCTCCCTCAGGATCTGTCCTAATGACCCCCAGGACTTCTTCTCCTTCAGGACCGGTCTTGACTCTCCTGTTAGCAAGGGGGTTCGAGGGACATAGGGCTTTGTTTTTAAAACCAAGACAGTCCGGATAAGCCAGGACAAATTGGTCACCTTCTCAGGACTTCCTGACTTTGCAAGCAGTCCCTAAAGGCCCCGTCACCTTTTCACCGTAGGTTGAGGGGCTGCTCACCCCAAGAAAACTTTGACCCCCTCTTGCATTAGAAACATCCTATAAAACCCTTGTCGCCTTACCCACCTTCCCCATTTCTGGGTACTCGCCTCTTTCAACCCTGATTAGTTATGGGGGGGACCTAAAGCCGCCTGTGATTGGCCAGCTACACAATTCAGCTGAGATGCTCAGTGGCCACGGTCCCGAGTGGCATGGCGTTTCCTCCTGGCAACAGCCGGAGTCAGCGCTCATAGGCTGAGCAGCTTAATATTCCCGGACTCTGAGGAGCCTACAGCGTGTGCTCATTGGTTGTTTGAAGACTTGTGGCCCCCCCCCTCGGATTGGTTGACTCTGTGGGTGCTGTGCGGCTGCGCAGAAGCCGACTTTTGAGGAGGCGGAGCTTCGTCTTTCGTCCACTGGCAAAGCGGTAGGATTGGCTAGTGGCGACAGCAGAAAACGAGCCTGAGCCCTGTCGGGGCTTTGGGCTTCAGGTGAGAACCGTGGGGTTTTGGATTCCTTTAGTTTTGTTGCTGCTGTTGCCGTGACCGTGATCTCTAGTGGGGGAGGGGCAGTAGGGTGGTTCTTTCTGTGGTGCGTGATCGGCACGTTTTTAGGCCAATAGGAGAGGGAGCTTCTAAAATCAGTCCTGAGATTGGCTCTTTCTAATCTCTTGTGGCCAATAGATATCGGGAGAGGGGGGCGGATCCACTGGCCCTTATTTTCTTCTTCCTGCCGCCCGGCCTCACTAACCTAGGCGGCGGGGCCGGGAGGGGCCGTACCTTTAAGCGGTGAGGTTCGGGGACTTTGCGAACGGGGGTTGTCTTTGGAGGGATACCCACGGGAGGGGGTGCGAGGAGAGGGTGCGGAAGTTCGAAGTTGTTAGCAACCGCAGCCTTCGTGGAGTGGTTAAGTACCAGGCCTAGTGCTTAGCGTTTCGCTTGCATCATCTGAGTTAATCATAGTAACCCTGCAGGGCAGGGCGTTGGGATCCCCATTTTACAGGTGGAGAAACTGAGAACAAGTCAGTCAACTCACACTGCCAAGGTCACTCAGCTAATAAATGGCAGAGATCGGATCTGTAATCATAGTTTTGACTCTGGAGCCAGTGTTCTTGAATCACCAGGCTTTGTTGCTGGATGCGAGGTGTCAGGGACCCGGAGTTTTCCCTAGGGAATAGACTGGGAAAAGGAATCCCTGGGATTAAAGAAAGGGGATGAACAACTGAGGTGCAGATAAGGATTCAGTTATTTAACAGTTACTAAGTGCCCACTCTGTGCAGTGCATTGTTCTGCCTTCCAGACACACAAAGATGAACAGGGCCCGAGGCAGATGAATTCCCATTATGATCCCTTTAAGCCCCAGGGGAGGAGCCGCAATCCTGTGTTCACATGCTTATGTGCTTTTATATGATTTTCAAAAGTAAAAAAATTGTGGTATTTTTATATATACATATACGTGTGTATTTGTATGTATGTGTATGTATATGTGTGTGTGTGTGTGTGTGTGTATATATGAGAGATTGTGTGTATGTGTGTATATATAGTTTATTTATATAAATAAAATAAAGAAATAAAGGAAGGCCCCCAAATTTATTTGAATTAAGCCTAAGGTTCCTCCACACTTGGATCCACATTTGCCAGTGACAGTCCAGATGGAGATTATGATGTAGGCAGCACAAAGTAATGGAAAGTGCACTGGGAATGGACTGTGGGTTGATTTCCTGGTATGTGAAACAGGGATAACAGTATGCCTGCCATACAGAGTTTATAGGAAATTCATGAAAGGTGCCTGGCCAGAAATTTCTTATTGGGTGGAATGGAAGGAAACCTTCCAGTAGAAGATAGTAGGGTTCATCTTCTTTCCCAACAGTTTTGTTCCATGCTCTCCTCTCAATCTGTTGCTGTCTTGCTGGTAGGTTGGAGGCAGTTTCTTCCTATGTAGTTGAACTGCCATTCCTTTAGACCCCCGATTGGAGGGCAGAACTATGGGGTCTTGTGAGGAGGTTCAGTTTTACTTCTAAATCGGCTCCTTTTGGCTGGTATGTTTTGTCCCTTTTCAGTTGAGGTCTATTGTGTTACTGAGCAGTGGGGATATAACCACTGAGCTGAAGTCCTCATCTAAAAACAAAATATGTATTTTGCTTTTTCCAGTTATGAAGTTTGCTCTGTATTGTTAGTTTATTGGCTGCTTAAATGTTGTCCTTTGAGTTTTGTGTGTATAGCAATTGAACTTGTCTCTAGCTTGACTTCATTATGTATTGCTGAAACTGCATTTTGATTTAGATATGAGTCAACTTTACTATAAGGTTTAGAAATTATAAATGATGCTACTAATAACCCTTAAGCTTTGTAATCTTATAGCCAAGTTCACTTTTAGGAATCTAGGATCCTGTTCTAAAGCTGTGCCCTATAAAAGATCCAATAGGTGGCTTTTAAAATCAGATTGTAGGTGTGGTGGCACACTCCTGTAATCCCAGTTACTTAGGAGACTGAGGCAGGAGAATCTAGGTTTAAGGCTAATCTGGACAATTTGGCAGTCTTGTCTCAAAAAAAAAAAAAAAAAAAAAAAAGGAAGTCAAAATAAAGGCTGGTTGTGCTAGGGTTGTGGCTCAGCCATAGAGCAATCGCCTAGTTTGTTTGAGGACCATATAAAAAATAAAATAAAGGTATTATGTCCAACTGCAACAACAACAACAAAAAAAATAAAGACTGGGGATGTAGCTCAGTTATAGAGTGTTTGCAAGGCCCTGTGTTCATTCCCTAGTATTGCAGGAAAAATAATCAGATTGTACTATATTATGTTTTAGTATCCTGAGAAAAGATTAGTAAGGGAGTAACTTGAAAACCAACCCCCCCTCCCTCAAAAAAATGTGGGCAGGTCAATTGAATTATGTTAGATTGGACCAAGAACCAAATAATTTCCCTTTTAGTTGTAACAATGTCTCTATTTAAGTGAGATTTGAATATATGCAGTTTTGATACATCGGGTTCTTTTAATTTTTTTCTTTTGTGGTTCTGGGGATTGAATCCAGAGCCTTGTGCATGTGAGGTAAGCACTGTACCAACCAAGCTATATCCATAGCCCCCCTTAGCCCCGCCCACCCATCAGATTCTTTTTAAACAAAAGCTTTTCTATTTGTTCAAGTTCATTTAAATAACTCCTACCTAGTGGCAGTTTCCAGGTGTGTGGTCTTAATGATCTTTCAGAATTTCTGCATTATCAGTTACTATTTTAAGTACTGTCATTCTGAGCATTTAATTTTTACATTTTGAATAATTTTATGCCTTTAATGTACTTCAGATTCCTGACTGACCAAAGTGACTTCAAAAAGGAGGGAAAATGACTTCTGAATCTGAAACCCTGAATCCAAGTGCTCGGATAATGACCTTTTATCCAACCATGGAAGAATTCCGGAACTTCAGTAGGTATATTGCCTACATTGAATCCCAAGGAGCTCACCGTGCTGGACTAGCTAAGGTAAGGAGTAAGATTGTTCAGTGTACCTTTTGTGACATGGAAGCAGTAAAAGTTTTCCTAAATGAAGGCCAGGATTGGGTCTTACTGAAAGTTGGGCTGGGCAGTGACTTCAGTTTAAGCTGTTTCATTTGCAAGTTAATTTCTGTTGTTAACATTTGAAACACCTTTGTTAGGTGGGAGGAGTTGCTTGGAATCTTCACAAAGGGCAGGTAAAGAGCCAGCATCTGCTGACCTGGCTTCTCTGCTTCTGTCCTCAAAATGGAGCTGGGTGCTTTAGTGGTTTTTAATATATGACTGTTTATGCTACATTTAATTTCAGTTTCATCCAGAACTCTGATAGTAATTTGGACTTTCATCCAGAGGAGAGAATGTACTTGGCCAGCCAACATGAGTATTCTGATTCTGGTCTTTGCAATTTGAAATTGGTTTCTGGTTTGTACTTTTCCCTCTGTGAATTGAATCAGTTATTCTTCCCCAGTCAAATCAGCCTTTTATAAGTTTGTCAAAATCAAATTTCTAAGTCTGTGAAGATTATATTTTTGGAAGGATCTTCAAGAAACTGAGAGGGACTCAGTCTTAGGTAGAAACTTTTATGCTGTTTGAATTTCCAATTATACATATATGTTACTTTTTCAATATGAAAAAAAGAAAGCAAGGACATTGATTAGAAAGCAGAGGACCAGTCTTAGACCCTGCTGCCTCCATAGAGGCTCAAGATAGCTCCATCTTTACTCTTACATGCAGACATGGCTGCTGCTGGGTTTTAATAACCTGCAATACAGCTTTCCAGCATATTAACTTTTTTGGTTACACTTTCTTAGATTTCAAAAAAATTACCCCCAAATGCTTGTTATTACAAGTTAAGTAATTCAAAAATACATAAAGAAAAGGTTAATCTCATCTGTTTTCTACAGGACCATCTCCTTAAAGCGATTAGTGTTTTTAGTTCCTTCCACATCTTTATCTGCTCACACAAATAAACTCACATACAGTATTGCATTTTTTGTTTTTAAAAAGAGAATGGGCGGGGCGAGGTGGCACATGCCTGGCTTCTAATCTCAGCAGCTCAGGAGGCTGAGGCAGGAAAATCTCAAGTTCAAAGCCAGCCTCAGCAATGGTGAGGCACTAAGCAACTGAGTGCCCCTGAGTTCAATCCCCAGTTCCCCTCTCAAAAAAGATCAAAAAAGGGCTGAGGATGTGGCTCAAGCGGTAGCGCGCTCGCCTGGCATGCGTGCGGCCTGGGTTCGATCCTCAGTACCACATACAAAGATGTTGTGTCCGCTGATAATTAAAAAATAAATATTAAAATTCTCTCTCTCTCCCTCTCCCTCTCCCTCTCCCTCTCACTCAGTCTTTAAAAAAAAAAAAAAAAAGAATGGGATCATGCCTTACATATTTCTCTGTTGGTTCATTTTTTTTTTAATATTTATTTTTTAGTTTTAGTTGGACACAATGTCTTTATTTTATTTTTCTGTGGTATTGAGGATCGAACCCAGTGCCTTGCGCATGCCAGGCGAGTGCGCTACCACTTGAGCCACATCCCCAGCCCCTCATTTTTTTTCTTTTTCTTTTTTTTTAAAAAGAGAGAGAGAGAGAGAGAGAGAGAGAGAGAGAGAGAGAGAATTTTAATATTTATTTATTTTTTTTAGTTATCGGCGGACACAACATCTTTGTTTGTATGTGGTGCTGAGGATCGAACCCGGGCCATACGCATGCCAGGCGAGCGCGCTACCGCTTGAGCCACATCCCCAGCCCCATTTTTTTTTTTTCTTAATATTTATTTTTTAGTTGTAGTTGGACACAATACCTTTATTTATTTATTTATTTATATATGGTACTGAAGATTGAACCCAGGGCTTTGCATGTGCTAGGTGAGTGCTCTACAACATATTCCTCACTTACGGATTAATGAGACTTATCTTTTTTTCTCATCTTTTTTTAAAAAATATTTTTATTTTTTAGTTATAGGTGGATACAGTGTCTTTATTTTGCTTTACATGGTGCTGGGAATCGAACCCAGTGCCTGGCACATGCTAGCCACAACCCCAGCCCCTCATCTTAATTTATTACTTTTTGGAATAGATAATACATGGGTGAAAAAAAATGCTAGCAGATAATGTAAATTCTTATGCCGTTTCTTTCTCCATGCTTTTATGTATATCTTCCTGTGTTGTTGTATGCAGATTATGGCACACATATATACATGTGTTTGCTTGTTTTGTCCCTTCTTACATAAAACATAACATGCCATACAGTGTTCCATACCTTAGTTTCTAATTTAACTATTCAAGATTACCTTGTTTTTTTTTTTTTGTTTTGGGGTGGTACTGGAGATTGAACCCAGGGGCACATTACCACTGAAGTATTCCCAGCATTCCCCCACCCGCTTTTAAAAATTTTCTCCCTTAAGTAGGCATGTACCACTTTGTCTGGCTTCAAGATTGAATATTTAAGAATGTAAGTTTTCTGGGCCTGAGAATGAAGCTCATTGATGAAGTGCTTGCCTAGCATGTGTGAGGCCCTAGGTTTGGGCCCAGGAAAAAAAAAAAAAAAAAGACTTTAGGCTTCGTAAATAGACTGCAATCTGGTGTGCAAGAGAAGGAAATTCTATATGAGCATAGAGTTACCCAAATCAAGTAAAAATAATTTTTTTTTAAGAGCCCTGAGCTGTTAGATTGAGAAAGAACCAATTTTTCAACCTGATAAGATACCTAGTCTGAGAATAAGAGTCATTGCTAGTAGGCCGCTAGTTGATGGCAGAGCTGGATCAGGGTTAGCATGACAGTGTGTCTTCCTATGTTTGGGTTATTGTCGGTAATTCAGAGTCACTTTCTAGTGAAATTGACTATTTGTGTAGCAGACTAAACACCTGCCAAACTCTTGACTTTTCAGTTTCTTATCTGCTCCTTTTTTCTTATGTTTCCTGTAGGTTGTTCCTCCAAAAGAGTGGAAGCCACGAGCATCCTATGATGACATTGATGATCTGGTCATCCCTGCACCCATCCAGCAACTGGTAACAGGGCAGTCTGGCCTCTTTACTCAGTACAACATACAGAAGAAAGCCATGACTGTTAGAGAGTTCCGCAAGATTGCCAATAGTGATAAGTGAGTAGAAACACTTCCTCTGTTTTAACATCTAAAACCTATTGTCTCATCCTTATAGTTGTCTCCAAGACTGCTACTGTCATACTGAGGAATAGCTTCCTCAGTTCTAGATTCTCTCTCCCTTTTTTTTTGCAGTTTCTGTGGAAGAATTTCCTGTGTTGTAGTCTAAATCTTTCTACATTCTTGCCTAAGGTGGTCCCATTCCCATTGTTTTCCCTTTTGAAGTAGAGTAATTTTTTTGGAGGGGGGGTGCAACCGGGGATTGAGCCATATCCCCAGCCGCATTTTGTATTTTATTTAGAGATAGGGTCTCACTGAGTTGTTTGGCATCTCACCTTTGCTGAGGCTGACTTTGAACTCACAATTCTCCTGGCTCGGCCTCTTGAGCTGGAATTACAGGCATGGCCACCATGCCCGGCTGAAGTAGAATAATTTAAAGATTAAATTTATTTTTTGTGATACTGAGGATGAAACCTAGTCCTTGCACATGCTAGGCAAGTGCTCTGCTACTGAGCTATAACCCCTACCTTAGAAATATAATAATTTTTTGGATGATACTAAATTGCACAGTTGCAAAAGAAAGTTGGAGGTGATTTGAAAGGTGGTTATTTGTTTACTTTTTATTTTTTTTGAGAAGTATATTGATGCCACCTGTTACCAAAAAGTGGCTTTAGTCATTTCAGTTCATTGTGGTATCTTCTGTCTTTAGATATGGGCAGGCTCTTCACTACCTGTTAGCTGCTATCTGATTTCTGTTTTGACAGTAACAGAATGTGAATAAATAATTACTAACCTTATTTTCTGTCATGTAACTTTCTTCATCTGCTCATTCTTGTCTGAAAACGTGCTTGTTTAGTCCTATTGTTTTTAGTTGCTTTTCTTTCTGTTTTTAACATTTAGCTGTCATCTTGTGTCATAATCACAGAAAATATACTTTGTGTTTCCCTCAATTGGCTGTGACTATTTCTTAATCCTTCTTCTGGTATCTTCTCACTTTGCTCCCCAACCTTGGATTTCCATAAGAGATTCCTTCTCCTTCCTCTTGCTTTATTTCCTGAGCCTTTCTGATTTACTCATGTCTTAATTTCAGCTTGACTGACAAATGCCTTTGCTGAGATTAAGCCTAGAGCTAAGTTTTTGTTTTATAGTCCTCACTTCTGGAGGCAGCCTTTCATGTTTGTTTTTTTTTTTTTTTTAAATCTCCTCTTTCTCTCATAGCAGGTCTTGCTCTTTCTATTTCTATACTTTGCTTTCTTTTCATTTGGCTTGTCAATACCTTTTTTTTTTTTTTTTTTTTTTTGGTGCTGGGGATTGAACCTAGGGCCTCGTCCATGCAAGGCAAGCACTCTACTGGCTTGTGGATTCTAATTGAGGTCTTAACAGTTTTATTGACAAAGCTTAAAACATCTACATTGCCAGCCAGCCTGTTGGCCAATGAGAGAACTTACGTTAAAGCTTATTGAAGAAGTGTGATAAGCTTTGCAGATGCAAGTCTGTATCATAGTTGATCCTGATTTTAGCTGTGTTTGTGGGGCCAAACTTAGCTGCTTTCTGTTTCTTATGCAGGGTTCTACCAGTGTCTTTAGCGTCCTATGTCTTCTTGTCAATATATGCTAGGCTTTTTTCTTTCAATATACTTCTTTTCCTTTGCTTTTTTTTTTTTTCTTTAGTGCTAGGGATTGAATCTAGAATTTCTTTACCGTTGAACTACATCCTCAGCCCTTTATATTTTTATTTAGAGATATGGTCTTGATAAATTACCCAGGCGAGTTTGGAACATGTAATCCTCCTGCCTAAAGTTCTTCCGTTGCTGAGATTACAAACATAGATCACTGTGTTCAGCATTTCTTTTCCTTATAAACAACTCTGTTTTTACTCTGCAGTGCTGGGAATTGAACTCAGGGCCTCACTAGCCAAGTGCTCTATTAGCATGCTAGACTGCCAGCCCCTACCCTTATACATGACAAGAAGATTTTTTTAAAAAATATTTTTAGTTGTAGATGGACACAGTACCTTTATTTTATTTATTTTTATGTGGTGCTGAGGATCAAAGGCAGTGTGTTATACATGCTAGGCAAGTACTTTACCACTGAGCCACAACCCCAGCCTTATGAGACAAGATTTTTACCCCTAATTTCTATTTTTATGTCCAGCCAGCTTTAAGAAAACATCTTATGTGAAAACCTAAATTTATAAAAACAGATCATTAGAAGGCAAAGAAGTTGTTAAACACATGAATTTTCTAAAATGTATTATTCATTAGGTTAACATTGAAATGAAAGGCAGTAAAGTAAGATTTGTTTTCACTCATTCCTTTTATCCCCCATAAAATTTCATTTTGGGCTTCAGGTCTAATCTTTATACAACTATAATATCTTACTAATATTTTTTCCATTTTAATACATTACTTTTCCCACTTTTTTATGTTTGTAAGGCTGGTGTATTATTCTTTTTAAATTGCCACTTAAGGGGCTGAGTATGTGGCTCAAGCGGTAGCGCGCTCGCCTGGCACCACATACAAAACAAAGATGTTGTATCCGCCGATAACTAAAAAATAAAATTAAAATTCTCCCCCTCTCTCTCTCTCTCTCTCTCTCTCTCTCTCCTCTCTCACTCTCTCTTTAAAAAAAAAATTGCCACTTAATAACTTTTTCATTATTATTATTATTTTTTTACAGTACTGGGAATTGAACCCAGAGCCTTGTGCATGCTAAGCAAGTGCTCTGTCACTGAGCTATATCCCCAGTCCTTTCTATTTTTAATTTTGTGACAAGATCTTGCTAGGTTGCTTATGACCTCCCTCAGTTGCTGAGGCTGGCCTCAAACTTGAGAGCCTCTTGCCTCAGCCTCCCAGGTTGCGGAGATTAATGGGTGTGTGCTCTGTGGTTCTTTATAGTTTTTAAGTCCATTTTCCTCACTGGCTAAGCTACTCCTGAATCAAGCAGGGTGTAGTTTAAGTAGCCTCTCTTCAGTGGAAGTTATTATGTTGTAAAAGAAGATGGATTCATGTCACTGCTTTAGTGACCTTCTTTTCCCAGTTTCCTTGGGTCCAGTTCATGGAAGGGATATTGAGGGGAGTTACTGTACATTATAACCTTGAATGCCAAGATTGTGTCTTGTTCATTTGAAATATCTTGCTGTTTTGGATATAGGGAATTCAGGGAATTGTGTCTTACACTGTTAATAATGCCTAATAAATTTAGTGACAGTAAGTGGCTAACAATTTTTTTTTTTTAACTTTGGAAGGTACTGTACCCCACGCTATAGTGAGTTTGAAGAGCTTGAGCGGAAATACTGGAAAAATCTCACATTCAACCCTCCAATTTATGGCGCAGATGTGAATGGTACTCTCTATGAAAAGGTGAGGCTCCTTGGAAGCCCTTTGTGCAGAATATTTGAAATTTTGTAACATAATACCTTTTTTTTTTTTTCCTGCCCAGCACTTAGTAGGCTTCTAAAAGTGATTTGGTGAATGGGTGGAAGAACAAATGAATGATGTACCACCAACTGATATGCTGAGTTCCCTTAGCTGTTAGCATTTTTTGCATGTGACTGAACTTTATTTCTCCCACTCTGCATGTGAATTAGATGATGTGGTGTTCTTTTCAAGGGCTGTTAGCATAGTCTGTGGGTGGTAGATGATGAGTTCTTGAAAGGGTGGGATGGTTCAGAGAAAATGAAATGATGGGGGAGGAGCTGTGTGGTTTCTGCAGAAAAAAGATCACTGACTAATGAAAGGGGTATATATTTAAGAAGAGAAACCTATTTAGATTTTAAAAACCCTTAAACAGAATTCTGTAGCAAAAGCTATTTTAACTAGTTGCATTGGCTTGAAGTATAGTTTTTGATTTTTTTTTTTGCATGAAGAACTGCTTTGGTGCCAGGCACCTTGGTGCATGTCTGTAATCTCAGTGACTTTGGAGGCTGAGTCAGGGGGATCCCAATTTTCAAACAAGAATTGCTTTGATATGGTAGAAGAGGGACTATTTGAACCTGCCTTTGGATGATTAGAAAAAAATTAGGTGTTTTAGGTATTATTGCTTAGATTTTAACATTTTTGTAAATTATCAGAAGGAAAATATTTAAAAAGTGAATTGTAAGTTTGTTGACAGTAATATTGTGGGGTGATGGGGAGTCAAGCCTGTAGGCATGAATGGCAGATTGATGCCTGCAGATTTTGGGAAGTACAAAAGCAGGGCACAAAAATTGGGAACTTGGTTTTAGGAGAGGGGCTTCTGGCTGAACACAACTCAGGGAAAGGACAATGTAGACATTTTATGAAGACTCTGCCCAGTGGAAATTGAAGCTAAAAGAAGCATGAGTTACTATAGTTACTTCCCATTTTTCTTTGTTTTTCCCAATTTGACCTAAGTTTCTTTATCTTTTGTTAAAACTCTTCTTCCTGGGATTTAGATCAGGTAACTGTCACCTCCTTTCTTTCCTATATTATATTGCTTAAATCCCTTTGGAGGCATGATGGTGTCAGTTCCAGTAGTAACTGAAAGTGAGGGGGGCTGGGATTGTGGCTCAGCGAGTAGAGTACTTGCCTTGCATGTGCGAGGTCCTGGGTTTGAACCTCAGCACCACATAAAAATAAGTAAAATATTGTGTCCAACTATAACTAAAAAGTATATATTAAAAAAAAAGAAAAAAGTGAGGGATTCAGTTTTGTTGTTTTGTTTTGGTACTGGGGATTGAACCCACAGGCACCTAATGACTGAGCCACATCCCCAGCCCTTTTTAAAAATTTATTTATTTATTTTTTAATATTTATTTTATTTTTTTAGTTTTTGGCAGACACAACATCTTTTTTTATTTTTTATTTTAAGATAAGGTCTCAATAAGTTCTCCGGACCTAAGTTACTGAGGTTAGCTTTGAACTTGTAGTCCTCCTGTCTCAGCCTCCCAATCTGCTGGAATTACAAGTGTGTACCACTACACCCGGGCCCAGTCCTTTTTATTTTTTATTTCGAGATACAGTCTCTCTAAGTTGCCCAGACTGGCCTCCATTTATAACCCTCCTATCTCAGTCTCCCAAGTCACTAGAATTACATGTATACCCCGTGACTGGCCTGTGGTTTTGACATTATTTTATGTGTTGATCAGAGATGATAGGCTCTCCTGAAGCCTTCTCTGTGGTTTGTAGATTCATAACTTCATTTTATATTCAAGTATAATTTACTGTGGACTGTCATTTCTTTGGCAGCATGTTGATGAGTGGAACATTGGCCGGCTGAAGACCATTCTGGATTTGGTTGAAAAGGAGAGTGGGATCACCATTGAGGGTGTGAACACCCCATACCTGTACTTTGGCATGTGGAAGACTTCCTTTGCCTGGCATACAGAAGACATGGACCTGTACAGCATCAATTACCTGCACTTTGGAGAGCCAAAGTCCTGGTAAAGTCAGCCCATAGTTGGTACAGGTTTCCTCACCTTTAATGTACACTGGAAGCCTCTGGAGCGGGTTGAAATATGGATTCTGGTGCAGCAGGCTTGGGGTGGAGATGACATTCTACATTGAGACACATTTTGAGGTGATCAGATACTGTTGGAGCCAAACTATCTGTTGAGAAATGAGGCTTTAGGGAACACATGACTCAACATCATCTTAGGAAAGCATAGTTTAGTCTGTTACTGAAAATCATGGAACTGTTCCCAGGCAGTCCCACTCTTTATAACTTCTGAATGGGCCTGTGACATTTCTTTGTTTCTGTTTATTTATTTTTTGTGGTACTGGGCATTGAACCCAGGGGTGTTCTACCACTGAGCTATACCACTGAGATACATTCCTAGACTCTTTTTAAATTTGGAGACAAGGTTTTGCTGTGTTGTCCAAGCTGAACTCAAACTTGAGATCCTCCTGCTTCAGCTTCCTGAGTAGCTGAGATTATAGGGTACCTCTGTGCCTGACCTTCTGAGAGACAGACTTTAAAACTGGAATTATTCCTTCAGATGATAGAAAGAATTCTTTACCTCATTAAAAAAAATATTTGGTGGACTGGGGATGTTGTCCAGTGGCAGAGCATTTGCCTGGCAAGTACAAAGCTCTCAGCTCAATCCCTAGTGCTCCCCCCATCCCCCACCCACTGTGTACTGTCCCACTGCCTTTCTTCTAGATGGCTAGGATTGGAAAATATGCAAAAATCTGTAAATGTTGACTCTAAAATTTCCTGACATTGGATTATCACTCTTTGATTTATCAAGATATTTTATAGTTATTAATGCATTGGCTAGATCATTTGAAGTGGGAGCTCTAGAGAATTCTGTGTGAGGTTACCTGATGGCTCCTAAAGTCAAAGTCCTTTTGGTGATATTTTCTTAACTTTTCTCCTCTGTTTTGATTCATTAGGAGGCTATTTTATTTGGGAGGGGACATTTTTGTTGTTTATGTGGAATAATTTACTTAATTTTCCTCTTTTTTTTTGTTTTGATAGTGGGAATCAAACCCAGGGCCTTGTGCATACACAAGTGCTCTCCCACTTAGCTATATCCCCAGCCCTTTTTATTTTATTTTGAGTTAGAGTTTCACTGAGTTTCTCAGGCTGGCCTTGAATTCCTGGGCTCAAGTGATTCTCTGTATTCAGTTTCCCCAGTACTAGAACCACAGTGCACACTGCTGCTTTAGGGTAGATTATAATAAGGTAACTGTGAGTTTCAGAGTATGTTTAACAGTTGTGCAAAAGTTTTAAATAGTCTCAGATGTTCTCTTTTTTTTTTTTTAATTTTTAATATTTATTTTTTAGTTTTCAGCGGACACAACATCTTTGTATGTGGTACTGAGGATTGAACCCGGGTCACACGCATGCCAGGCGAGCGCGCTATCGCTTGAGCCACATCCCCAGCCCACTTTTTTTTTTTTAAATGGAGAACAGTTATTGTGATGTCTAGACACCCTACCAGGTGGAGGAGTAATTAATTATTGGTAATCAGTATAGCTTTTATGCAGATGAAGGGAAAATGGAATCATCAGAAGATCCCAGACCAAGTTTCTAGGTTTCTAATCCATCTCTACCCTGCTTCCCATTTTTTCTCTAACCTCTTCTAATTAGGGCTTTTAAATTCTCCTGGGAGCATTTTTAAAAACACTGAGATTATGTAATGCCACCTTTTTTTCCTCTTTTAAAAAATTTTATTACATGAACAACATAACTTTTTGTACCATAAATTCTAGTTCATGGTGCATATTCAATAGATGTTTTATTTTTATTTTTTAAATATCTATCTTTTTTTTGTAGTTGGACATACATAATACCTTTATTTTATTTATTTCTATGTGGTGCTGAGGATCGAACCCAGGGCCTTACATATGTTAGGCGAGCACTTTACTGCTAAGCTACAACCCCAGCTCCAATAGATGTTTTATTAAGTGGGTGAATATAGAAGAAATAAATTCAGTCACATTCCTGTGTAGGGTCTGCATTCTTCTGCTCCAGGAGTCAAATACTTAGCTTCTCCAGATTTTTTGTAGTGCTTAGCAACTTTAAAAAGTGTTTTTTTGGGGGGGCTGGGGATGTGGCTCAAGTGATAGCATGCTCACCTGGCATGTGTGCGGCCCGGGTTCAATCCTCAGCACCACATACAAAGATGTTGTGTCCGCCGAAAACTAAAAAATAAATATTAAAAATTCTCTCTCTCTTAAAAAAAAAAGGTTTTTTTTTTTTTTTTTTTTTTTTTTTTTTTTTTTTTTTTTTGTGGTACTGGGGATTAGACCCAGGGATGCTCTATCACTAAGCTATATCCTCAGCCCTTTTTATTTTTATCTTGAGACAGGGTCTCACTAAGTTGCCCAGTCTGGCCTCCAACTTGCAATCCTGCCTCAGTCTC
The DNA here is from genome assembly GCF_048772815.1 of Callospermophilus lateralis. Classification (NCBI taxonomy): domain Eukaryota; kingdom Metazoa; phylum Chordata; class Mammalia; order Rodentia; family Sciuridae; genus Callospermophilus; species Callospermophilus lateralis. The sequence goes on along the minus strand of NC_135311.1, from coordinate 111,529,043 downwards.
CTGAGTCACTGGGATTACAGGTGTGTGCCATTACACCTGGTTTGTATTGTTAATTTCATTTTTTAAGTTATTTATATTTTGGGTACTGGGGATTGAGTCCAGGTGCCCTTTATCACTGAACCCTTTTAATATCCAAGCTCTTTTGATTTTTATTTTGAGACAGGGTTTCACTAAGTTGCTAAGTGTCTCTCTAAATTGCTGAGGCTGGCTTTGAACTTGTGATTCTCCTGCTTCAGTCTCCTAAATTGCTAGGATTGTGGGTGTGAGCCACCACTCCCAGCTTATATTATTATTTTTAGTCAATACATAATTATACATTTTTTTATGGGCTACAGTGTGCTGCTATTCCAGTCGATGTATGCAATGTGTTAAAGTCAGATCAGTGAACTGGCATATTCATCACCTCAAACATTTGTCATTTTTTTTGTGCTGGGAAACTTCAGCGTTCTCTCTACTAGCTTCAGTGTGTTTTTCTAGTGGGACAAGCCCTTGGGCTCCTGTTCCTGTCCTTTGCTCCGTGTCTGATGCTCTCATATGTTTGCAGGTACTCTGTTCCACCTGAGCATGGAAAACGATTGGAGCGCCTCGCCAAAGGTATTGTCTCCTCCCTTCTGTGAGCTGTGTCTAGCTCTCAAATGTTCATTTTCTGTGATAAGATCCTGTGTGGCCTTTCAGAGATTTACAGGGAGGGAATGGGCTCAACTGTATCCAAAAAGGTAACTTTTAGTCCTTCCTTTGATGGTCTTTGTCTCAGTTCCTCCAAGCACTGGTTTCTATAACTAGGAAATTATACAAATCATTTTGATTCTGGTTCTTCTGCCAAAACCCAAACTGTTAAAGTAAAAATCAAGTTCTTTCGTAGTTTGATCTTTATGTGGATTAGATTTGTACCTCTAGAGAATCTTATTTCAAGAAAGCCAGGATAGATTATGCTATAGATTTGTTACTTTTGACAAAAGAGTGCAGTTTCAATCTTTCAGTACTGGAGAAAGTTCTAAAAAGTTTCAAAGTGCTGTTAAGAACAGAGGCAGCTTGGGTGTTGTCAGTCACCCAAACAAGTTTGATTACCCATGTAATACTCTATCTGGAGAGGTGCACTGTAGAATCTTAGGAGTCTGCCCAGAGATAGAAAGATTTTGTTCAGATGAGATTTACAGGTATGAAGTGACTCCAGGATTATACAACTAGTGTGGAGTATGGAATAAACTCAGACCCATTGTGCATTTAAACAGGCTTTTTCCCAGGAAGTGCTCAAAGCTGTGAGGCTTTTCTCCGCCATAAGATGACCCTGATTTCCCCATTAATGCTGAAGAAATATGGCATTCCCTTTGACAAGGTGAGCTGACATTACATACGGAAGTCCTTAGGCTTACATAGAGACAACCCTTTTTGGTCTTTGTTTCACAGAATTTTATTCTAGTTTGTCACCATCACTTTGATTTAGGGTGGGAGTTTGATCCCAAAGGGTGGACTAGTGGGCCATGGGAGGAGCAGGTCACCTATACAGCGCTGAACTTGGAGGAAGTGTTAATTATTGTCATGATATGCATCTAGTATCTTAAGGCTTTTCATTTTATACAAGACAGAAGACCCCAGTAGTATATGACTTATCTGTGGTTGCTCAGCTAATTGTTGACTGAACCAGAGCCCAGGAGTCCCATTTTATAGTCTCTGCCATGTGTGGCAGCTGCTTTAAGTCTTCTCTTCTTTTTTTTTTTTTTTTAAATATTTATTTTTTAGTTTGAGGTGGACACAATATCTTTATTTTATTTTTATGTGGTGTTCAGGATTGAACTCAGCACCCTGTGCATGACAGGTGAGCGCGCTACCGCTTGAGCAACATCCCCAGCCCTAAGTCTTCTCTTCTTTAGGTGACTCAAGAAGCTGGAGAGTTCATGATCACTTTCCCTTATGGTTACCATGCCGGCTTTAATCATGGCTTCAACTGTGCAGAGTCTACCAATTTTGCTACCCGGCGTTGGATTGAGTATGGCAAACAGGCCGTGCTGGTGAGCCCTCTTAATGTCTATTACACTGACTAAAAATATCTGGTTGAGTAAATTGTTGTTAGTGTCAGAATATTTCTTTCTTTCTTTTTTTTTTTTTTAATATTTTAAATAGTTTTTTAAGTTGTTGATGGACTTTATTCATTTATTTATATGTGGTGCTAAGGATTGAACCCAGTGCCTTACACATTTGAGGCAAGTGGTCTACCACTGAGCCACAACCCTAGACCCAGAATATTTCTTTAAAGTGCTGAAATTCAGAAAGATTGGCTGGAAATGTGTAAAAATGACAGCTTTTTGTGTTCATAAAGAATTTTTTAAAATATATTTAGCTTTGGGAAGTAAAAAGTGAGATTTTGCACTTAAGTCCATTTAGAATTAAAATTATACCCCACATTATCAATATTTCTTGCTGTGACCATTCTGAGATTTCTCTTTTGAAAAAGTCTTAGGCATTTACTTTTTTTTTTTTTTTTTTTAAGAGAGAGAATCTTAATATTTATTTTTTTTAGTTTTCGGCGGACACAACATCTTTGTATGTGGTGCTGAGGATCGAACCTGGGCGGCACGCATGCCAGGCGAGCGCTACCGCTTGAGCCACATCCCCAGCCCTAGGCATTTACTTTTGTTATAGGCACGCAACAAGGTGTGCCGTGGCTCAGAGTGCTAGGGTTGTTTGTGTAGTCTTGTTTTGGATAGATATTCAAAGGCATGTGGCTGTTGACCATCTCAGGACCTAGATGCAGAGCCATGTCACTGCCCATCCTCTATGCACTCTCATTAGTGCCCAGGTAGACTCACTACTGTGCCAGCACTCTCTGACCTTTTTTTGCTTCCCTCGTGTTTGAAGTTTCTGTAAGGGCAATGTGCCCTTGTCCTGCAAACTAGAACAGTTTGGTTTTAAAATGTCTCATGCTTTTTTCCACATGGAGGGAGGAGATGGGCTGTGGAGGTGAGGCAGAAACAGATAAGGTGTGCTTCACCTGCTGGCTACTTGTAACAGTGCTCCTGCAGAAAGGATATGGTGAAGATCTCCATGGATGTGTTTGTGAGGAAGTTCCAGCCAGAAAGATACAAACTTTGGAAAGCTGGGAAGGACAGCACAATTATTGACCATACCGTGCCTACACCAGAAGCAGCAGAATTTCTCAAGGAGAGTGAACTTCCCCCAGGAGCTGGGAATGAGGAGGAATGCCCAGAGGAGGACATGGAAGGAGCTGAAGATGGAGAGGAGGGAGACCTAAAGAGAAGGTAACTGGTAGCCATTTGGACCTGACTGTTGTGGATGGATTCTGGGCAGCTCTCACAACCTGTGGAAAGGCTGTGACTAAGTGGGGTGTTTGAGCCACAGCTGAGGGGATTTTCTTCTTAGTAAAGTTCCAAAACCCTCAGAGCTGGAGCATTCAGCACTTCCTGTGGCTCTTACTCAGCAATGAAGATAATAAACCTGTAGTTGGCTGGAGCAAGGGGTAGGGCTCCCCTGTGCCAAAAGTTAGTTTTCCTATCAGAGTGTTTTCTGTTTTTTATTCTGTTTTATTTTTGTGATACTGGGGGCTGAACCCATGGGTGCTTTATCACTGAGCTACATCCCCCAGAATGTTTGTTGAAAAGGAGAATGTGATGGTGGGATCAAGACTTTCTGGGGCAGTGGCAGTAGGAAGATAAGTTTGCTGGTGTTGTCAGGATCTGAGCCAGTGCTCTGAGAAGAATTTTTCCCATTTCATGTGGGAAAGACCAGAGGGACATTTATGGGGTACTTAATAAAGGCTAGGCACTCTGCTGCGGTGCTCCATGTACCTTTTCTCAATCTTCACCCCAAATCTGTGAGGTGGGTTGGGATACCTGTACTTTCCAGATGAGGACTAAGTTCAGAGAGGTCAAGTCTTTTGGTTCAGATCACACAAACAAGAGGTGGCCCCGAGTTTTGAACCAGTACTGACAGGCCCTGGGCATTTATTTTAGGTTGTATTTGCACAAGGTTGAATGTATTTGGTAAGTGATTTCATATGTGGACTCTAGAAGGTTTGTTCTCTTTACAGTCTGGCCAAGCACCGTATAGGGACAAAGAGGCACCGGGTTTGTCTTGAATTACCACAGGAAGTAAGTCAGAGTGAGCTCTTCCCCAAAGAGGAACTAAGTTCTGGACAGTATGAAATGACAGAATGTCAGGCCACCCTTGCTCCTGTGAGGCCCACCCACAGCTCTGTGCGGCAAGTTGAGGATAGCCTGCCTTTCCCAGGTGAGTAGGACATGGTGCATTTTTCGCAGCCCTTGTATGTCCTGTATGCCGTGCGTATTGAGCGCAGGATCAGAAATAAAAAAGGAGAGAGTGCGATCTGTGAGAAGACCTGTAGTTGGACTATGAGAAGTGCTTTAGGGATATGCAGGGTGGAACAGGCATGGAGGGGAAAGGCCTGTTTCCCACCTGGTGAGGAGTGAGGGAAAGTGAAACATTTGATGAAGGTGATTGATGAAGTAAGATGGGCAGGTATGGCAAGGCACCCCAGAGATGCTGGGCAAGCCATGAAGACAGGAAGCAATACCATGTCTTGGGAAGCTGGTGGGGTTTTCCTCTAAATAGACTATTAGGAGTGGTCTATTTAGAGGAAGACAGTTATGTGACCAGGAGAAGAGGCTGGAGAAGAGGGATGAGATGATGTAAGTGTGGACTGCCATTTTATTTTACCTTTTTTTTTTTTTTTAAAGAAAGAGTGAGAGAGAGAGAGGGAGAGAGAGAGAGAATTTTAATATTTATTCTTTAGTATTTGGCAGACACAACATCTTTGTCTGTATGTGGTGCTGAGGATCGAACCCGGGCCGCACGCATGCCAGACGAGCACGCTACCGCTTAAGCCACATTCCCAGCCCTTTATTTTACCTTTTCATTTTTTATTTTTTGGTATTAGGGATTAAACCCAGGGGTGATCAACCACTGAGCCACGTACCTAGTCCTTCCTATTTTTTATTTTGTGACAGGGTCTCACTAAGTTGCTTAGGGCTTTGCTTAGTGACTGAGACTCACCTTGAACTTGGAATGCTCTTGCCTCAGCCTTGGAAGTAGCTGGGATTACAGGCATGTGCCACTATATCCTGCTCGGTACTTTTATTTATTTAGTTTGTTTACAGTGCTGGGGATTAAACCCAGGGGTACTCTATCTCTAAGCTGTGTACTTAGCTCTTTTATTTATTTATTTTTAAAAAATATTTATTTTTAGGTGTAGATGGACACAACACAATGTCTTTATTTTTTTATGTGGTGCTGAGGATGGAATCCGGGTCCTGCCTGTGCTCCACGAGCACTCTCCTGCTGAGCCACCATTCCAGCCCTATTTTTGTTCTTTTATTTTTATTTTTTGGTGGTGCTAGGGATTGAACCCAGGGTCTTTTCTGTGCTAGGCAAATACTCTACCAACTGAGCTATATCCCAGCCCCATTTTTTGTATAGTTTTTGATCCTATTCATTGAACCTGGGACACTTTACCACTGAGCTAAATCCCCTGTCCTTATTTATTTATTTATTTATTTTTAGGAGTACCAGGGATTGAACTCAGGTACACTTGACCACTGAGCCACATCCCCAGCCCTATTTTGTATTTTATTTAGAGACAAAGTCTTACTGAGTTGTTTAGTGCCTCGTGTTTGCTGAGGCTGGCTTTGAACTTGCAATCCTCCTGCCTCAGCCTCCTAAGTCGCTGGGAGTACAGGTGTATGCAACCGTGCCCGGCCCAGTCCTTATTTTTTACTTTGAGACAAGACTTTGTTAAGTTGCTCAAGGGTTTTGCAGTGTTGCTGAGGTTGGTCTCAACCTTGCAATCCTCCTGCCTCAGACTCCTGAGCTGCTGGGATTATAGGTGTGTACCACTATATCCAGCATCTTTTTTTTTTTAATGAAATAAGGTCTTGCCAAGTTGCCGAGGCTGGTCTCAAATTTAGGATCCCCTTGTCTTAGCCTTGCAAGTAGCTGGGATTAACAGGTATGTGTCATCATGCCTGGCTTATTTTTAAAAATATTTAATTGACGTATAGTTGTACGTGTTTATGGGGTACAGTGTGGTAATTTAATTTGTGTGTATGTAATGATCAAGTTCAGGGTGCCTGCCATTTTAGAGTTTGTTTACTTGGGGGCTTGAGGGTCCATTTGTATGAGAATGGTGTGGTCAATAGTGCTTCAGAGCAGTCAGCAGGTGTTCATGATGTTAGAATTGTTAGTGAGAGGCTTGTGTCAGTCTTGGTCAGGCTTGAACAAATCTGTTCACGATGCCATGGTGTGTCTGCTGACAGTCAGATAGTCCTGTATACTCAAACCTGAGGCTGGGTTGGCTTCTCTTCAGCAATTCTTCTGGCTGGGGTATCTGGATCCTCTGCTGAACTTAGGCTTCCATCTCTTGCAGGACTGTGAGGAAGAGGCTGAGCTGCTTGCTGAGTGCTCTCTGTGAAGGCTGTTACCAGCAGTTACAGTTAGGAGGTCTGAAGATAAGTGGTAGTGTCCTCACATGATAAATTAGAGGAAGAAATGGAGGCCTGTATGGCTGAGGTGTTAGCCCAGATCACACAAGGACCCTGTAATTGACAGCCAGAATTTGAAGCCAGGTCTTACTTCTAGCCCATGCTCCTTGTGTTTTGTCATTATCTTCATGAAGTTCACATGTTCAGGAGAAACCTGGCTTTTCTAATGTCTATGTATGTTTCAGATTACTCTGACTCCACTGATGTTAAATTTGAAGAGCTCAAAAACGTCAAGCTAGAAGAGGAGGATGATGAGGAGGAACAAGAGGCAGCTGCTCTGGATCTTTCTGTGAACCCTGCTTCTATGGGAGGACGCCTTATCTTCTCTGGTTCCAAAAAGAAATCATTTGCTAGCATGGGATCCAGTTCTTCTCGGGATTCTCTTTCTTCTGATTCAGAAACCAGTGAGCCACTCTCCTGTCAAGCTCAAGGGCAAACAGGAGTTCTCACTGTGCATAGCTATGCCAAAGGGGATGGCAGAGTCACCATGGGAGAGCCATGCATCAGGAAGAAAGGCAGTGCCCCCAGAAGTATCAGTGAACGGGATCTGGCAGAGGTATGTCTCCGGACAGTGGTTTGGGAGTCAGCTACCCTGGAAGACATCCTGTGGAGGGGAGGTGGGCCTGTGTGGTGGAGGTGCTGCAGGAGTCCAGGAGAGCAGGAGAAACTCCCTGTCAATGCCTCCAGCATGCATTATTGTGTCATATAAAAAGCCAGGTGACATTCATTCTTTTTTAGCTTGTTCTTTACTGGGAATTAATAATTTTCTACTGTTGATCCGGAGCATTGTATCTTAGCAGCTTCAGTGACTGGCAGATCCTTAGCCCAGTTGAATGTACTCTAGTGTGGGGTGGGACCCCTTCCTCTGACACTCCTTGCCTTAGAAGCACAGGGTTAGAATGGTAGCCATTATAGCCCAGATGCTTGGGGGTTTGGGATTAGATGGCCCTTTTACTCTAAAATTCAAGGGTATTTTTCTCAGCCTGATTTTCCTGGGGAGGCCCAGCAAATCATTGATAGGGGATCATTTTAGATATCAGGATACTTTCCCAAAACTGTAAATGTGAACATGTTTGTTCACCCTTCATCCTAGATCACACTGTCAGTAGAAACTTTTTCTTGTTAGTTTTGTGCAAAATGGTTCCATGCTGAGAGGGATTCAGAGCTGTGTTAGGTGCAACTGGACTCCTGCTACCCAAGTGACCTGCTCTTACTGCATGGCTTCACAGTTTGTATGGACCAAGCTGCTGCTTGTGTGGAGTGGCACATAGTAGTAGCTCATGCAGAAGGTCCTTGTAATTCCTTGATCTTGTACCTTTACTTTTTTTTTTCTTAGGTGCTTGGTATCAAACCCAGAGCCTTATGTACTTTTAAGTACATATGCTATCGCTGAGCTATACCTCTGGTCCCTTTTTTACTTTTTAAAAATTTATCTCCTAAAAGTGTTTTATTTTGGGTACCATGGTGCATGCCTGTAATCCCAGCTACTTGAGAAGCTGAGGCAGAAGGATCTCAAGTTTGAGGCCAGCCTCAGCAATTTAGGCCCTAAGCAAATTAGCGAGATCCTCTCTTAAAAAAGGGCTGGGGATGTGGCTCAGTGGTAAAGTGCCCCTGGGTTTAAAAACAAAACAGTTTTTATTGAAAAATTTCTAAAGTACATGGAAATAGAATGCCATCATGAGTTCCCATGCTCACTCATCATTCATGTATAATTATTAACATTTGAAGTATTTGTTTTGTATCTGTTTTGGATGAACTAGTAACACTCATTTCGTATCCATGTTTTCTTAGTATTGCCTGTAGTCCCTTTTTATGGTTATTTTTTCCCCTTGTCTTTAATTTTTATTTTTTGGTACTGGGGATTGAATTCAGGGGTACTCAACCACTGAGCCACATCTCTAGCCCTATTTTGTATTTTAATTAAAGACTAGGTCTCACTGAGTTGCTTAGCACCTCTCTTTTGATGAGGCTGGCTTTGAACTCTCTATCCTCCTGCCTCAGCCTCCTGAGCTGCTGGGATTACAGATGTGCACCACTGTGCCCAGCTCCCCTTGTCTTTAATTCTCAAATTCTTCTCTTTGAGTTCTCTGAGTCTCAGGGCTGTTTCTGTAGTCTTCCTTTTACCATTTGAATGTTCCACCATCCATCTCATGTTGGTTGCAGGCTAATGAGCGAATAACCACTGTGTTTCCTTCTCATTGCCTCTGGTTGCTGCTCTCACTGCCTCTTATGAGAGCATCTGTGAGAGAGGGATTTTAGCTTTTCCAAGCTGGAGTTCTTAGACTTGTACTGCCATCTGGCCATTCTTGGTCACAAGCCCTCAAGCCTCTATGTTCTTCTGTGGTGCCACAATTCACCCTGTCCTGCTTTTTTAACATCCTCTGGTTTCCATCGTGATCAGAAAGCAACTAAGAAGTAGCAAAGACTTATTATATACTAACACTTCATATGCATTGTTCAGTCTATGCTTTACTGTTAAATTAATTTAAAAAAAATTTAATTTTTAGTTGTAGTTGGACACAATACCTTTATTTATTTATTTATTTTCATGTGGTGCTAAGAATCAAACCCAGGGCCTTGCATGTGCTAGGCAAGCACTCTACTGCTAAGCCATAACCCCAGCCCCCTTAATTTAATTTTTTTAGCATCACATTTTTCTGTTTTGTTTTTTTTTTTGAAAGCATGCAAAGAAGGAATAAAAAATTCCATGATATCCATCTCTTTTCTTCCCAAATTTTAAATCAGTTAAGTTATAGAAGAATCAGGCATATGGAGCTTTGTATGTTATCATATTAACAATTAACATGATTGAACAAAATGACTTTTAACCTATGGCCAAATGACCCTTCTACTCATTTAATCTCAATTTGATGGATGATCTACCTAGTCATAGGCAGTCCTGATAATCACAGGCTCCTCCTGGGGAAAAGTATTTTCCAGTCAGCATCCACATTATAAGAATAAGACTAGAACACTCTTTTCTGCAAAAGATAGATCCTGGCTAAGTGGTGGTGCATACTTAACACATTCAAGGCAGTGAGAGAAACCAGGAATCCTTCCACATGGAAATCTGCAGGCAAAGGATGTTTCCAACAAGCCTCTGTTCAGTGCTCTGCTCACAAGCCTTCCTGGTTCCTTTTCCTTTCTGTGTGAACTTCTCAGTTTTAGCCTGATGGGGAAGTCATCCATCTACTCCAGCATGTGCTGGCTGGCTTAAACAACTTAAATTCTCCAAAAATACTGTGACTGCACTGCCTCATTGCTCTGCTTTTTAATCACTTATGGCCTGTCTACTGTGGCCAGGACTGTGCCTTTAAGGAACTCAAGTTCCTCAAGAACTAGAGTTATAGACAGGAGTACATAATTCCAGCACTTGATGATAGGTGATTTAGGATCAGCTGAAGATTTGGCAGCTTAGCCTCTGGTTGGGAGAGGAGCTCAGGATGGCTGTAGAGAAGGAGGCATTTTGCCTGAGCCAAGAGGTTATAAAGAGTATGCCAGGTAGACAGAATGAAATTGATGCAAGAATCTAGGAGAGGAAGATGTTCTACATGGTGATGATAGCACACTGGGGTCAGAGGTTGACTTTGTCTCAGTCATATAGGATTGTAAAAGACCCTGGATACAATTAGTGGGCACCAAGAACTGGTAATCCCAGCTACTTTGGAGGCTGAGGCAGAAGGATTGCAAGTTCCAGGGCAGTCTCAGTAACTTAGCATGACCCTATCTCAAAATGAAAAATAGAAAGGACTAGGAATATAGCTCAGTGGTTCCCAAAATAAAAGAAAAAGAAAAAGCCTGAACACGGTGAGAGGCTTGAGGGGGAACGGTGAGCTGGCAGAAGAAGGCCCCTTACTCCTAATCTGAGTTTGGAGACCAAGAGCTTCCATGGTGTGTGTGATTTTATTTATTTATTTATTCATTTCTTTCTTTATTCATTCATTCATTTTTTTAGTTGTAGTTGGACACAGTACCTTTATTTATTTTTATGTGGTGCTGAGGACCGAACTCAGGGCCTTGCACAGTGAGGCGAGCACTCTACTGCTGAGCCATAACCCTAGCCCCAATTTTTTTTTTAATTGAAAAAAAAAAAGTTATTTTGTTGTACCTCTTTAACCCCAGCCCCATTTTTTTTAATTGAAAAAAATGTTATTGTATTTTGTTATACCTCTTTAAAATTTATTTTATGTGGTGCTGAGGATTGGACCCAGTGCCTCACACATGCTAGGCAAGAGCTCTATCCCTGAGATACAATTGCAGCCCATATTTTAAAAATTTATATTAATATTATACCAATAATATTAGCATGTTATATTAATATTATATATATATTAATATATTATTATTAATATTAATTTGTTCTAATTAGTTATACATGATAATAGAATGCATTTTGATATATGACATATAAATGGAGTATAACTTCCCATTCGTCTGGTTGTACATGATATAGTTACACAGATCATGTAAACATATGCACATAGTGTAATAATGTCTGATTCATTCTACTATTTCCATATTCTTTTAAATGCAGGCAAAAAATGCAAAGTCAATAATGCAGGGAGCCTGCACATACTACTTATATCTTAATAGTTGTTAGGCTCTCGTCACATTTTCTTTACCCATTGTTTTTACTTGTTGATCTTTTTTTTTTTTTTGAAAGCAAAGCCCATATACTATGCCATTTCTTCCCTATTTTAGATGTATTTTTATTTTTAAATCTTTATTTATTTTTGGTATTAGGGATTGAACCCAGAGGTGCTTGACCACTCAGCCACATCTTTAGCCCTTCTTATTTTTTATTTTGAGAATTAGGTCAGGGGAACAAGGAGAGAATTTGTCCAGAGCCAGGGGAGAAGTACTCAAGTACTCAAGATGTGACTATGGGTGCCTTGTATTAAAGGGCAGGAACCTGCCAGGCCAGGGAAGTTGAAGGAAATGGGGGAGAGGGGAGTGATTGGATCCTGGTGGGTCTAACAAGATGGTAGGAATAGGATGCCAGTGCATGTGGAAGGAAAGGAAGGGATGACTGCAGACCGGCTTTTCCTCACCACCCCCACCAACATTGTGATAAAATACACATGACATAAACTTTGCCATTTTAACCATTCTTTAACGTACTGTTCAGTGGCAATAGTATATTTCACATTGTTGTGCGACCTTCACCAGGATTCGGATGCTTTTGAGGTAGAAGGAGGCAGGTTGTCTCCTCAGGTCTCCTGGGATCTGTCATACCCGACCTTTATTGAAAGCCACTATTCCTAGAAATTTCCTTGCTTCCTCAATGGTTCCCTTTCTCCTTTGAAATCCTATAGTACTTGCTCCTCAAAGTAATTGCCATAGGTCGGTGAAGAAGATAAACTTCTAAAAGCTAGGCTCTGTGCCACATTCATCCTCACTTCTGGAGACCATGCTTGACCCATGAGCCCTCTGTAATCATGGAATGAGTGACTATAAAGAAGGTCAAGGTCAGGTTCGTTCTTTTTGGGTGGGGGGCACCAGGGATTGAATCCAGGGTCGCTTAACCACTGAGCTACATCCCCAGCCCTTTTTATTTTTTATTTTGAGACAGGGTCTCGCTAAGTTGCTGAGGTTGGCTTTGAACTTGTGATCTTCCTGCCTCAGCCTCCAGAGCCACTGGGATTACGGGTGTGCGCCACTGCACCCAGCTCAGGTTTGTTTTCCTAAGAAATTGACATCAGGACTGATTGATTAGGTGGAATGGGAGACTTGATAGGTGTGGGGCCTAAAGTCAAATAGCTTCACCCATCCCTAGAGAGGTTTGATTGCATTAAGTCTATACTTGGAAACAGCTCTCTTTTTGAGAGTACCCTTTGTTCTCCAACACAACTTCAGGATCCCCCAAGCTGCATTTGTTACTGTTTGCTATTCAGTTATGTTAGTTTACATTAAGGGTCTTTTTTTTTTTTTTTTTAAGAGAGAGTGAGAGATGGAGAGAGAGAGAGAGAGAGAGAGAGAGAGAAGGGAGAGAATTTTTTAATATTTATTTTTTAGTTTTCGGTGGACACAACATCTTTGTATGTGGTGCTGAGAATTGAACCCGGGCCGCATGCATGCTAGGTGAGCGCGCTACCGCTTGAGCCACATCCCCAGCCCACATTAAGGGTCTTTTATAAGGCATTCTGGTAAACTGTACTTTTGGTGAAAGTGCCCTGGTTTGCTCATTGCTGAAATACTAGAGTTTCATTTAACTACAGAATGAACCGTAGCAGCATTCAGTCTCTAGAAGGTTTAGTTAGTTCAAGCTGTTTTGAAAAAATGAGTTTCCAAAACAAGGATTGGAAAACATTTGCTGCTTCTCTGTACAGAACAAGTCTTTATCATTTACCTTTTTTTTTTTTTTTTTTTTTAATATTTATTTTTTAGTTATCAGTGGACACAACATCTTTTGTTTGTATGTGGTGCTGAGGATCGAACCCGGGCCGCACGCATGCCAGGCGAGCGCGCTACTGCTTAAGCCACATCCCCAGCCCCTATCATTTACCTTGACACTTGTGCCAGATGTTAGAAGAAGGAACAGAATTCTAGAGGCTTGAGCTCTCCTGTAGGCAGGGACCTGGAATACTCTACCTGCTGCCCCATCTATCCTCAAAAAGAGCCCTTAAGGGAAGAGTTTATTACCCCTTTTTTGTAATTGTGTTTCTTCTTACCCAGGCCCACAGCTAGATGGCTGAACTGGAATTTGTACCATCATGTTGTTGTATGCTAAAGGGATTTAGGAAAGGGAGCACATTTCAGGGAGTGCAGCACTGTGAGGAGGTTGTGGATGCCATGTAGCAGAAGGAATGTTTAATTAGGAGATAAGGAAGTGTGAAAAGATAACCACATTTTTTTGGGGGCGGGTGGTACCGGGAATTGAGCTCAGGAGCACTCAGCCGCTGAGCCACATCCCCAGCCCTATTATGTATTTGATTTAGAGACAGGGTCTCACTCAGTCGTTTAGCATCTCACCTTTCCTGCAGCTGATTTTGAACTTGCCATCCCTCTGCCTCAGTGCTGGGATTATAGGCGTGCACCATTGTGCCAGGCAATTTCCACATATTTGAATAGATTTATTTGGTCAGCATGATGTCAGTGGAAAGGGACAGTCTCCATACTGTGACATCAGGTCTTTCTCTGACTGGGTTATAAGTTCTTCAAGGTTATAGGTCATGTTTCCTTCCTCTGTGCATTACCAGGGCATCACATGCTGGGATATAGGAAGCACTTTGGACTAACAGGACAATAAAGGCATCTTCCTTTCTCATAGCCACAGTCTGCTTGCTGTTCTTGATCTTGACACCTATTTTCTCTAATATTTGGATGTATAAAAGGTTCTCTGTCTATCTTCTATGTTGTATTAGTTTTCTGTTGCTGAGACAAGTTATCATAAATTTTGAGACTCAAAACCACACAAATTTATTATTTTATAGTTCTTGAATTTAGGAGTATCAGCAATGAATCTGTAAAAATGAAGATAATAATAGGGCTGTGTTCCTTCTTCGGAGCTGTAGAAGAACTCATTTCCTTGCTCTTTCCAGCTTCTGTAGACCACCCTCATTCCTTGGCTCATGACTCCTCTTCCATCTTCAAAGGCAGCAACATGTAGCTAAATCTTTCTCACATCATGTCACTAGTTGGCTCCGTTTGCTTTCCTTGCCTGTTATTGGCATCATTGTGATTACATGGGGCCTGCCAGATAACCCAGGATAATACCCACTTTACAGCCATCTGATTAGCAATCTTAATTCTCCTTTGTTATATAATATTAACAGGGATTGGAATGTAGGCATCCTTTGGGAACATAATTTTTTCTACTATGTATCTTTTTTTTTTAAATGTTTTTTAAGGTGTTGATGGACCTTTACTTTATTCATTTATTTATATGTGGTGCTGAAAATCGAACCTAGTACTTCACACATGTGAGACAAGTGCTTTACTACTGAGCCACAACCCAAGCCCCTTTCTACTATGTGTCTTAACATCTCCCTTTTATAACCTTTTTTTTTTTTAATATTTTGTGTATAAAACCATACTCATATAACCCCTATTGTAAAATTTGGTTTTGGAGAATGTTTCTTTCTCAAACTATGATCTGATTCTGTTTCTTAAATAGAAATATTCCTTCTTTTGCTCTATAATATGTTCATGTCTTAGTTCCTTATTGTCTGTCTGCTGGAATTAATCTCAAAAATAAGTCCTGACAACTCCCAGTTGCTCAGTTCTTCTGGTGTCTCCTTCTTGAAGCTGTGCCTTCTTTAGCTTTCTGAAATTTTTCTTACCTGTCTGCCTCTGAATCATCTTTTTCTTACCTGTCTGCCTCTTCTCTACATCCCTGTAGCCACAGAAGACCTGATCTTCAGTCAAACTTCTCTTTCACTGGTAATCTCATCCACTCCAATTTTAATTCTGTATTTTTTGATTTTCTAATTGTTTTGGTTTTAGATAGGGCCTTACTATAATGCCCAGGCTAGTCTTAACGTGTGTGCTCCAGTGGACTGTAAGCAGGTACATGCTGTCTGGCAAAATTTTTATTACTAAACCTGATGGTGAGGATTCCCATATTTACAGCTTTTGCTCTGACCTCTTTTCTAAACCCCAGTCTGAATTTCTTACTGCCTCCCTGAGATTTCCAAATGGGAGAACCATGGATCTATAGCATGTGTCCCACACACAGCATGTTTAATTTGGTTTGTTGTTATCCCCTACTTTTTCCATACACATGGTCTTAAGCATCTTTTACCTCTCTTGGTGATCTAAGCTAGAAATCGCCACTGTTTCTGCTTCCTTTATTCTCATCCTTTTTCTTTCTAGTCTCTGCAACATGGCAAGTTTAGCCTATTATATAGGCATCTTCAAAGTGGGGAGTGC
The DNA here is from genome assembly GCF_048772815.1 of Callospermophilus lateralis. Classification (NCBI taxonomy): domain Eukaryota; kingdom Metazoa; phylum Chordata; class Mammalia; order Rodentia; family Sciuridae; genus Callospermophilus; species Callospermophilus lateralis. Next base: position 111,513,660 of record NC_135311.1, on the reverse strand, counting down.
AAGAAGATTGTTTGGGGTATAGGAATAAAATGAACTTTATTTTTATCTTATCCTTTTACAGGATATTTTTATTTTAAAACACATAAGAGCCTAGGCATGATGGCACAGGCCTGTAACTCCAGCTATTCTGGAAGTTGAGGCGAGAGGATTACATGTGTGAGGCCAGCCTTGGCAAATAAGCAAAGATACTCAGCAAGTTAGCAAGTCCCCTGTCTCCAAATAAAGAATAAAAATAAAAAAAGCTGGGGCTGTAGCTCAGTGGTAAAGTACCCCTGGGTTCAGTCCCCAGTACAAAACAAAAGAAATACATACATACATACATACATTCGTGTGTGTGTGTGTGTGTGTGTGTGTGTATGTGGGTTTTGGAGTGCATGCTCCAAAATTCATTCATATGCAAACACTACCAAAAAATTTTTGGCAAGTATGGGGATTCCAGTTTATTGTAGCCAAAGAACCTTTTCTTTTTTTGGTACCAGGTATTGAACTCAGGGGCATTGAACCTCTGAGCTACATCCCCAGTTCTTTTTTTATTTTTTCTTTTGAGACAGGGTCTTGCTAAATTCCTGAAGCTGGCTCTGAATTTGTGATCCTCCTGCCTCAGCCTCCCAAGTTGCTGGGATTACAGGCATGCGCCACTGTGTGTGGCCAAAGAACCTTTCCTTAAGTGAAATCTTACTCATTTGAAAATGTAAATCAAAAGCAAAGCTGTTACAGCCAGAAATGAGGTGGGGCCCAGTTCATTCTGATGGAGGTTCTTGAGGAGTATTGCTGAAATACATATTTTTTTTTGTTGTTATAATGCTGGGGTTTGAAACTGGGGTCTTATGCATACTAGAGGTACATGCTGTATCACTAAGACACCCCTAGTTTTCTGATGTAGTTTCCTGCCACTTTAGAGTGTGTAGTGTAGGTCTAATTGAAAGTTTGTGATTGTGATAGTCTTTGTGGACATCAGGAGTAACAGTTCCTAAGGTTTTCAGTCTTTCATTTTTTCCTGTATTCTGTCATTCTTGCTTGCTCATGTGAGTCAGGATCACAATACTTTCAGTCCATTTCTCCACACTTCCTTTTTTTCCTGTGTAGATCTTTCTTTGTACAGAATAGGTTCTCAGTGAATATGTGTTGAATGAATGAACAAGTGGACACTGAAACCTATTAATAATATTAACTTCTGGAGGAGCAGGCTGTATTCTATACCTGGTTGGTGCACAGTTTGTTTTGTCTTGGGATCCCAATTGTGATCCTTAGACTCTGAGGTTCTGTGTAGTTGCACGTAGAGTTCATGAGCTACAGCATCTTTTCTGAAGTGGCACTGCAGTGCTGCTACTTCTCTTTAGAACTCTAAGGCATTAGTTTTTTTCACTGTTGCAAAGTGGCCCTCTTTCAGGCTTCATTTCCTTGCTTAATCGGTTTTGCCAACCCTGCATCTCCTAATGTCAGTATGAGCAAATTTTAGGTGTGTTGATTAAAAAGAAACTCTTATGTAGTATTACTGAGTCAATCCTGTACATCTTAAACCTAATTACATCTGCTCTTGCATTCTGTAAATGTAGTGTTAAATCAATCTTCCCATTGTAGCTAAGGAAGAGTTTTAGATGCACTCTGCTCTGGCTGATATTCTCCCCTAGAGAAAAAACTAACAGGAATTAACAGTCTCCATGAGAGCTGAGGGCTCAACAGTTTATAAGGAAAATCTGGTCTGTTTTTCTTGTAATGGTTCAGTTGCCCTCACCCCTTTGAATGTTCTCTAGACTTTCAACCTGGATGACCCTGCTACCTGGAAAATTATAACTGGTGCTTTACTGACTTCCTAGTCCCAAGAATGGGGCAGCTGGGCTCCTGTGGGGCTCACAGACTTGTCTCGTAACAGTCAGCTTAAGTGGGGAGGTGCATGGTTTTTTTGACCTGGAGAAGGATTGTTTTTGGTATATTTGTTTTAGGTTGCTGGGGATTGAATCCAGGGCCATGCACATGCTAGGCAAGTGTTATACCACTGAATGACATCCCCAGCCCTCCCCCTCACTCCCCAATTGGTTTTCATTGTAAGTCAAACCTCTGCTGTGTGTCAAGTTGAGGCAAGACTAATTGGATTCTCTTTGGTATGCTCAGGTTGCAGATGAATACATGTTTTCCCTGGAAGAGAATAAGAAGTCAAAGGGTCGCCGACAGCCCTTAAGCAAGCTTCCACGCCATCACCCACTGGTGTTACAGGATTGTGTCAGTGATGATGGTAAGTTTAGTCTCCTCTCTTTACTAGGGAGAAAGAGGCTCATCACATTGGGACTTGCTCTTGATAAGATGTCAGAAGGTCATGCTCGGAAACAAGAATGGACCTATGGCTTAAGTGTTTTTCCCAATACTCCATACAGATGATGGGATTTCTTTTTGTATCTAATTTGCTAATTGAATTTCATTATCAGTTTGAGTATCATGATACATACTTAATATGGGATAATCGTATGCAGATTCTTTCCTTAGGAGATACAAGACTAATTTTTTTTTTCAGAATAGCAAATTTTGTCAATGATACCAAGCCCTGTGCTGGATGTGTGTATACAAAGGTAAATAAGATAGGTCTGTTCCCTCCAGATGCTCACAGGGTAGTGGGGCAAACAGATTAAAGAAAGAAGAGGCTCCAATCCAGGCAGAGGAGACCGCATGAGTAATCATGGAGAAGAGGAACAGGAGTGGATATGCAGGGAACTGTTCTTGGCTCAGTGTGGCTCAAGTTCAAGGGTAAAGCTAGGGAGTGACAGGTGGGATAAGAGGAGCAAAGTAGACATGAGGTCAAGTCATAGACAGCGTTATTGTGAGCCCAGAGTGAGAACCTTTTCTCACAGGCATTCTGGAGCTCTTGAAGTATTTTAAGCAGAGGAATAGCATGGTCAGATAGACATTAGAAAGACTGTTCCTCGTAATGATAGCTTCTTGAGAATGACTTTGAGTGTACCAGTTGAGCTTCTCAGATATAAGATCTAAGGATGGCAGTGGGAGGGGTGCAAGAAGGAAGTATAGAGAAGATCAGGCCAGCTGAATTTGGTGACTGGTATAGAGCTGTGAGGTTACTCAGTAAGGGAGAAAGATGAATTGATGGCCTCTCTGGTTTATAGCTTTGGTTGGGTTTGGAGACATGCATTCAGTGTCTGGAGGATGTAGACTTGGTCAGCTATAGAGAAAGCACGGAAATGAGTGAGCAGAGGTTGAGAATAGGTGCACAGAGGAAGGAAGGAGGAAGCCTGCCTGTGAAGGAGACAGAGAAGAGGATGAGGAGACCTATGCAAGGAAAACCAGGAACTGTGGCACTGAAGCTCAGGGAATGAGGAATAGTAGTGGAGACTGGTTTCCTATGCTGCTTGGAGCCTAGGACTCAATAGGAAGAGTGCTGAAGAGCCTCAGCACACTTGGGAGAATGGAGTCACTTGACTTGTTACTTTGACCAGTGCTGGGCCTTTTCCCACCTTGTCCTCTCCATATGATCTGATGTCAGAGCCCCATCTCTGCAGTTTTCCTTGGTACAAAGCCTATGATAAGCTAGGTGGGGAACAGTCAGAATAGTGGCCAGATCTGGAGTTGGGTCTCAAGGTGTACCCTGAGCTTGTGCTCTGGTCCAGTTCCAAGAAGAGCTTCAGCCTACTTTTGTGGTTGTCCACTTCATGCTTTAAAGGAACACAGACTGTAGAAAACTGAAAAAGCAGAAAAATTACAGAGGAAAAGAAAATTTCCCATACATCTATTCTCCAGAGATGAGCACAGTGACTATATAATGTATCATCTTGCTGATTTTTCCATACATACATATTATGTCCATGTATGTCTTTTTAAAAATAATCTGATAAATTCCCCCAGGTTTTTGTGATAAAAAATGCTCAAATGTGGTAAGATGAAGAGATGGAATCATTGCATGCTTTCCATGTGTGTTTTAACGATTCTTAACCAGAACAGTGTCACTTAGTTTTGCCTTATTGCTTTCTTTCTCTCAGTAACTTAGTTTATGTACATATACATATACACACCTGTCTTTCACATTCTTTGAAAGTAAGTTGTAATCATCAGGTTACTTCATTTTAATATAGCAATAGGCACATTTCCTAAGAAGGATTCTCCCTTAAATACTAGACTGCTGTCATACCTAGGACAGTAGCTCCATAACATTTTCTTATCCTCCAACCAGATCTTTCTTTTCCTGCTCACCCCAATAATGTGTTTTAGGATTATACATTATACATGTAAGTTGGCTTTCTTTAGTCTCTTTTAGTCTGGTATATCCTTACCCCATTTTAAAAAAAATTTAAATTTTTTTGTGTGCTAGGAATTGAACCCAGGGGTGCTTTACCACTGAGCTACATCATTAATTCTTTCTATTTTTTATTTTAAGACAGGGTCTTGCTAAGTTGCTGAGGCTGGCCTTGAACTTGGGATTCTCCTGCCTCAAAACATTTACTTGCTGGAATTATGGACATGCATTGGGATTGAGGCATGCCTGGCCCTTGCCCCACATTTTTAAAAAATATATATTTGGAGTTGAGGCATAACATTTTTAGTGAAATGTTAAGAATTAACTATAAGTCTCTGTGAAGTTTCACATATGTGAACTGTTAAAATTTTGATTCTTGCAATTTTCACTTAACACAGTGAACATTTTCCTTCATCATTCAGTATTCACATATGGAATGATTTTGGCCACTTTTGACTTTGTAAAGTAGAACAGACGTCAGTGTTTTACGTTTTTAGTTGTTATTATGAGCCTGTTTTTGTTTCTTTCATCACATCTCAGACACTCTTTTTTAGACCAAGGTTATGAGACAAATCTGTGGGCACCATGGCTCCTGACTGGATTCGAACAGTGAGGCTCTGAGGGGTTACTTTTACTTGCCTGCACTGGTCTCCTTATGCTTCAGTGGCCTTCACTGAGTCTCCACACAATGGCAGTTGCCAGATCCCTTCATATTGAACATGACTGTGAGGCAGATTAGAAAATTATTTGTCTTTACTGCCAGAAAGGAACATGGGGATACCTAATACAACTCTTAAAAATATAAATTTAATTCTTAGCTTCCTGAGACACTGGATTCGGCACACAGGCTGTTATTGGCCAGCCTCTGGTCAGTCTTAGCATTACATTGTAGGGCTAAGATAAGGATTCACTGTGGACATGTGGCACTGCTCTCCTCTTAGGCAGAGCCAGGAGGAATTGGGGATTCCCTGCTCATAATAGGCAGATACCCACTGACCTTTCCAGGGGAAGCTGGCAAGTCCTGACCAAGGACCATCATGTGACAAACTTTAAAGTTTGCCAGTTCCCTTTTATTTTTCCTTCCTTTTTTCCCTTTAGTACTACTGAAGGGAAAATTCATGAAGGGAAAGGACTTATGGTGCTGACATTTTAGAGGCAACTAATAACAGAGGGAAGGAAGATGGAGCCTCACTTTGCTGTCTTGGAGAGGGCAGCGGGTTGAATGTGGCAGCTGTTAAGGGGAGCGGAACAGGCTGAGCTCCTGGGTAAAAGGAAGAGTAGAGACCATTAATTATTCTTGCCAGAGAAATGGTACAGGTAAGACCCACTGCTGCGACCAACGTGGCCAAACTAGCAGGTTCTGTCGAGGGCGATAGGGGATAAGAAAAAATAAAGAGTCACACAAGCAGATCTTGAAGGTAAAGCTGGGATCGGGTGGAGCACCGCTCTCTGATGAAGAAACAGGTCTAAAGAATTACACCAGCAATCTTTATTATATATGTCTCATTAATCAGATTAAAGACTATGCAAGCATTATTCTTTGTATTCATGAAAGTTATAGGAGTTAGCAACAGTATGCAGCTATTTACTCAGTTACATTCTGCAGTTGCAGTATGCAATGTTGGAAATGCTCAAGAAAGTCCATTGTTTAAAGTTAATTTGTGGCAGATTCAGGAGCAGTGGAACTGGTTATCTTAGCAAAGAAGTTCCTTCATTTCCAGGAGCTGTGTGCCTGAGAGCAAGGTTGAAGCTGATAAGACTAGCAACAGGGTCTCCCTGTGGAGAGCATTACCATAGCAATTGGGCATTCTACACCTTTGAATAGAAACTTTCCCAGTTATCACGCATGCCACAGCCATGAAGTCATCGGTGACCCCAGTCTCAGATACTGGTCTCCCAATCACTGTCATCACTCTCCACAACCCATAACATCATCTAGGTACCAAAGGGGTCTGTTTGTTTGGTTTTTTTTTAAATTTTATTTGTTTTAATTAGATAAACATGACAGTACAATGATCTTGACATATCATACATTTGAATCAGATGGGATATAATTTCTCATTTTTCTGAGAGTACAGGTTACAGAATCACATTGGTCATGCAGTCACGTATATACATACAGTAAAGGGGTCTGTTGATAATCATTTTACCCTTGGCCTTTGCAACCCTTAGGAGTCTTTGGTTCAGTCCAAACCAAGGTCTAGGAGTCCTGACTGAGCTTATCTGCTCTTTAGGCCATACCATTCGTGTGCATGGCTGGTGCTGATTTATGTTTCTTTTTCTCTCCTAGAGACCTCTGAACAGCTGTCCCCTGAGGAGGAGGCTGAGGAGACAGAGGCCTGGGCCAAGCCCTTGAGCCATCTGTGGCAGAACCGACCTCCGAACTTTGAGGCTGAAAAAGAATTCAATGAGACCATGGCCCAGCAGGCCCCTCACTGTGCTGTCTGTATGATCTTTCAGACCTACCATCAGGTAGGACCACTCCACACTCTCTGTGTACCTAGGACCAGTAATCACAGGAAGCTAGATTTAATTGTGGGTACCTTTTGTTTGTCTTAAGAGGGGCTTTTTTTCTCCCCTATTTTCCTCTTTTGCCCCACTCATGTGAAATAGGAATTTGGGAATAGATTGAGGAAAAAAAAGTACTGAGTCTCAAAAGAGAAGTGCTCACAAACTGTTGGAATGCAAAGCAACCTAGCACATACATCCCTGTGACCATGTCCTTGCCTGCAGAAAGTAGCATGATGTGTGGGCAGTGCACAAGTACAAGGATATTTGCCCCTAAATTGTCTAACTCTGATTGCTAATTTATGAATATTAACACCCCACACAAGGGTTACTTCTCTCTCAAGGTAGCCCATATTCTTTCTTCCACCTTTGGTATGTAATCCTTGCTTTCCTAAATAAATCTCTGCTTGCTCCTCAATATCTGACATATGGTGAAATTCTTTTCCATCACAAGGACCCCATTGTCCTGAGTTGAAGTCCTGGTCTTTCATACCTTCTCCAGTCCTCCTCTGGTGACACTTTTATTGGTCAGGTTTCACAGGGCAGATGAACCAGCACTGTGGATTTTTACTTGAGAATGCTTTGGAGATGATGTGGCTCAGGCTCCCCTTGAACTTGCACTCATCACAGACTTTAACTGTTTGCAGAGAATTTTGCTTTTTTATCATCCCATCTAAGACTCTTCCTTGCAGGTGTTGTGTAGTTCTGGTCAGTCAGGGTACAGGGCTGTTATTTATCAAAGCCTGAACTTCAGGTAAAAACCAGATCCTCTGATGTTGTCACCTTCTTTTCTTTCCCATTGTCACAGTTGGTGTTACCAGTAACCAGAAGTAACTAGGGCAGGGCAGAAGCAGAGGGCCTGATTGAAACAAGGGTGTGGGAAAAGCACAGCTGCTGAGCTCCTGTGCCTGTCCCATGCTGGAGCATTGATGGCTTCACCATCATGAATCCCTCAGGGACTGGCTGTGGAAGGCCAGGAGGCATTAATAGCAGCAGGTGTCATGTGGCCAGCTCAGTCCCAGCTGGAACCTTCACAGGGTGACATGCAGTTGATCAGTCTCCTTTGGTGGTTAAAGGGGCATTTGCTGTCCTTTGCTTGGCAGGACCCCAGGTTCTCTCATGATAAAGAGTGAAACCTCAGACCAGCACATTTTGGTCTAGTTACTCACTACTTTCCATTGACAGAAACCAAAATGAAGAACTATATGTGCTATTGTGTTGGGGGGAAGTGATTGACCTGGTGGTGGTTACTGTGAGTGAATCTACCAATTGTAGCTCTACTAAGAGTTATATAAATGGCATATATTCAGAGGGTGATGTGTTTTGGTGCTCCATCTTTGGAGTGAGCTTAACAGTGCCATCCAGCATCAGAGTCAGTATAGTTTGCCAAGGGAAGTATGTGGATGTAATGTTCTTCCTAAAGGGGCCTGAAGCCCGGAATCATAGATGGGACTCCAGCTATGTAACAGCTCAGGTGACCTGCTGACTTAGACCATCAGAGGCAATCTGTGCTGGCCCCATTAGGAGCATCTGCGTTGGGTGCTGTCCCTGAGTGGGACCACAGTGTATTATAGCACATAGGCGCCCTCAGTGGCAGCCTTGTTGCCAGTATCTTAGTGCATTTTATTACCACTCAGTTTGGGAAGATTGAAATCCCAGTTGCCTCTTACCTCGCTCCCTCTTCTCAGTTGTCCCCTAGGGGCCTTTGTTTGATGCTGCTGTGAGAAATTGAATTTGAGTCATTAGAGGTAACTTCAATTAGTAGCTCTGGGATAATGGCTGTGCACCCGGGAGCTGTAGACATAGTCATATCGATAAGAGAGGCAGCTTTCTGCTGATGGAGCAGGTGGGAAGCTGAGAGCATAAGTGCAGCTCACTGCGTTGTACGCTTGTTTTTTCCCCTTAGGTCGAATTTGGAGGTCTTAGTCAGAACTGTGGAAACACTTCAGAATTAGCCCCCCAGAAGCAGAGGACCAAGCCATTGATTCCAGAAATGTGCTTCACCTCAACTGGCTGCAGCACAGACATCAACCTTTCTACTCCTTACCTTGAGGAGGATGGTACCAGCATTCTAGTTTCCTGCAAGAAGTGCAGTGTCCGGGTCCATGCCAGTGAGTGCCTCTTGCCTTCCTTTGCATCCTCTGCCAGGAGCATGCTCCAGTTAATTGGAAGTCCTTGTCACATGTGGCCCTCCCTACCCCCAGTGCAAAGGCTGCTTATGTGTTCTTGGAGAATTTGTTGCCAATCAATGAGTTTGCTTGCACCAGTTGGCAATGTGCTGTCCTCTTGGTTGCACATGTCCAGAGGGGATTAATTGTGCCACTTAATAGGTGTTTGTACCAGTGAATAAAGTTTTTTTTTTTTTTTTTATGGTGCTGGGGATTGAACCCAGGGCTTTGTGCATGGGAGGCAAACACTCTACCAAATGAGCTATATCCCTAGCCCGTGAATACAATTTTTATGGCCTTGGGCCATACTGTGTATTTGAGCCCTGGGATCTCTGACCAAGAATTCAGGTGTTTTTGTAGCATTTGGTATCTTTGGGAGGTGGTCTATGGAAAAAAATTGCAAATCCATATTCTTACTCTGACTTCTGGGTTTAATTTGCTTTTCTCCATGTCCCTATTAGGTTGCTATGGGGTTCCCCCAGCCAAAGCTTCTGAAGAGTGGATGTGTTCTCGGTGTTCAGCCAATGCCCTGGAGGAAGTGAGTACTCTCACACTCTTCCTATCTTCCCCATGAGATTTGGAATATGTTTGGGGCCGGGCTATTTCATGCTGGACTTTATGTCTACTGCAGTCCATGAAGGGCATGGTAGTGATGTCAGAGAGTATATACTATGTAAACAATTCCTATGACAGAGTAGTTGCTGCCCACTTGTGATAAGGCCTGAATGGATCTGGAAGATGTTTGCTCCTTTAATTGAAAACCAGGTTGAGGCCTTTATGTGGAGTATTCATATACAACCCCCTTTAAATAATTCACCTCTGAAGTTAGAGCCTTAGGATGGGGACTTAGGTGATTCACTTTGCAACCATCTCTTCATCATTGCCCCTGGATTGTGCACCACCCTGCCCAGGAAGCAGACTAGGCCTTATGGTGCTTCCAGTTTTGCAACTTTGCTCAGAGTTGCTATGAACATTAACAGCAAAGAGGATCATGTTAAGTCAAGTGAATACTTGGTATCTTCTGCTCCACATGGCATCTGTCTTCTACAGGGGAGTCCTGGGTATAAGGTGTGTGTTTGAAGCCCTACCTATCATTACACTGCTTTCTAAGCCCAAGGTTAGAGTTGCCCACAAAAGGTGGAGGGGAGAGCAGATTGGATGTTAGTGACTTGGTGGTGACCAATTTCTTCTTCCCTCTCCCTTCTGGGCAGGACTGCTGTTTATGCTCCTTACGAGGAGGGGCCCTGCAGAGAGCAAATGATGACAGGTAAGTGTTTTGAGCAGTCTCAGAATGCCCAGGCTCAGTGCTGAAGCACTGTGTAGGGGCACTGTCTACATAAGCTCTCGCAAGTGACCCATGAAGATTTGGGAAGCACACTCTGAGGAGCTCTTAGAATACCAAGACTAATTTTAACAAAGACGCCAAGGGGAGTCAAGTAGTCTCAGATCTTTTTACTCCTTTCCTCTCTGATGCAGAGATGTAAGAAACATCCTCCTTTTGGAGGAGATAAAAACGTGCTTAGGAGAGTATGAAAACCCAGAAAAGTCAGTGCAAGAGCTTTGTGGGCTGGAGGTGTGAACATTTACCTGCTGATATGCAGAGATGGTCATGGCCATAGTCTAGTGAGCACTTTTCAACATAGAAAACTTTGGCTCAGACTCGTTATTTGTTTTTTTTTGTTTTTTGTTTTTTGTTTTTTTTTTAAAGAGAGAGAGAGAGAGAGAAAGAGAGAGAATTTTAATATTTATTTTTTAGTTTTCGGCGGACCCAACATCTTTGTTTGTATGTGGTGCTGAGGATCGAACCCGGGCCGCACACATGCCAGGCAAGCACGCTACCGCTTGAGCCAAATCCCCAGCCCAAGACTATTTGGAGAGGGCAAGTGTCCTCAAGAAGGACACTGAGTAGAACTCAGGCAGTCCGCCCACTGTTAAATAGTGGAAAATAATGTGGAAAACCCAGAAACTTCCATACAGAAGTTTCTGGGTTTTCCACATTAGGCAACTCATTTTCACAGAGTTGCATTTTTGTCTCCTGTTTACTTGCTCTGAGGTTTTTACCTTGAAGAGCTGGCTGTCTTAAGGGTCAGTGTACACAGGTAGGTGGCAGCCAATGGTCCACATCTTGCTTCCAAGTAAAACCCTGTGGGAATGCAGCTCCTGCCTCACAGGATCTCTGTCATGCTGCTTCTGATGCATGGCTGTTCTGCCAGTTCAGTCCTTTAAAGCTACTTGCTCCCATTACTAGAGGAATTGTATTCTTCACAGTTTCAGGATAGGGCTGGTAATGTTCTTCCTTCTTTGAAGTGGAAATGGTTCTACTTGAGCTTTTCACCTTTGCCTTTTTTTTTGTTGTTGTTACCAGGGATTGAACTCAGGGCCACTCGACCAGTGAGCCACATTAGTGCCTTGCAGTTGCTGAGGCTGGCTTTTAACTCATTATCCTCCTGTCTCAGCCTCCCGAGCTGCTGGGATTATAGGCATCCGCCACCACACATGGCTCACCTTTGCCTTTTAATCCCTTTTATACCTTTTAGATGTACACAGAACAAATCTGTTACTGCTCCCACATAACAGTTCTGCCAGGTTTTTTTTTTCTGCTTTTTTTGGTACTAGGGGTTGACCCAGGAATGTTTAACCACTTTCTCTATGTTCAGCCCTTTCTCTCTATTTTTTAAATTTAGAGACAGGGTCTTGCTAGGTTGCTGAGGCTACTTTGAACTTGCGGTCCTCCTGCCTCAGCCTCCTGAACCACTGGGATTATAGGCACGTGCCACCGCACCTTACCTTGTTGAAGGTTTTCAATGACTTTTTGTGTGTGTGTGGTGTTGGAGGTTGAACCCAGAGCATCACACATGCTAGGCAAGTGTGCTGTACCCCTGAGCTAAAATTAAGAGCTCTTGCCATCTTAGTTTTTCTCATCTTGGCACATTCTGGTTTCCCCAAATGTCTATAACTTACTTTAATTTTCTGTGGATGTCCATTGTGTATACCTCTTAGTGAGGCCTGGGTCAAATCTTAAAGACTGAGTCTTTCATGGGTAAAGAGAGCAAGAAGAGAGGTTATTTCAGCCCAAGGAAGAGGTTTGGCAGAAGCCTAGGGAAGATTATTGGCAGATTGGTGAATAGTGGAGATGTTTTCAGGAAGCACCTGGGTTCTGTGGTAAAGAGCTCAGTGTAGAGCTCCCTAGTTTATTCTCACTCCTGAAACCCACCACACCCAATTAACTGTGGCTCTGCTTATTTTACCCCAGACTGAGGGAGTGGTATAAGAAGTATGACCTGGCCTAACCTCGGGTAGGGTGTCTACAGTACTCAGTATGATGATAGTATGGCTCTAACTTTCTTGAGTCCCTGGAACTGGTTGGTGGAGGTTGGGGCCACACTGGGTGAGGGAAGAAGCACTGTTGAGAGGTCTACTTTAGAAGGGAAGACCATAGGGCCTTAGATCCAGAGGTGACTGAGGCTTTTGCCTTTTGGCAGATGGGTTCATGTTTCATGTGCTGTGGCGATCCTGGAAGCAAGGTTTGTCAATATTGCAGAAAGAAGTCCTGTGGATGTGAGCAAAATCCCCCTGCCCCGCTTCAAACTGGTAAGGAATAAGTGATGGTTTTATAGGCCCCACATAATTACCCTAGTTATAAGTCTCTGGGTGGAGGGCAACAGTACCTTTCTGCTTGGCCCAGTGGCTACCTTTATCCCTTGGTTTTGGTCAGTTTGTGATTCTTGCCTTCTGTTAAATAACTTAATATCATATATGATTAGACATGGGATTAGAGTAGGCTGTGTGTACCTCATGTTTCTGGGAGGAGGGTGGCTCTGTGCATTTGGATGGAGTAACACTAGGGGAAGCTGGACTGTCAATTCCTAGAATCATTGGCTTTCTTCCTCTGGATGCAGAAATGTGTCTTCTGTAAGAAGCGGAGGAAAAGAAATGCTGGCTGCTGTGTGCAGTGTTCTCACGGCCGTTGCCCAACTGCATTCCATGTAAGCTGTGCCCAGGCTGCTGGAGTGATGATGCAGCCAGATGACTGGCCCTTTGTTGTCTTCATTACCTGCTTTCGGCACAAGATTCCCAACTTGGAGGTGAGAAAGGGTGCAGCTCAGAAGTCCTTGATAGTCTTCAGGGCCATTTTCTCTGCATGTTATGTGCATTTATTGGGTTGGCAAGTGTTTCCTCAAGTATTGTGTTTGATGGAGAGTGCTCCTACAGGAGCCCCTTCTTAATTCATTAAGAAGGGTCTCCTGTAGGTCTCTGCCAAGCTGCTTGTGGTTGATTCTTTTGGGTTATCTGTTAACTTGGTTGTCTCTCCACTAGGATAAGCTCTTTGAAGGTCCACCTCTTATTAATCTTGAGAACTGATGGGGAGAGCTCCTGACAGTTCACCATTAATTGCTACTAAGATTTTCGTAGTCCTCTAAATGGTGACATGCAGAGAAAGATAAGTGAAAAGTTAGCTAGAGGAGTTATGAAATGGTCTGGGTAGAAGGTGGCATTCAAAGAGGTCTTGAATGTAAGAAGGAATTATGAGCAGGAAGGCATTCAGGGCTTCAGAAATAGAAGAAACAAACTTTGGAAGAATGAACATTCAAGCTGATCTTGGGCCTGTGTTGGGGGATGATAATTTAGAAGTAAGCAGCAAGGAAGATGAAGTCCCTAGGTTGCTACATTTAGGAGTTTGACCTCTCTTCCAGTGCAGGAGAACTCTGAATACTGCAATTTTGAACTATATTTTCTAACAGTCACTCTGGTGGTTTGAGGAGAGAATTCAACGAATCAGAATTTAAGGCAGGAAAACAAGTTAACATAGGAGACAGTGAGGTCTTAAGTAGGACACATAGAGTTTTAAGGTCATGTCTAACCCTGAGATCCTTAACAGGTCCATTTGACAGGGTTTGTGGACTGCTATGGGGAGAGGGATGGGGGAGAGAGGAGAAGAGGAATGGGAAAGGAAAGTGAACATAACTGAATTTAGGAGACAGGAAGGATGCTGTTACTAACTTATGATGATGTTACTAACTGCAGTCAGGATTGATATGGAGAAGGGCTGGTTTGTCAGGGGAAGGGACAAGGATGAAAAAGAGGAAAGGATATGTAGATTTCGAGGTCTCTGAAGTATTCACACTTGAGCAACAGGAAGGCCAGCTAGGTTAAGGATGAGAGGGAAGATTTGGAGATTATCAGTTTCTGGAAGGATATTTGAACCCAGTTCCTATTGGAAATCAGGCTGTGGATAGTCCCAATGTAAGGAACAGATAGCAAAGCATGAACAAGTGAAAGCAGCCAGCAGAAAGATTAAGAGGGCCATATGCTACTGTAGAGAAGGCATGTCTGGTATGGTGGTTCTTGAGTACTCTAATTTGGGAGATCCCTGGGACAGTCATATCAGATGCCAGTCTCTAGTGGGGGAAGTCTTTGCCATCAGCAAGTTATGGTTATGGTCTAATGGAATAGGTGACCATGCAGACTTTCAGCATTATGGTGAGTACAGTAATCAGAGATAGAGCATGGGAGAACCAGTCTAGGGGAATGAACTTTTAACTCTGCTTGGGATCACAGAAAAGTCCTCCATTGACTGCATCCTTTTCTTTCACAAAGGCATTTTAATGAGCATGAGAGGTGGTGAGCGGTATGGGTGGAACCTTGGGGAGATGGGAAAATATGCTATGTGGGAATGAGGCTTTGGAGGACTAAAAGCCTGATGTAGAATCAATTCCCAGGTCTGGTAGGGAAGTCTGAGTTTGGTCATGAAACAGTAGTACTCCATATACTTAGGTTGATAGCTGTAGACTGCTGATGCTGAGAGGAAGTTGGGGTACTGTTGAGTATTTATCTTACGATTTCATTCTATTTGGTAAGCTTCTGCTATGTGCTAGGCACTATGTTAGATGCTAGGAAAAGTCCCTGTTCTAGCTGGGCGCGGTAGCGCACGCCTGTAATCCCAGCGGCTCACAAGTTCAAAGCCAGCTTCAGCAACTGTGAGGCACTAAGCAACTCAGTGAGACCTTGTCTCTAAATAAAATACAAAATAGAGCTGGGGATCTGGCTCACTGGTCGAATTCCCGTGAGTTCAATCCCTGGTACCAAAACAAAAAGTCCCTGTCTTCAAGGACTTTTATATATGAAGTATGTATCTTCTAGTTGAAAGATACATAGGAAACCGGTAAGAAACTACACAGGAAATAGCATTTTGGATGGTGAGAAGTATAGTAGACAAAAACCAGGATGCGGTGAGTAGAAGAGTGGGTAGTAAGGAGGGCAGCAGTGGGTGGTCCTCAGAATGTGAGGGAGTTATATGCAGGCTACTGGGGAATGGCATTTCAGATAGTGGAATCCTTAGGTAAGAGCGTGTATATTCAGAGAACAGGAGAGGATGACATGGCTAGAGTGGAGTGGGCAGGTGGTGGGGTAGTAGGGGTGGAGGCTTGCTGGACATGAGCCTGCACCTTACTTTGTTATCCTGTTTGCATCAAGGACTAGTTTAGAATGAGAAGGGTAAGGAGAGGGCACCAGAGATGATAGGTCTCTCTCTCTTTTTTCTTTTTTGGTACTGGGGATTGGACTCGGGCACTTGACCACTGAACCACATCCTCAGCCCTGTTTTCAATTTTATTTAGAGACAGGGTCTTACTGAGTTGCTTAGCACCTTGCTGTTGCTGAGGCTGAGGCTGGATTTGAACTCATAATTCTCCTGTCTCAGCCTCCCATGCCGCTAGGATTACAGGCGTGCACCACCGCATCTGGTGATAGGTCTCTTATAGTGGGGGCAACATGTTATATGCAGCTGAGGAATTAAAGGAAATCTCAATCTTTATACCCTGGAGGTATAGCTTAGTGCACAGATCAGTGTGGAGCATTGCCTGATGCCCAGAGTCTCCAGTCACTGTTGATTTTTCTACCCAAATATGTGATGTGTGTGCATTAGTAGGTGCTATTTGGTCAGTTCTAGTTTGGTCAGTTGTGCACTGGGAACTCAGGAGAACCGAATTTTTAGAGGAAAACAGAACCCTGGTTGGGATATGGGTTATCTGGAATGGCCTGTTTCCACTCCCATTTCTTCTCCTTTTTTGCTTTTCCATTTCCATGATTATATTTCTCTGATAAAGGGGGACAGATTGATGTTGGTATCCATTTGCAATTCCTATCAGCCCCAGATGTGAGTTACCCAAGCTTCTTCTTTTTTCTAGCGTGCCAAGGGTGCCTTGCAGAGCATCACTGCAGGCCAGAAGGTCATTAGCAAGCACAAGAATGGGCGCTTCTACCAGTGTGAGGTGGTCAGACTCACCACTGAGACCTTCTATGAAGTCAACTTTGATGATGGCTCCTTCAGTGACAATCTGTATCCTGAGGACATAGTGGTAATGTCTGCAAGCAGCTTCTGGGACGGTTTAAGACTGGGATCCTTCTAGGTCTGACTAGCTGACAGGTTGTGGGTTGGCCTTTTCTAGCCTGGTCCTGTGGTCCCATCAGTAGGTTCCCAAAAAGAAAGAAGCATTGTACCGTTCTTTCCTTACAAGGAAAATTGTGTACTACTAGGGTACTGATTCTAGAAGTTGGTGGGAATCATTGTTTTTTGCAATTCTTTAAAAAGCATGCATATTTTTCAATCTCAACTATCGCTGAAGGCATCTAGTGTGGTAGAAAAGCTCAGGGTTTGGAATAAAACCAATGTGCTGGGCTGGGGTTGTAGCTCAGTGGTAGAGCGCTTGCCTAGCATGTGTGAGACACGGGTTTGATCCTCAGCACCAAATAAAAAATAAATATAATAAAAGGTATGGTGTCCCATCTACAACTAAAAAAAAAATTTTAAAAAAACAAAAAACACCAATGTGTTAATATCACCATGATTGCTTCGAAGTTGTGTGACCTCAAGAAATTTTTCCAACCCTGTTTTTTTTTTTGGTACCAGGGATTGAACCCAGGGTCACTTAACTACTGAACCACATGCCCAGCCTTCCTTTTTTATGTTTTATTTTGAGATGTGGTCTTATAAGTCCTTATGGCCTCCCTTAGTTGCTGAGGTGGGTCTCGAATTTGCAATCCTCCTACCTTAGCTCCTGAGTTGCTCAGATTACAGGCATGTTCCTCTGTGCCTGGCTCCAACTCTATTTTCTATCATGTTTTTTTAGTATGTGCATAGAACTGTTTTTGGTACTTTACAGATTACTTTTTGGTAGAGAGCTTTGGGGTAGGGTCTGGGGTTGTGGCTCAGTAATAGAGCACTTGCCTAGCATGCGTGAGGCACTGGGTTCAATCCCCAGCACCACATAAATAAAGTAAAGGTATTGTGTCCATCTACAACTAAAAAAAATATAAAAAGAGAGAGCTTTAGGGGTAAGTAGCAATGACTTGGTGTCAGCCCTGGCTTGTTTATGATATAATACCTGAGACACTAGAGGTCCTACCTCCCTGTACCCAATCTTTAGTTTCCTGACATAATATTCAGGACTTAGTCCAGGTTTCTCTTGACCCTACCCTGCCTTTTCATTTCAGTTAGTCTAAGCACAAGTTAGAATAGTGTTGCCACTTTTTCCTTTAACAAATTGGATATTTCCCTTGTTTATACTGCATTAACAACTTAATTTGTAAAAGTTCACAAAGTACTTATAAGGGTGGTCTAATGTCATTTTAAAGATATTAGTATTCATAGCAGCGTTTTTTAAGTCCTTACAGTATGACAGGCACTGTGCTAAGTATTTAAGACAAATGTGTTTCCCTTTTCATACCATGTCTGAGAAGTAGGTGATATTATCTCTAACAATGTAGTGATCTCAGAACTCATTTTTCTAAAAGTTATTGAGGACCCCAAAAAGCATATATTTTTGTGGGGTTATCTCTAGTAATATTTACCCTGTTCAATATTAAAACAGATTAATATTCCTTTTTTAATGAAAAATATCTTTTCTAAAACAAAAACCACTAGTGAGAAGAATGCCATTTTTCACCAATTTTGCAAATCTCTTTAATGACACTTCTTTATTCTGTCTGTTCTGTGGTACATTATTTTGGTTAAAGTAGAGGAAGAAAATTCAGCTTCATACAGTTATGTAGTTGGAAAGGGAAGATCATTTGAATAGCTTTCAAATCATATAATTATTCTTCTCTGATATTCCACCAAAACTCAATGAGTGGCTTTTTATGTAGGGGTAGGGTATGTAAGAAGGATTGAACCCAGAAGCACTTAATCACTGAGCCACATCCTTAGGCAAACACCCTCCCTCCCTTTTAAATTTTGAGACAAGGTCTTGCTGAGTTGCTTAGGGCCTCACTAAGATGCTGTGAGGCTGGCTTTGAACTTGCAATCTTCCTGTAACAAGTGGCATTTTTAAAAGGTTAGTTGTAGTGTGGGATCTGAAAGCAGATCAGTAAACTTGTACTCTATTACATTAAAATCCATCTGTCTGCCTTGCACTTAGAATGGATCTTTTACCCATGCCTAATTTCATAATACTATATATTGGCCATATAGAAAATACTGGTGTAGCCAGGCACCGTGGTGCATGCCTATAATCCCAGTAGCTCGGTAGGCTGAGGCAGGAGGATTGCGAAGTCAAAGCCAGTCTCAGTAAAAAGCAAGGTGCTAAGCAAATCAGTGAGACCCTGTCTCTAAATCAAATACAAAATAGGGCTGGGGATGTAGCTCAGTGGTCTAGTGCCCCTGAGTTCAATCCCTGGTACTCCCCCTTGCCAAAAAATAAAAATAAAAAAAGTGCACTGAGCTATGGAAATCTTCCAAATGTTAAATTTTCTTATAAATATCAAAACATTGGACTTGGGATGTGATGCAGTGGTAAAGTACTTGCCTGGCACATATGAGGCCCTGGATCAGTTACCAGACCCACAAAAAGAAAAAAAATCACATTTATTAGTGTCCCTCATCTTGTCAAAAGACTAAATACTGGGATCCTACAAATTGACAGTGGTGAATTTCCACTTTTTTGAAATTCTAATTTTCACTTGAAAGTTTGAATTTTAATTAATTATTTTTGCTGTGTTGGGAATTGAACATAGGGCTTCATGTATTCAAGGCAGGCACTCTTTCACTGAGGTACAGCTACAGCCCTTTCGATTTTATTGTAGTGTGCTAAATTGCCCAAATTGGTCTCTAATTTGAAATCTTACTGCCTCAGCTTCCTAAGTAGCTGAGATTACAGGTGTCCATTATATATTTGTTTAATTAATTAATTTATTTTTGACTTTGGGCATTGAACCCAATGCCTCATGCACAATAGGCACTACCACTGAACTTCATCCCTAGCCTGAAAGCTTAAATTTTATTTAATTCCTCTTCCCTCCCTCCCTTCCTTCCTTTCTTTTTTGTCACATTGCCGGGGGTTGAACCCAGAGCCTTGTGCGTGCTAGGCAAGTGTTTTGCCAACCTGAATACAGGCACTCTCTCACTGAGGTATAGCTACAGCCTGAATATGATTTTTTTTTTTTTTTCCTAGATAATCATCATACTGCCATATGCAGCCTGGTGTGTCTTACGAGACTTACTCATGCATTCAAGATTAAGATTTAACAAAAAGCTGGGTGCAGTGGTACATACCTGTAATCTTAGCGACCAGGAGGCTGAGGCAGGAAGATTGCAATTTTGAGGCCAGCCTCAGCAATTTAGCAAGACACTAAGCAACTTTAGCAAGACCCTGTCTCAAAATAAAAAAGTAAAAAGGGCTGGGAATATAGCTCAGTGATTAAGTGTCCCTGTGTTTAATCCCCATACCAAAAAAAGGTGTAATAAAATTGTTATTGTTTCGGGGCTGAGGATGTGGCTCAAGTGGTATCGTGCTCGCCTGGCATGCGTGCGGCCCAGGTTCGATCCTCAGCACCACATACAAACAAAGATATTGTGTCTGCCGAAAACTAAAAAATAAATATTAAAAAAAATTGTTATTGTTTTATCAAGGACATTGTTATGTGAAATGATACTTTTTTTTTTTCTTTAAATTTTGTATGCATAGCAATAACAACTTGTAGAGTTTGGGGCCCCCTACTTTGATTTATGCACATGGCAAGTGGTTGTACCCATCATTGATTTTACACCATCTCTGCAAATGTCAACAAGGTGCAAAAGACTAGTGTTTTTTTTTAAATACTTTTTTTAATAATTAATTTTTTTATGTGGTGCTGAGGCTCCAACCCAGTTCCTCACATGTGCTAGACGAGTGCTATACCACTGAGCCACAACCCCAGTCCAAGACTAGTGTTTTAACATGAAATTAGTCATGATCTCACATGTTCCCTGCACAGGGTTGTGGACCAAGCTTTGAGAACTACTGTTATTGAATTGCATAGATCTTTAGTGGTTTATCAAGAAGTACATGTTGGACTACTTAAAACTTCCACTCAGATACTTGTTTTGGGGTGAAGGCACGATAGTTTCTGCTTAATTCTTAGATTCATATAAAACATGATTATTGATTACCTAACCCATAAATGACTTGGCAATATAATATACAGCCATTTCTACTCAATTAATGAACTCTTGTCATATAATATGATGTTTATCAGAGCAACTGTAAACATGCACATCCTTTTAGACTCAGTACCCTGCCCCTCTCTGATGTGTACTTTTTAGGCGTTGTCCTGTGGAACTTCTCTGAGGTCTACCAATCATAAATTCATAAACTATTGTGTTTGTACATTGTCCATCCACTGTGCACCAGGTCCCGTGCTAGGATATGGTAATGATTCACCTTAGTGTACACCCTTTTATGAGAAGTAAAAGTTCTAATGTCTTTTGCTAATTCTGTGGAAGGTGATCCTTTTTTCTCACCTTTCCTGTATTTTAAGAACACATTTCTTAAAAACATAGCTGAGTATAGTTCTGGTGTTTGCTTATGACAGAGCCCTGAAGAATCCTTTAAGGGATAGTTGAAGGGATATAAAGAGGACTGTTGATTCTCCTTTGCTAATTATAATCTACTAACTTTATTAAAAAGCTATTATTTCTTGTCATCTGTTGGCAGCAGGGAACAGAGATATGGGGCATACTTTGATTCAGCAAGCTGGTCTTTGTATCTTTCAGTCCAGAGCAAGCTACCTTGCTTGAAGTATCTCAGCCAAGTATTTGTTTTGGTTCATTCTTTCCTAAGTAGGTGTTCATTACTATTGTATTCAAGTGGACCTTTCTTTCATTCTCCTTCCTTCTTCTTTCCTCAGAGCCAGGACTGCCTACAGTTGGGTCCTCCTGCTGAAGGAGAAGTGGTTCAAGTGAGATGGACAGATGGCCAAGTCTATGGAGCTAAATTTGTGGCCTCCCACCCCATCCAGATGTACCAGGTAGCTGGGGGTTCTTGCTAGGGAGTTGGGAGTTGGTGGGTATTTGATTACTTCAGTGCTTTCTTTTGGGTGAGAGATGAGTCTATACTCTTGAGAGAATTAGTGGATCCAGTAGCAACCTTTTCAGACTTAGGGGTCTGTCCTGGGTCAGGTCTGCCAGTAGGGTTTCAGACATGGCATTCCTTACTCCAGTGTTGTAACACTTTCCTTTGGCTGCAGGAAATTGCTATTCTGCATGGTAGACTAGGGGAGTCTCAGGGGTATTGTAGCCCAGAGGACTCTGTTTCCTTGGCAGGTGGAGTTTGAGGATGGCTCGCAGCTTGTGGTTAAGAGAGATGATGTATACACGCTGGATGAAGAGCTTCCCAAGAGAGTCAAGTCTAGATTGGTGAGTGTGTTTTCTGTGTACCCTGGGCTCCTGTCTGGGAGGGGAGGGAAGATGGCAGGAGTATGTCCTTTTGTTGTTTTCTTGGGATAGTTGGCCACAAAGTGATTATTTGGCTTGCCTGTCCTACTGTAGTCAGTAGCCTCAGACATGCGCTTCAACGAGATTTTCACGGAGAAAGAGGTTAAGCAGGAAAAGAAACGGCAGCGGGTAATCAACTCGAGGTACCGAGAAGACTACATCGAGCCTGCACTGTACCGGGCCATCATGGAGTAGGCATTTCCAAGGTTCAAGAGGTTCCCAGCCATCAAGGCGAGAGCACTCGGGTTCCACAGCACAGCAGACACTCGGAACTCTGAAGTCTTTAAAAGTGAAGTTCTAAAAAGAAAAGGAATGAAATAACCAACCCCATCACCTTCTCACCCCAGCTGAATTGCATTCCGCTGTAGAGAAATGACAAGCTGTTTTTGGACTTGTGGCAGCAGCCGTTGATCTCCCAGCTGAGGGGCTGAGCACTGGAATGCTGTGGCTGCATTAGCCCCCAGTCTGAAAAGGGGTCAGCTGTGCTGGCTGGGTGGGTTCCCCTGTTCCTGGCCTAGGACTTAGCTTCCTGCCAAGCACCTGCACCGACCAGGCAGAGGTGCTGGTGCTTGACCCAACTCTCCTTTTGTATTTATATGTGTGTATGTGTGTGTGTGTGTGTGCGTGCGTGTGTGCGTGTGTGTGTGTGTGTGTGTGTGTGTGTTTGGGTGTTTGGTCTGGACCAGCTTCTGTCAGCCCCTGGCCTTTACTTTTTTCTTGCCTCTTCAGGGCAAACAAAATGTGAAATTCCGCCCTCAGCTGAGCTGAGTAAGGGCCCCTGTGGGTTGGCTGAAGATGGGTGTAGCCATCTATTCAGGCTTGGAAAGGCCTCAGGAGTGCTGGCAAAGCTGCAGTGTTGAGAGGCTAAGGAGTTGATGCCACCTTTGTCCTCCCTTGAGGAGAATACAAGGGTAACATGGATATGTGCCCGCAATACTCTAGGCACAGAACCCCTGTGGCACAGTATTACTTGGTGTGGGTAGGGAATACCCCAAAGGGAGGATTTTAATGATGGAAGCAGGCAGAGCCTGGTAGGTGATTCTGTCAACAGAAAATTGCAATCATGCAGGGGCTGGGAGGGTTAGAGTGAATTGGGGCCACTGGAGGCTAGGGGCAAGTATAGATATGCCCTTGGTCTTGGGGTGGGAGGGTGCTGAATTGAGGGTGGGGGGTGGGAATAGAGGGCAACACTGAAGGGGTTAAACAGGTTTTTGCTCCTCTTGAATTTGTTTGCCTGGGCCCAGGATTGTAGGGCTTCATACTTAATCCTATGTATACAAGAATCAAATTTATAAACTTCCCCATTTTTTGTTACGTATGAACGCTATAAACCAAATTATTTTGAAAACTGGTGCATCACCTTGTCCTTAGCAATAAAAAGTGTGTTGAGCAGATTGGCTGTGTCTGCCCCAAGGAGCCCAAGTGGCCAAGGGTCAGGCTGGGGTTTATCAAGAGTCATATGCTCTGGAACAGGGCTGTGTATTTAAAGAGTCCATGAGGCAGAGTTTGGAAAGTGGTTCCAGGAGAGGGCTCCCTTTCTTGTTAGGCTCCATATTAAGCCTCATGGTGGGCCATGGGGAGCAGGGGCATTTCTGGCTATGAGCACCTCTTTTTGCTTACCCTGCCCTAGAGGGGGCCAAGAGGAGGTAAGGGTGGAAGGACCAGACTACTGAGTCTTCTCAACATAGTTTGATTTCTCATTTCCACCCCATTTGATAAATCCTAAACTGGGCTAAGTCCATGCCAGCATCTGTGTTTCATACATGTTGTGGAACCAATTTGAAAGAAAGGAGTGTTTACATTCTAGGTACTTGGAGAGCAAGTGACTTGTATCCAGTAGGGTTCTGAAGTTGCTCTCCAAGCTACTTATAGTTGGTGAAAAGTTTCCCAGGAGGAATATCCTCTTTGCCTTAAGGTTGATGGGGACAAAGATAGGGGAGTCTCAAGGCAGGAAGGGGACAGTAAATAGGTGTCAGACTCTGGTGCAACATAGCAGTTATAGCTGGCCTTCAGAGGTGCTTCCAGTGGCATGTCCCTGTCCAGGTACAGGAGATGATTTGAGTCAGCTACCCAGTGAGTGCTTCCTGTCCCTGGAACTTGGGAGGTGGCTGCTACTTGGTATTGATTGTAGGGGAAGGGAAGAGCAGAAGGTTTCAAAGATGCTTTTCTATATCAACTCCTGGTGTCAAGGCAAGGTTGAGCCTTTGCCTTTTACTCAGGGAGTCCCAGAGGATGTGCCAGAAAAGGCTGGGCAGAGCCTGGACTTAATGGAATGTTCAGTGGACCCTGGGAGCACACATGTTTGCAGGGAAAAATACACTAACCTATTTTTCTCTACAGGGTCTAGGCCTCCCCAGTGCTCTCTGACCCTGCTGTCCCTAGTCATGCTGAAGGACCTGCAGGCCAAGGTGTCTGATTTAATACCAGTAGAATTCTTAATTAGAAGCCAACCTTTTTCTTTCTTTTTTTCCTTTTTTTTTTTTTTTTTTTTACTTTGTCCTTGAGGAACCCAAGTTCAAAGAGGTGATGAACTGGCCTGTTTTGTTTTTTTTAAGTGATCCAACCCAGGCCCTTGAGCATGCTAAGTATTTGCCCTACCCCTGAGCTACACCTCAACCCTGGCTTGTGCCTTTTTCCTTCGCTGGCTAGTTAGTCAGGTCTGAGTTTTCAAGACTGACCCAAATTAAAAGCCAGACCAGTTCCCCCCTGCCGGCTTGCATCCCCTCAAGCCCTTTTTATAAGACAAACTGCTTTCCTTTAGTAATGTAGGGTCCTTGGGTCGGTATATAAAAAATGACAGTTCAAGTCCCTTAAGGCCAGGGCTTGGCTGAGGGAAAGAGGGTGCAGGATGGGAGAGGGGGAATCCCTGGAGCTGCAGTATGGTGGGTGGGGTAGTCGTGTGTCCCGACTAAACATCTTCTACTGGCCTCTGAAGTTAATAATGTCCGAGGGCAATCTGTACCTCCGTGCCCTCTTACCCCACAGAATTAAGCAGGGCTCGCGTAGGTTCAAAGCCTTGGACCTCAGGAGGGTACTGCTGCTCTCAGCCTGGAGGATGAGATGAGGCATCCTTTGGCGTGAAGTGACCGCGACCACCCTGTACTTTGCGACACACTCCCCAGCAAGGAAACAGGCTCTCAATGGGCTGGGTCTTAGGAGACGTCCGCGAGGAAAGTGTGTCCTCTGGGCCTAGGAGAGGACGAGGCGAGGTCGTCCGCGCTGCACCTGCGGCAACCCCAAGCACTGCATCTTCCGCAGTCCGGGTACCCCTGGCTGGCGGGATGGGCGGGGCGCCCGCCGCGAGCTCCGGGCTCCGGAGCCTATTGGGCCGCCCTGTCCTGCGCCCGCCCGCCCTGCGGCGCAGCCCCGCATTGGTCAGCCCGGCGCCCCGCCCGGCTCTCGCGCGCCCATTGGCCATGGATGCCCGACCCCCGGCGAGGGCGCTAAGGCGAAGAGCGGGATTGGTGGTCCAGCCGTCCCGGGTTGCGGCCACGCGCTCCGCCCGCCGCTGCGTCCTCACTATGGCGGCGCCCATGCAGCCCACCGCGTCGTGGGCGCCCGCCGGGGTCCCCCGCGGCTGTCGCCGCCGCCTGCGCCGTCGCCTCCGCTTTCCCGCCCCGCGTGGGGTCGGGCGCCGCCTCCCCACTGTCTCCCTCTCCGCTGCGGTAAGGGCCTGCCCTGCGCTCTTCGGGGCGCGGCAGCTACTGCAGCTAACGGTCGCCTCCCCGCCCCTCCCCCACGCCCGCGTCCTGGGCCCGGCGCCGAGTCCCAGAGCTCGTGCTGGGGAAGGAGGGATCTGGCACAACCCGGTGGACGCTCGGGCTGAAACCTGGAATCTCGCTTGGGTGGGGCTGCTGGGGCTGAGGGGAAGGCCCGCTGGAAACGGGCCAAGGGGTCTGAGGTCACCTGCGTGAGACCCCGCAGCGCTGCGACGCTTAGCGCAGAGGAAGGACACGGTCTTTCGGGCCCAGCTGTAGGAAGAGAAAGGAGAAGTCCAGGGAAAGGGATTCAGCATCTTAGGGGTACTGGTTGTTATTGCTTACTGCTCTACCAGAAGCTAGATCTTCAGAGGCACCGGGGTCAATATGATTGGCAAAGTATGTGTCTTGATTCCTTTCCTTCTGGCACTTTTCCCCATTGTCTTCTCTGTGAGCACGTTTGCAAGAGAGAATGTCTTAGAGAGGAGAGGAGGTTTGGTTAGAAAAATGTCCCATAAATATGTGGGACTCCTTTTCATCATGGTATCTGTTTTTATGATTCCTTATAAACCTCATTTTTGTTTGACATGTGAAGGAGTGAAATGTTAAAACTGAATCATTGTAATTAACCGAGGGCAGGACCAGTTAAGGCAGCTGTTATTTCCAGAAAGCAAAGAATACTTAAAAACTTTTCTGTGATGTACTTTAAATTATTTGTACTACGGATAGTTGCACTCGACTTATGTTACTGAAAGTAAAATAGTCATGACAACTTAGGCTGTTTCTAAGTCAGACTCATCTTGGAGTGATGATTACCCAACTGTTTACTGCACCTAGAAGTCAACAGAGGATTAAAAGGAAGCTGGCACAAAAATTTATGACCAAATGGTAGTTTCAAGTAACTTCTTAAGGCAACAGTAACAAAGACATCTTGAAATATCAAGTGGAAAATTTCTCAATTTCACAAGTCTGAATGTCTAACTATGGTTTAATAAAAGTAAATTATTAATGATGAAATGACATGCATGTTCTTAGAGAATAACTGACTTGTTCAATCAGTCAAGTGTTTATTAAGTACATGTTTTGTCCAATGCATTGATTGAAGGAAACTCAAAGACAATGAAGATATGAAAGTTGTGAATGGGCCAGTAATGTAGTTGTGGGAATAAAGAATGTAAAGGAAAGTAACTAATGATGTGGTCACTGGAGTTCCAAGACAGTATGCACTATGAGAAGTCAAGAAAACGAAAAGCACATGTGTTTCTCAGGGTTTCACAGGGGAGCTGAGGCTTTAGTTGGGCCACAAATAGCCGGTAGCCTGGATGGAGGAAGAAAAGTGAGCTGATGGAAAGCAAGGAAGGTAAAGGTGACAGAATGAACTTGAAATACACAAGGTGGTCCCAGAGGTTCATTACTGAAAAAAGTGGGAGATGAGGTTGTATGAAAGACAACTTGATGGCCTCAAACTAAGGAAGTACCTTTGCCCCCGGTGGAGCAAAGGATAAACAAATAACAGTAGTAAGTACTTCCTTCAAATCAAGTGGGGAGCCAATCTTTAGGAAAGATACACAGTAACACTTTACCTGCCATTGTTTTACACACTCCTCTTTGCTGGTACTGGGGACTGAACTCAGAGGCACTTGATCACTGAGCTACATGCCAAGCCCTTGTAATTTTTTATTTTGAGACTGGTTCTCACTAAGTTGCTCAGGCTGGCCTCAAACTTGTCATCCTCTTGCCTTAGCCTCCTGAGTAGCTGGGATTATAGCCATGTGCCACTGTACCTATTTTACTTTTCATTGTTACTTTTCTGGTTAACCATACTATTTGGAATAATAATTCTCAGCCACCACAGATCTGTACCTCAGGTCTCTTTTTGCCTTCTTTTCTACCCCTGTGTACATTGAGTTGCCAGTTCTTGTCCATCCTGCCTCCATAGCATTCTGGTATTTGCTACATTTCCACTCTTACTGTCATCACACTGATTTGAGGCCATCTATATCATTCCTGTGAATTTCCCCAGAACCTCCCTCTCTTGAAAAACTATTTCCGTTCCTTCCATCACTTTTCTTTCTTATCATCACTTCCAAGTGTGTCACTTCCCTGGCCAGGATTTTCATTGTCTCTACACTGTCTGTTGCATTAGGCACAGACCAGCCTGGCATGGGCAGTGTGGGCAGATGCATTTGTTGTCATGCCCTTACTTTTATTCTATTTTTCAAGTCAGTGGTTTGCTGTTTATACTCCATGCTTTGTTTATATTGACTTTTTCTATCTTAAATGACCCCCTTAAATCTCTCATTACTGTTTCTACTCATGTTTTAGAACCATTAAATATGGAACTTCCTTTTTTTTTTTTTTTTGTTACTGGGGAGTGAATCCAGGGGTGCTTAACCACTGAGCCACATTCCCAGCCCTTTTATGTATTTTATTTAGAGACAGGGTCTCACTGAGTTACTTAGGGCCTTGTTAAGTTGCTGAGGCTAGCTTTGAACTTGTGATCCTCTTGCCTTAGCCTCCTGAGCCACTGGAATTACAGGCGTGTTCCACCACGCCTGGCCGGAACTTCCTTTTGAAGTGTTTCTATACTTGTCGCCCCATGTAATGAGATGTTTTTTTCCTTTAAACCACTTTAACTTTAGAGTTTGCCTTTTTGCCATAATTGCCACTACATGTTTTCCACCCACAACATAAGACTGAAGCTTTTTCAAGATATAGACTTTCTTCTTTGTCCTCTAGCACAGTATTTTTACATAGTAGGTACTTTGCAAGTGTACTTTTATGTTGAAAATAGCTTTGAAACAGAATGGATGCAAAGAAAATCTTTTAGGTAAACAAAATGTTTATCATCAAGTATGGAAATGAAATTACTTATGAGAGAATTTTTACTGAGGGATCTGTTGGAGTAGGCTTCACTCAGAACAACTTCAAGATTTCAGTGCTTAACAGAACTGCAGTTGACTTGTCATTCATACTACATGTCTGTCATGAGTACATATTGGAACTCTGCTCCTCATAGTCACTCAGGGATCAGGGCAGATGGAAACTAAGTTGGGTGCTGGCTTTTTTAAGTTTTTGTCCCAGTGTGGGACATGTCACTTTCATTCATATTCCATTGGTCAAAGCATGTCACATGGTATTATGGTTTAAATCTGGAATGTCCCCTAAAGGTTCAGGTGTTGAAGGCTTGGTCCCCAGTGCAGCCGTGTTCCTAGGTAGATTTTGGGAGAGTGATTGAATCCTGAGGGCTGCAAACTTATCAGTAGATTCATCCACTGATAGATTCATAAATTTGATGGCATAATTGGGAGATGGTAGAAACTGTAGACGGTAGGGCCTAGTTGGAGGCAATGGGTCACTGGGTGCATGCCCTAGAAGGCTATATCTTGTCCCTGGCCCCTTCCTTGCTCACTCCCTGCTTCCCAGCTGCCATAAGCCAAGCAACTTTCCTCTGCCATGATGTTCTCCCTCACCTCAAGCCCAGAGCAATGGAGCAGGCAACTCTGGACTGAAACTGAGCCAAATAAATCATTCCTCCTTTAAGTTGTTTTTTTCAACTTTTGATGAAAAGCTGACTAACCCACATGACCATACCTAAAAATGGGATAGGCAATTGTAGTCTTAGCATATGCCTGGTAGTCAAAGAGTCAAAAATATTTGGTGAACAGCACTACTGAGTAGCAGATCTTCTGTTGGTATCATGGCCTATTAAAGATTAGTGTTAGAGAGTCAGTTGGGTTACTAGAGACAAGCATATCGGCAGTAGCTGGAAATAGTAGCTCTAACAAGACATGGTATAATTGTGAATTCAGAGTCAAAACTTCATTATAAGCACTTAATAAATGCTTTTAGAACTGGGCTCAGTGATGCATAACTGTAAACACAGTGGCTCAGGAGTCTGAGACAGGAGGATCACAGGTTTGAAGCCATCCTCAGCAACTTAACGCGACTGTAACAAGACCGTGGTTTCAAAAAATAAAAAAAAAAAAAAGTAGGGATGTGACTCAGTGGTTAAGCACCTTTAGGTTCAACCCTGATACCAATAAAATAAAATAATAAATGTTTTTAGGCCAAGTCCAATGATGTAAAGCAATCTATCTCAGTTATAACAGTCATTCATGAACATTACTATCTTAAAGCATTCTTAGTAATGGACACATTCAGAAATGAAAAAGTTAAATTATATTCAAGATAACTAAATTTGAGAAGTTTATAATAATTTGAGGTACATTTTCACAAAATAAAAATGAATCTTAATTTAACCTTATTAGTTTAGTTGGGGCTAACAAACTTGATACTTGGGGAGGAGACTTTACTTTTGACAAAGCATAAAAGCTCAGAGTGCTGGGCTGGGGATGTGGCTCAAGCGGTAGCGCGCTCACCTGGCATGTGTGCGGCCCGGGTTCGATCCTTAGCACCACATACAAAACAAAGATGTTGTGTCCGCCGATAACAAAAAATAAGTAAATAAATATTAAAATTCTATCTCTCTCTTCTCTCACTCTCTCTTAAAAAAAAAAATTAAAAAAAAAAAAGCTCAGAGTGCTTATTTTAGCCCTGACTCAAGAGACAAGAGGATCTGGTTTCAGATTTTGGCTCTGCCATTGAAGAGTTTTCTATTTGTGTATGTGTGTGGTGCTGGGGATTGAACCCAGAGCCTTATGCATATGAAGCAAGCAGTCTCCCAACTGAGCTATATTCCTAGCCCCTGAGTAGTTCCCTTTAAAAAAAAAAATTATTGAACAACTGTCTTATTCTTGATCCTGAGTTTGCTTCTTAGTGAAATGTGCAGGTTAATTATAAGAATTGAATGAGTTCATAAGGTGCTTTGCATAGTACTTGGTTCAAAATGAGCACTCAGGATTATGTGAGCAGCAGCAGAGTTTGAAAAAACTTAGAGAAGTCAGACAAGGAAACCCCAGAGATTGAAGGTTTTTCCCAGATTTTCCAACCTTTTTTTCCTTCTAGGTTAGCATTCTGGACACACTTTTTTTGTTTTGGAGGGTACTGGGAGTTGATTGGTAATTCTTTCTACTGAGCTACATCTCTAGCCCTTTATGTTTTTTTTTTTTTTTTTTAATTTGAGACTGGGTCTGACTAAGTTGCTGAGGCTGGCCTTGAACTTGTGATCCTCCTTTCTCAGCCTCCCAATTTGCTGGAATTAACCCAGCATGTGCCACTGTGCCCAGCCAGACACACCCTTCTTATTTTAACATTTATGTTTTATTTTCATGTATAAATGTTCCTCTGTCCTACTACCTTGAGCACTCTATTCATTTCTCATGTTTATTGAACATTACTTGTTTGTCAGGCTCTGTGTGCTGTAGTATTGTACATAGTAAGGTTATGTCCTTGACCTCAAACAGCCTACAGTCCAGCAGGACCAGAGGAAAGTAAACAAATGGTTACAATGCTGTTGAACCTCAGTATTCAGTATTCATGGAGGATTTACTCCAGGACTCCTGGGAAACCAAAATCCAATAATGTTCAAGTCCATTTTATAAAACAGTATATTTGCATACAACTTGTACACATCTTCCTGTATCCTTTAAATCGTCTCTGGATTACTTGTAGTATCTAATACATTCTAAGTGTTACATAAATGGTTGTTTTTCAGAATTGTTGAAGGATTGATGACAAGAAAAGTCTGTACGTGTTCAGTTTTAGATGAATTTTTTTTCCTAATATTTTCCGTCTGTGGTTGGTTGAACTTATAGATGTGAAACCTAGAGTAGGCAGGGTTGACTACCTCATAACAAGGGCTGTGGTTGAAGGTCCCATGGAATGTCCCGAAAGGGGCCTGATGTCTCTTTGGGATTATAAGTATTTTTCCAGAGAAGTTCGTGCCTAACTTAAGTCTTGAAGGATCGGTTGTCATTAGCTGGGTGGACGTGGGTTTAAAGTCTTTTCACACAGGGAACAATATGAACCAGGGCCTAGAGACACAAGCGGGTGTAGCAACATCCTGAGGCCGCGGTGAGGCAGGGGTGCAGAGTATGTTTGGTGAGTATGTGGGAAATGAGGCACCACAAGCAGACCAGGATCAGAATGAGAAGGGCTTTGTGAGTTCTGGAATTAAGCCTTTATCCAGAAGGTGATTAGGAGCCACTGAAGGATTTGAAGGTATGAAATGACTTTATCAGCTTTGCCAAAGAAGAAGGATCACTTGTGGAGAGGAGGCAGTGATGAATATCCTGTTTCCCGGACATGGGAAGTCCTGAGGTTTGCAACCTTAGTACTCTTGCAACACAAGAGTCATGAAATATTTATGTATGAGGACAGATTAGAATGAAGTGAGACTGGAGGGAAGGATGTATTCAGGCTGGTGCAGTAAGATGAGAGGCATGTCTGTCCTGCCTAGGGATAGACAAGGGTCACCAGACCAGGATTTCAGTCAGCTTCACTAGTTTCTTCTGTATGATCTTGGGAAGGCCCCAGGACTACTTCTGTCTTCTTGGTTTTTAAGTTTGGAAAATGGGGATAAAAATGCTTTTCTTATGAGAATGTTCTGAGGATTGTAGGGAATAGATGTAAAAGGAAAGGCTTTGTGGTGTTCGATACATAAAGGACCTCTTACAATAAAAATAATAGTTTTTGTATTCTTAATGTTTAGTGTATCACCTGGCCCATGATCATTAGCTTTAAATCCCACTACCTAAAGATAAAAACTGTCAATTTTGTGGGGTTTTTTGTTGTTGTTGTTATTTTTTTTTTTTTTTTTTTTTTAAAGAGAGAGAGAGGGAGAATTTTTTAATATTTATTTTTTAGTTTTCGGCAGACACAACATCTTTGTATGTGGTGCTGAGGATCGAACCCGGGCCGCACGCACGCCAGGCGAGTGCGCTACCGCTTGAGCCACATCCCCAGCCCATGATATGAATATCAATTTAAAAAGTGTTTAAGAATAAATTAAAAAAAAAACAGTGTGTAAATGCCAACAGATTATATGTGGCCATTCATCTATTTCCACCCCTCATTTGGAAGTGATGCAAATATGTGTGCACACACTTTCTGGCCACTGATGTTACTGTTATGTGTTCACACCTCGAGGTGCTAAAATATGTATCCTCTCTTTGACCTGTCCTTCTTGACTACTTCCCTGGGAAATTTTACCACCTGCCACCCCCGTGTGTGTGTGTGTGTGTGTGTATGTGTACATGTCTTCTGATAATTTTTTTAAATTTAATTTTTAGTTGTACTTGGACACAATACCTTTATTTTATTTATTTATTCATATATGGTGCTGAGGATCGAACCCAGGGCCTCACATGTGCTAGGCGAGTGCTCTACTGAGCTACAACCCCAGCCCCCTAAAAATTTTTTTTAAAGATGGTATTTGTGGGTTTAATTCAGGTTTGTTCTCTTAGGCTCTTCCCTGTCATCCTGGCTCTACATGAGTTCTTTCTGATATTCTGTTTAAATGCCATCTATTGCCTTGTCATGTCATTATTTTCCCTATGTCCACGCATTCCCTTTTTCCTGATGTCACTTTTTCTCACAAAATATGGAAAGATTGCCATATGTGCAATGTTTATATGCTTTTAATACAACTTAAAAATCCATTGAGCCTGATGCATTGGTGCATGCCTGTAATCCCAGCCACTCAGGAGGTTGAAGCAGGAGGATCACAAGTTTGAGGCCAGCTTGAGAACTTAGCAAGACCCTCCCTCAAAAAATAAAAAAGGGCTGAGGTTGTGGTGCAGTGGTAGAACGCTAGCTTAGCATTTGTGAGGCACTGTGTTTGATCCTCAGCACCATATAAAAATAAATATCTACAATTAAAACTTTTTAAAGTGCTTGTTTAAAAAAATAAGAAGGACTGGGAATGTAGTTTAGTGGTAGAGTGTCCCTTGTTTCTTTCCCCAGTACAGCAAAACAAAACCAATAGCAACAATAACCTCATTGAAACATTTTGTTTGGAGTATATCAAATAAATTATAAAATTCTGTAAATGACTGTTTTTTTCATGTGTTTTTTTTTCTTCTTCTTTCTTTCTTTCTTTCTTTTTTACAGTGCTGGGGATTGAATCCAGGGCCTCATGCATGCTAGGCAAGCACACTACCAATGAGCTACACACTTCTCCAGCCCTCTTTAACTAGTTTTTAAAATAGCAGTGTGTCTCAGACTTTTTGGCCTCAGGATCTCTTTGAAGTTTAAAAATTATTGAGTACCCCTATAGAACTTTCATCTTTATGAGTTTTGTCTATTCGTATTTAGTTTATTAAGTATATTTAATGCATTAGAATTATTTTTCCATTCAAAATTATTAAGATTACACAAGATTACACAAGCATGTATTCCATTGGCTGTGAGAACAGTCATGTCATCACAGGTCATCATGTGCTGTGTATCCTCTAGAAAACTCTACTGGACCCTTAAGAGAGAATGAGAGTGTCAGGCACAGTGGTGCATGCCTGTAATCCCAGCAGCTGGGGAGACTGAGGCAGGAGGATCACAAGTTCAAAGCCAACCTCAGCAACTTAGTGAGGCCTCAGGTAACTTTTGAGATCCTGTCTCAAAATAAAAAATAAGCATCCCTGGGTTCAATGCCCTGTACCAAAAAAAAAAAAAAAAAAAAAAAAAAAAAAAAAAAAAAGGAAGAAAGAAAAAGAAAAGAGGGAGAGAATGAATAGGCAAATAATAACTTAGAATTATTGTGAAAACAGTTTTAACTCATGGATCCCATGAAAGGGTCTTGTGGACCCTGGTGGATACTTGGACTACACTTTGAGAACTGCTGGTATATAGATGCTGTTTTAGAGATTTTATGTGACACTTTTATGTATTTTTAGTAACAAAATAACATAAGAATGGAAACATTTACAAACGTTTTCTATTTTCAAGATGTACTAGCCTTTGCTAGAACATCTCCTTTATCCTGGAAGGGCAGATGTGTGCACTTTTGGGAGATCAAGTAGGTCTCATGCTGCTGGCAGATACTTGCCTTCTCAAGAAGGTCAGCAAATTGGGAACATTGGTATTTCTATAAAAGAAAAATGTACAACCACTCTTTAAGATCTAGAAATCTTATGAACGCTTGGGCTGGATGATAACAGGAGAACTTCTGTGATCCAGGTTTCATGGTTTCTCAGTATCTTGTCAAGTGTAGTAGTGGTCCTATTTGAAGGATGCAACTTTTAGACATTTAATCACATCAAAGTCATTTTGTTCACTTTAGCAAGTGAAGGAGTGTTCTCTGCTGCAAACTTCTGTTCTTCTCACCTTCTGCTCTTCTCACCCACAATTCTGACGCAGGGACTGTGTCAGTGAGGTTAAAGATTAGATAGGTTTATAAGTGGGAGCTCTGGTATTTCTTTCAATACTCTGCTGAATCTCTTTGAGCATCCTTGCAGATATCATGCCTCTTTGGAGGCAGATGGCCAGGGCTACTAAAATGGCCTTATCTGCTCTTGGCACAGTCCTCTCCCATCTGTCTTCTATGTTGCCTTTGAGTAATCTTTCTGAAATACAGATCTCCATTATTTCTTTACTTAATCCCTTATGTGGTTTGTCAGTGGAATAAATTTTAGACTTAGCAAGGCTAAGGCCTTTCCTGCCCTCTGACTGCTCCAGCCTCCCACAGTCAGTTTAGTTTGGGTACCACCCTTCTAAAGCTTTCCTAAACCTCCCAATTAATCTCCACCATCCAATAATGTCTGAACCTCATCTGTCTGTTCCTGCTACTTTACTAGGTGGGTAATAATGACTCTTGCCTGTACTAATAAGATAGCATAGCTTCTAGCATAGTTTCAGCATAAATCCTTTTTGGTAATGGGGCGTAGTCTTTCTATATATGCCCTTACCCCAAAATATGGTTAGATAAACCTTATAGAACTTGCTATATAAGCTTAAGATGTAAAGTCTCAAGAAAGAATAGCAATGAAGGGAAGAACTTTTATCTTACATTTTCTAATGTCTTATTGTTTTACACATGTAAGAATAGAACAAGCCAAGTGCAGTGACACATACCTGTAATCCCAGTGGCTTGGGGACTGAGGCAGGAGGATCACTGGTTCAAAGCCAGCCTCAGCAAAAAGTGAGGTGCTAAGCAACTCACTGAGACCCCAAATAGGGTATGGCTCAGTGGTCGAGTGGCCCCGAGTTCAATCCCCAGCACTGTAAACAAACAAATAAACAAACAATATAATGATATCCATTATTAAATCTTGATATGCATAGTGCTTCAAAAAAATTTTTTTTGAAAGAACATTACATTTTCTGTAAAGGCCTCCTGTATTTTGTGTTTCCCACCCCCATCTTCTCCCTTCTTCACCAGAGGGACCACTAGCTTTGATTTAAAGTTCCTTTATTCCTCCATATATTTTTATGCATTCACTAAGTGTGTTCATACACAGTACAGAGGAGAGACTTGCAAACTGGCCTGCAAATTTTATTGGACACAGCCATGCTCATTCCTTTACATGTTGATGGTTGATGCTTTTGAGCCTCAATTCATTGTCTCCAGTTTTCTGGGCATATTGCCACCTCTCAAACTCACCTTTAACACCAGTCCCCACCCCTTCATCTTATCTGGCCTGTGCAGAAGAAGGCCATCTTCCAATCACTGCAGTGGAAATTTCTAAAGACTAGTTTCATTCAGCATTTTTAATCTTCCACATAGCAGACACCTTTCCAAATAGTGGGGGGAGAATATGTCTGGAACCTTGTCCTCTGTATACCAATAAAGCCAAATCTTAACCACTCCTATTCAGAAAGATTTTTTTTTCCCCATAAAACCAAAGATGAACTCCCACATATGCAAAAAGTGCAAGTGTGGGCTGGGGATGTAGTTCAGTGGTACAGTGCTTTCCTACCACGTGCAAAAACCCTGGGTTCAATTCCTAGTGCTACAGAAGAACAAAATAAGAAAAGTTTTATTCCTTTGGGTTTTACTCCTCTGACCCTTTCAGGCTTTTCTTTAGCTACTTCTAAAAGGAATATCTGACCAATGGAATATCAGCTTTATTCTTCTGTTTCTTATTTTTAATATGAAAACTATTGGGCTGGGATTCTGGCTCAGCGGTAGAGTGCTCGCCTAGCACAGGCAGGACCCGGATTCGATCCTCAGCACCACATAAAAATAAAGACATTGTGTTGTGTCCATCTACACCTAAAAAGTAAATATTTAAAAAAAAAAAAAAGTTAAAAAAAAAGAAAACTGTTAACTAAAGGAATTAGAGTAACATGGGATTGACCAGTAAGAAGTAAAGAAATAGCATATGGAAAAATAGAATCAAATCAAAACTATAGTGAGAGGCCACTTCCTGCTTACTAGAATCAAAAAGACATAACAGAGTGTTGGAGCAGGGGTGGAGAAATTAGAATTCTCGCACATTGCTAGTGGAAATGTGAAATGGAGCAGCTGTTTTGGAAAAGACTGCATTTCCTCAAACAATTAAACAGAGTTACCAATATGACCCAACTCATTCCTAATATCTATACCAATAGTACCATGAGGCATATATCCAAAGAAGTTAAAAAATTATGGCTGAATGAAAGCTTTTACATAAATGTTCACGGCAGCATTATTCATCCAAAAAGTGGAAAAATGCAAATGCCTATCAACTGATGAGCAGATAAATAAAATATGGTCTGTCCATACAATGGAATATTATTTGACAATAAAAGCATTGATGTGAGTGTGCTACATGAGGGGCAAGTTTTTCACTAACGCTCCATTCTGATCCAATGACTGGAATCTGATAGTAATCCTTGCTAGAAGTAAAAAAGGAAAAGAAAAAACATTGATGGAGCTGGTGTTGTTGTTTAGTAGTGGAGTGCTTATCTTAGCATGTGTGAGATATTGGGTTCGATCCTCAGCACCACATAAAAATAAATGAACAATAAAAGCATTGTGTCCATCTACAACCAAAAAAAAAAGCATTGAAGTACTCATACGTGCTACAACATGGCATGAACCTCAGAAATAGTAAGTGTGCTAATTGAAAGGAAAAAAAAGCCAATAATAAAATCAATAAAAAAAGAAAAAAAGCCAGTTGTAAATCTCTCTCTCTCTCTCTCTCACACACACACACTTTCTTTCTTTCTTTTCTTTTTTTTTTTTTTTTTAAAGCACTGGGGATTTAACCCAGGGGTGTTTTACCACTGAGCTACATCCTCAGCTTTTTTCAATTTTTTTCATTTTTTGACAAGGTCTCATTAAGTTGTTGACATTGACCTTGAACTTGTGATCCTCCTGCCTCAGACTCCTTAGTTGCTCGGGTTACAGGCGTGCACTACTGCACCCGCTACAAATGACCATATACTGTGTAATTTCATTTATATAAAGTATCCAAAATAAGCCAGTCTGTAGAGACTGAAAATAGATTTGGGTTTGGAGAACAGGAGATTTGGCAAGATGGTAATAACTGAGGGATGTGTAATATCTTTTCTGGATCACTGAAAACATTCTAAAATTGATTGTGGTGACATTTGTACAACTGTGAATATTCTAATAGCCATCAAATTGTATGTTGTGAATTGTGTGGCACATAGGATATCTCAAGTAAAGTTGTTAAAAAGAAATAAAGAGAACTCAAAAAAAAAAAAAAAGAAAAGAAAAAATAGAAATAGCAGATAAAAGAGGCAGGCACCACCCCAGGGCTGAGACAGAGCGACAGATGAAGAGCCCCTTCCTCTACTGCCTGCCCCTCACTTCCACCCTGCCCCAGCCAAGATCCCTGGTGCTGTGGGAAGATAGAGAAGTGATTGATGGTGCCTGGCAGAACTTGCTGGAAATCTGCCTTCTGGGGTGCTAGAGATCACCAGAGCCGTTCTCCTATAAAACCTGCCAGAGAAGAGGTGCTCAGGAAGACTGCTGACTGCTGGACACCAGAAAAGCTATGGGGGCCGCAGCAGAGCACACTGGACCCTGGAAACCATCCCTTTCCCTCCTGAGTGTCTTTCTGCCTGCCCTCTCCTAGCAAAGTCTGACATTAGGCCAGCTGGCAAAAGAAAATCTTTTAAAGGATTCATTTTTGCAGGGTAGGCAAGAAGGGGTGCATTTGGATCTGAAAGGCAATAAATCAATAACTGGCACAGTGGGTAATGATGACTCTAATATACCCTTAGCTTTTTAATTCCCTTTGGGATCTTCAGGTTATTCTTGCACCTTTGCTGTTGTGATTTCAGAGAAGCAAGGAAACTTATCTTTGGGCTAATTTGCCCTAAGCCCAGCTCTCTAATTATCCATTTTTGCATCTTTTCCTATTTCATTTGTTTGACTTTCTCTTTTAGATACCAGTTATGCTTATGCTTTATCTCTGTGACTTCCATTGGTTTTATTCTGTTCTGGAAATCCTTTTAAATTTTTCTTTTTTATTTTACCCTGCTCATTTTTTTTTTTTTTTAAATCAGTCATGGCCTTCAAGATTCTTATTGAATTTTTGTCAGTGTTCACTTTGTTCTATTCCTTTAAGACTTTCATTGCTTGGGTGCTAAATTTTACTTTATTTTAACATTGATGTTGTTTTACTGTTTTTCCTTGGAAATCTTCCTTAGTTCTTTCCCCTGGTTCTTGTTTTAAAACAAAGCCATTTGTGGTGTGGGACTGGGACTAGGAGAATCTTTGTCAAGGATTTTGTTTTTTATGTTTGTTTATTTATTTATTTTTCTTGAAGTGCTGGGGATCAAACCCAGGGCCTTAGCCTGTCAGGCCAGGACTCTGCTACTGAATTACACCCTAATCCCGGTTAATAATCTGTATGTGTTCTCTGGTAAACATTGGTGTGTGTGATCTTCCCTGCTTCCTCTCCCCTACCCTTCTTTTACTTTTTTTCTACTTTTATTGCAACTCCCCACCCCAGGGATTGAACCCAGGGGCATTTTACCACTGAGCTACATCCCCAACCTTTTCAATTTTTTATTTTGGTAGGGTCTTGCTAAATTCCTGAGACTGGCCTCAAACTTGGGATCATCCTGTCTCAGCCTCTGAAGCTGCAGGGATTACAGGAGTGTGCCACCACACTTGACTTATTATTTTGTTATAACCTTTTTTTTTTTTTTTTTTTTTGGTATTGGAGATTGAACCCAGGGCATTACACATAGTGCTAGGCAAGTCCTGTCCCAGTGAGCCACATGCCTGGCCTGGCATACCTTTTATTGTTGTCGTAGTGGTTCTGGGGATTGAACCTAGGGCCTCATGCATGCTAAACATGTCCTGCCTCACTGACTTATACCCTGAGCACTGTCATGGAGAAAGGCAATATAGTATATGACTGAAGCCAGATCATCTGAATTTGAATCCTGGCTCTGCCACTTGCTAACACTATGATCTTGGACAAGGTATTTTAACTTCTTTTTGTCTGTTTCTTCACTATGAAGTGGGAATGATAATTTGTAAGATTGACAAGAAGGCTTAATGAGTTGAATCACATAAAACTTTTTAGAACTATGGACAATCTATAGTAAGTGCTATGTGAATATTAGCAATATTAATTTTTTATTCTTCACATTGACCTGTAATTAGAAGT
Organism: Callospermophilus lateralis; assembly: GCF_048772815.1. Classification (NCBI taxonomy): domain Eukaryota; kingdom Metazoa; phylum Chordata; class Mammalia; order Rodentia; family Sciuridae; genus Callospermophilus; species Callospermophilus lateralis. The sequence continues at coordinate 111,473,830 of NC_135311.1, read as the reverse complement.
GCACAATCCTTCTGAGTCAGATAATCTCATAGAGTTCATGTTAATTAACTGCTTAAGTCTGCTTGGTCATGCATAAAGTCTGATGAGTAAGGGTGCATTCAGCAAAAACATTTTTGAAAAATTGATAAGCTTTTCAGTAACTGGTTTGGGAAGCTGGATAATAAGTAGTGTGCAATAATTTCTAATTAGTTTTCCTCAAAAATATTCACAGGAGACATTCTCTGGAAATACTTTGTGGATTTGGCTTTTCTTTTTTTGGTAGTGCAGGAGATCAAACCCTGGGCCTCCCACATGTTCAGTGCATGCGCTGCCACTGAGCTATACTACCAGCCTCCTTTGTGGTTTTTTTGCTCTGCATGATTTTATCATAATTGAGTTTATATCAATTATAGCTGACATTTGAAGATCAGCAAAACTCTGGTATTTCAGGCCAACCTAAAAATTGTTTCTAGGTATAGTTGAAAACAACCATATTGTAGGATGTTTTAGGAATGGCAAGAGTTTGGGTGCATGTTGTTTCAGTGAGTCAGATTTTTATACAGTTTTCTTTTTGTGACTATTTAAGATAATCTAGCTTTCAGTAGCTTATGTGCCTTTTTAAAAGTGTACTATAATTCATTGAATCATCAGTTAGTGACCAGAGAGTTTTTGAGGAGCTTCCATGGGCACAGTGGTGAACAAAACAGACATGTTCCCTGCCTGGATGAGCCACAATATAAATGTTAAACTATCATAAATACTTACCAAATTATAAGTGTGGGACAGAGATGTAGAGGTGCTGTGGGAGTAACTGACAGGAAGCCCTAACATAGCATGGAGACATGTTTTGTTATGAAATGAATTAAGCTTTAAACTGAGAAAGGTGAGTAGAAGCTGGGCAGAGGAAGTAGGCTTGTCAAGGGGGTTTCAGCCTGACCTTGGGAGAGCATGATAAGCTGGAACTAGAGAAAGAAGATCCTTGTTCCAAACAGGTGAGGGGAAGGTTTTGATAGCACCTTTGAAGGTGTTGTTTTTGGTTGAGAGAGTAAAAACTGGAGAAACAGGTTGATTGGGGGTGGGGGTGGTCAGAGACACCTATGTAACACCTGGATGATCCATTAGAGTGGAAAGTTAATAAATGGACGTGGGTCTCGGTGGGATCTCTAGGCTGAACATTTGGAGTTTGGGATAGTCAACATGATGATAAATCAAGTCAGGGAGGTGGATGATATTACCTTCAAAATATCTGCCATGGGCTGGTGTTGTAGCTCAGTAGTAGGGCACTTGCCTAGTGTGTGAGAGGTACTGGGTCTGCTCATCTGCACCATATAAAAATAATAAATAAAGAAAGTAAAGGTATCCTTCTGCAACCAAAAAATTTTTAAAAAAAGATATCTGCATAATCAGAATGTAAGAAAATCTAAGACAGTGCCTGAATGTCTCTACATTTTAAATTGCTGTGTATTTCATGTATGCACAAATTCTAACTTTAGTATTTATTAATTTTTGGAATGTGAGCAATTATATTGTGTCTAGAATTGGGGCATGTAATTAGAAATATATAATTTAATCTTTAAATAAACAGTGTCATTAGTAGGAGGCACTATGTATTAAGTACTGGCTATTCATAGATCTAAGTTCTGGTTCTGCTTTTAAGTTGTATTCTTATTCTTTGCAGAGGCAGAGATGATGACATTTTTTTCTAAATGCCATGGTAGAGGTTAACCTGGAATGCTTAGGAGCACAAACATCATGGTATAGGGCTGTGATATGAGCTTCCTGGGGGATACTCAGACTTGAATATTGTCCTGAAAGTGATCAGGTCATGGTGAGCTGAGGAGTGAAGGAGAAGACAGAAGTCAGTCTCCCTTTTCTAGGGCAGGGTCTGAATTTTCTCATTTTGGTATCTTTGATGCTTTGTCAGTGCCTGTCACTTGGTGTTAGTTACATTAGCTTTGGACAGGGAATCTTTCCTTCTCTGAGACGAAATGCACACACGAGGAGATGAGTCCAGATTGTCAGACTCCATCTGCATTCTCAAGGGTTTTTGCCATGAGCATCTGCAGCCCTTTGCCTGTGTGCCTTCTTCTGACAGTGCAAGGAGGCCAAGTGCATTCCTGTGGCCAGAATGCTCTGCCTTCATCTACCATTACTGTTTTTATTTATTCTTTTTTTTTTTTTTTGTACTGGGGATTGAACCCAGGGGCACTTAACTACTGAGCCACATCCCCAGCCCTTGTTATTTTTTATTTTGAGACAGGTCTTGCTAAGTTTGCTGAGGCCAGTTTTGAACTCTCAAACCTTCTATATCAGCCTCCTGAGTTGCTAGGATTATAGGTGTGTGCCATTGTGCCTGGCTGTTCTAGTCTTTTTCTGGCTTCATGGTTGTGTATATGATACTTGGTTCATTTTGTCATTCAATATTAGATTATAGCATTTCTCCTTATTATTAAAATTTTTCATAAACAACATTTTAAGTGGCTGCATAAACTCACTTGGATGCTAAATAAGCATAAATAACACTTAAGTTAAAATTTTTTTTTTAACTTTTCATTTTGAGATAATTTCAGGCTTAAAAAAGAGTTGTAGAAATAGTGTAAGGAATTCCCATATATCCCTTGGCTAGTCTCTTTTCTTTTGTGAAATTAGTGTTTTCCGAGTAGGTACTTAAAAATTATATGCCCTTTTTCATAAAACGTTTACCCATTATTTTTAGCATCCTTTTTTTTTAAAGAAAGAGATTTTTTTTTTTTTTTTTGTAGATGGACACAAGAATTAATCTTTTGTGTCCTTTATTTTTATGTGGTGCTGAGAATTGAACCTGTGTCCCGCCCGCGCTAGGCGAGCGCTCTACCGCTGAGCCACAATCCCAGCCCCAATTTTTAGCATCCTTTGATGTTTCTTAGCTGAAAGGGTTAGGGATTAGGGATGTGGCTTAGTGGTAGATCCCTGGTACAAAAACAAACAACCAACTCCTGTCCCTAAAACAAACAAAACCCAACGTCTAGGGTCTAGGGTCGAGGATGTAGCTCAGTGGTAGGGTGCTTGGTTAGCATGCCAAGGTCTGGATTCAATTCCTAGTACCACACATCCACACACACACACATCTAGATGGATGTACCTACTGCTCTTGTAATATGACTGTTTTTAGGTGTGTTAAATGGATAAGTTAGGGGATATATGTGGGTGAACCCACAAATGTACTCACACAGTACCTGTGTCTATATTTATTTTTATATTTTTGGAAACCATCACTTCACACTGATTACAATGCTAGTGAAAATCAAAAGATTAATTCTTGTTTTTCCCTTTCCATATTTGTAACTTCCATCTCCATTATTGAGAAATCTTCCTGCCATTAGTGTCAATGTATTTACTTATGTGGTCAATCCCAAATTGCCTGTTGACTCTCTCCTTGACCCTCACACAAACTTATGCCCTTTCCTGCCCCTTTACCCCAAGCATGTGTACCCACTTCACTCAGTTCCTAATGTCTTATGGTTTTTACATTAAATTATCCAGAAAGGAAGGCTGGATGATATTCTTTTAATGGCTGTATGATATTCCATTTTGTGGATATATCATTGTTTATTCAACTCTTGATGAAGGACATTTGAAGGACTTTCAGCCTATTAAGTTTCAAATAGGGCTGCAGTGAATGGCTGTGTGCATAAGACTTTTTGTATTTTTGTCAATGTATCTTTGGGATAATTAAAAAAAATTTTTTTTAATTAGTTGTTGATGAATCTTTATTTATTTATATGTGGTGCTGATAATTGAACCCAGAGCCTCACACATGCTAAGCAAACGTTCTACCACTGAGCCGCAACCCCAGCCCTGGGATAATTTTTTAGCCAGGAGATTTATTGGCTTAAAGAGTATGATTTTAAGCATGTGTGATTTTGTTAGTTATTACCAAATCCTTCCCACCACATCAGTGTATACGAATGCCTGTCTCCCCACTCCCCGCAGTCCCACCCCTGGAGTATATTGTCAAACTTTTGTCCTAGCAGTGAATTTGAAATTACGTTTCTTTGGGGATCATGGGATGTTCTGTGTGTGTGTGTGTGTGTGTGTGTGTGTGTGTGTGTGTGGTGCTGGGGGTTGAACCCAGGGCCTTGTGCATAGCTCCACCAACTGAGCTGCCCTCCCAGCCCACATGGGATGTTCTTGTCCTGGCGGTCTTAGCTTCTTCTAAGCTCCTGTTTGCTCCTTTGTATGTCATCTGCTTTTGGAAATCTGTTTCTTCTGGGTGTTTTTTCTGCTGTCTTCATTTGAAGCTCATTTGTCTTAATGGAAAAGACTGAAATAAAATAGGTGATTGGTTCAGGCTTCTCACTGTCACAGTTGTTGAATGAGTGGATGAGTCTGTTGACTCACTGTCACGTGTCTCCATGCCCTTGGGTTGTGGTCATTGCCTGGCTGTGCCATTTCAGACATCACATCTGCATTTAGGACAGAAATTATATGGCACTAGCCACATCAGTTCCCTTTTAAAAAGAAAGGAAAGCTTTCCAACAACCACTTGGGTTTTGTAGGCAGCTCGTTATACCTTAAATTTTTAGTTGCTTAGGAGAGTGTTAGACAAGATACAGACCTTTCTGCTGTTGGAAATGCAAGTCTCTGGTTTCTATCTCATTTTGAAAACTTTGTACATTTACCTTTATAAATATAAAATTAAAAATAAACATATGCATAGATTGTAACGAAACACCCTGTCCAGACCCATTTTCCAGAGGTAATTATTGTCAGTATTTTGGTGCATATTCTTTTAGGTATATACTTAATACTTAATTTTTTTTTTTTTTTAACTGGGGGTAAAACCCAGGGGCTCTCAGCTGCCGAGCAACATCCTCAGCTCTTTTTATTTTGAGACAAAGCCTTGCTGAGTTGCTGAGAGTCTTGATAAATTGCTGAGGCTAACCTGGAACTTAAGATCCTCCTGCCTCATCCTCCCCAGCCTCTGGGATTATAAACATGGGCCACTGCTCATGTTTATATACTTAATGTCGTTGTTGTCCTGTTTGTTGCTAGTGTGAGGCCACATATGTTTATACTGTTCCACAACTAGATTGCTTTTCCACTCAGCAGTATGTTCTAGTCTTTTTCCCATATAGATATGTGTAGATGTGCCCATTCTTTCTGACTGATACCTCGCATTCTTCATTTCTTCTGCTGTTCCAGATCCATTTTCACCTTCTTCCCTCTCTGAACTGGTGATGGACCTCTGAACTGAATCATCTGGGTTTCTTTGTCCTATGGTTTCCATTTAGGATACAAGGCACCAACAGAAGACAAAGGAGTGTGGTAGGAGAGGTTGGGGCACACCACCCTAACTCTACTGCCTCTTGCACCTTGCTGAAGTGCTACACAGCCTGCTCCTCTGTGTCCACTGCCCCCACCGGGTGGCCTCTCTTCCCACCCAGCTCTTGCTGAGCTATCATCCTCCTTTGAGGCAGAAGGGCATATCTAGCTTCCTGCCCTTGCTGGTCTCTGGATCCGTTCTCACTCCTTGTTGGTTCCTTTAAACCCTCCTCACACAGCTCTCAAACATCCTGTCTTGAAACCTCCTTCAGCTTATTCTTTTGCGTGTTCTGTTTCCATCAACTTCCCACGGGTACCATACCACGGTGGAGACGTTTGAGCTGTTTCTGTTATTTGCTGGTATAATCAGCATTGCTAGTGCACGTTCCTGTACACACCCTTAATGCTTTTTGTTGCAGTGTTCCTTGAGGGAAAAGTCAGAAATAGCAGTGCTGTGTCAAGGTATATGAATGCTGTAAATTTCAATAGATATTTCTAAATTGCTCCCCAGAGTCCACCAAATTCACATTTCCACCCTAAGTTCTTTGATTTTAAAAAATTATGGAGGTAATACTTGTGAATTATAACAAATTTAGTTCAGGAATGTATAAAGGGAAAAGGAAAGTCCTCCCAGTGATACGCTTCTCATATTCCCATCCCATTCCCTACAGGTAACTGTGCTAATAACATTTAGCTATGTATCCTATTGGGCCTTTGCTCCCTCTTTTTATACTTACATATTTATTATAGAATAAATTCATATGTATGTACATGTAAACATTCATATATGTAGATATATGTATATCTCTAGCTGAGAGAACTCATTTCTAGAATCTTCTATTCCATTATCTTTGTTTTTTTTCCTGTGCCAATACCTGTCTTGTCTTAATTATTTCAACCTTGAGTTGGTTTTGATATCTGGGAAGGCAAATTCTTATCTGTGATATTGTAAAATATACATTTGGTCTTTATCCGCATTTTTCTGGCATACAACTCCTAAACTCTGTGGAATCTCCACAGTGACCTCTATTTGTATGCTAATGAGTTGGCTCATGGCTGGCAGACCCTACCTGACTGCCACATGTTGGGCTGGAGGTTTGGGACTTAACAGCCCTGCTTCCCACTCTTTCCTAAGGTTAAGTTGGTCATTGTGGCCAGTGGTGAAATCAGTCACCTCTGTAATGAGGCCTCCATAAAACCCGAGAGGACAGAGTTTGGAGAGCTTCCAGATGGCTTGACAGATGAAGGATCCTGGGGTGGCATACCCAAAGAAGTCCCAGAAGATCTTGGTCCCGGGGCTGGGGATGTGGCTCAAGCATGCTCGCCTGGCATGCCTGAGGCCCGGAGTTCGATCCTCAGCACCACATTCAAACAAAGATGTTGTGTCCACTGAAAACTAAAATAAATAAATAACTCTCTCTCTCTCTCTCTCTCTCTCTCTCTCTCTCTCTCTCAAAATAAATAAATAAAAGGCACTTATTTGATTCATTAAAAAAAAAGATCTTGGTCCCTTCTCCCATACCTCACCCTCTGTATTTCTTCATCTGTATCCTTCGTAATATCATTTATCATAAATTGGTGTTCCCCTGAATTTGTGAGCCACTTTAGCTAATTAATTGAACCTAAGGAAGGGGTTGGAGAAACTCAGGTTTGTAGCCAGTGGGTCAGAAGAACGGGTAAAACAACTTGGGGTGTATGGTTGGTTTCTGAAGTGGTGAGAGACAGTTTTAGGGGACTGAGCTTTCAACCTCTGGGATCTTTCAAATAGTACAGTGTGGGAGTGTGAATTGGTGGACTCTGGGGAGCAGTTTTAGCAATAGCTATTGAAATTTACAGAATTCATATACCTTGACACAGCACTTCTATTTCTGGTATCATCTCCAGGTAGACAGTGTCAGAAAAAAATGGAATTGGAAGATGTCCTCTGCTGCAGTTTTGCTTACTTGGCCAGAGGAGGACCCCCCACCCACACCCCACCCACACCTGGTGTTAGAAACATGTTGCAAAAATGAGTTTGGCTTTTCTCTCCCTATATTATGTTCAGCTCATTTTCATTTAAAATTTTCTTGGCTCGTCTTGGGTATGAACTCTTTAGATAATCTTTAGATCTAAGGGTAAAAACAATCATGGATTTTGATTGGAATTAAACTTATAGAGAACTTAAACATTTCAGGAGAACTGATGTATTTCCAATATTGAATATTCTCACTTAAGAACTTGTTATGTCTCTTACTCAGAGAATACTTCTGTATTCTTTGGTGAAAATTCTTGCCCATTTCTTCTCGGGTTTATTTTTAAGTATTTTACATATTCATTTCCATCACTTTATATTTCACTTTATATTTCCTAATTAGATATTACTAGTGTAATTTTTTTTTTTTTTTTTGGTCGTTATTGAGGACTGAACCCAGGGGTGCTCTATCACGGAGCTACACCCCAGCCCACCTTTTGTAATAGGGTCCTGCTAAGTTGCTGAGGCTGCCTTGAACCTTGTGAACCTCCTGCCTCAACCTCGTGCACCTGGCTGCTGGGATTACACTCGTGCACCTGGCTGCTGGTGTAATTTTTAAAGAAGGTGTTGATTTTTGTAAGTTAACCTTATAATTGCCTACTTTAGTGATCCTATTCTTAATGAGTTTTCAGTTTATTTTCTTGGCTTTTTTCAAAGTGCCCTATTACATAGTATGCAGATTTTCACTTTTTATTCTGAGTATGTATCTTTCTCATGTTATTTGTGGCTGGAGTATCTGTTTGTAGGTGGAGGGTCTGATCAAGGAAGTCTTCTTGGCCCATGTTGCATGCAAGGTGAGTATCAAAGGATGTAGAGCAGGCTTGGTAGCAGGGTGGGTAGAGACTGGATTCCAGACAGACCTCTAGGACAGAAACAACAGGTAGGGCTTAGTGAAACAGAAAGAATGACTAGTTCATGGGCACAGGTGAAGTTGTGGAGCTGTGGATAGATTGGGGAGTAAGTCAGGGATCGGTCAGAAACTGCTTGGCTTTACTAAGCAGTTCCTTTCAGATGAATTGAATGGCCCCCTAAAGATGTTCACACTCTCATCTCTGGTACCTGTAGTAGTATCAGCTGACATGGCTAAAGGTATTTTCCAGATGTTATGAAGGTTATGGCTCTTTAAGAAAATGTTCTCAGTGTTTCAGGTGGACCCAGTATAATCACAGGAGATTGGAAGCAGAAGTAAGATGCTGTAGAAGGGAAAACTGGAGAGATTTAGAGTGTGGGACTTAGCCCACCTCGGCTGAAGTGGGACCACATGGAAAGTTGGAGGAGACAATAAGAGCAGAGATTGGCTCCTGTCTGTTGACTAGTAGGAAACTGGCCCAACAGCCAGCTGCACGGACTCTACTTAACCAGTAGCTGGGCGAGTACAGAAGTAGATTTTGCCTCATATGTGCATACCCATGTTTATGGCAGCACAGTTCACAGTAGCCAAACTATAGAACCAGCCTCCGGATCTATCCGCTGATGAATGGGTAAAGAATATGTGGTATGTATGTACAATGGAGTTTTATTTAAAACAAAATTTTCATTTGCAAGAAAATAGATGGAAGTTGAGGCCATTTTTTAAGTGAAATAAGCCAAATTCAGAAGGTCAAGGGTTGTGTGTTTTCTCTCATGTGGGAAGTAGAAAGGAAAAAGAAAGATGTGGGAGGTGTCTCATGAATTTCCAAGGGAGAACAGTAGAGTCAAGTAAAGGGATCAAAAGTAGTGGGAGGGGGAGGAGGAGAGAAAGAAAAGGGAAAATACTGTGGAATAATGATACTGGTTAAATTATATTGTTATATTGTGTTTATGTATGAATATATAACAACAAACCCATTGTGTATCACTATAATGCACCCGTAAAAAAAAAAATGGGGAAAAAAGTAAATTCTGTTTTAGAAAAGAAAGCAGCCCCTCTGGTACGATTTTAGACTTGTGGGATTCTAAACAAAGGACCCTGCTGAGCCTGGACTATGTTTCTTCCTTTTTTTGGTGTGTGAGGGGGTGCCACATCCTTAGCCCTTCTTTATATTTTATTTAGAGATAGGGTCTCACTGAGTTGCTTAGCATCTCACTGTTGCTGAGGCTGGCTTTGAACTTGGGATCCACCTGCCTTAGCTTCCCAAGCTGCTGGGATTACAGGCGTGTACCACTGGCTTGAGCCTGGACTTTGACCTTCAGAACTCTGAGATAATAAATTTGTGTTGTTTTAAACTGTTTAGTTTGCAGTACCTTGTTTCAGCAGTGGTAGATAATACAAAGGGGTTTGGGCAGGGAAGTAACCAACCCTTTTGTTTTGTTATTAAAGACAACTGTGTGTGCTGGGTATAAAATGGATCTGGAGAGTGTAGGTTTCAAGGCAAGGGAGCGGTGGTGGGAGCACAGTGGTGGCATGAACTAGGGTGGTGATAGTGGGAAGGGCGTATGATTTGAGATGTATTTGGGAAATTAGAATTGCAGAATGTGGTCATTGATTGGTGCTGGGGGTGGATGAGGGAGAGGTGGTGGGAGCACAGTGGTGGCATGAACTAGGGTGGTGATAGTGGGAAGGGCGTATGATTTGAGATGTATTTGGGAAATTAGAATTGCAGAATGTGGTCATTGATTGGTGCTGGGGGTGGATGAGGGTGCACGGATGACTGCTGATTTCTGGCCTGGGTGCTGAGGGGTTCTGAGGCTGTTGCTTGAGATGGAGATGAGCATGTTGGGAGATGCCATGTTATGAATGCTGAGGTTATTCTTCATTTGGAAATTCTCTTTACAGGTTCTTTATCTTAAGGGAGAGCATAATCAGTATGATGACTGCTTTATCTCTTAAGACCTAATTTTTGTTTTTGTTTTTATTTTATTATTATGTTTTAGGTCATGTAGGAAATTGTAAATCATGCGAAGATGGGACTCTTGGTATTTGTGCGCAATCTGCTGCTAGCCCTCTGCCTCTTTCTGGTCCTGGGATTTTTGTACTATTCTGCATGGAAGCTACACTTACTCCAATGGGAAGACTCTAGTAAGTATAGTCACTCTGACCCCCTGGGAAAAGCCTGGAGCTGGTCAATTTATGGCTTGTCACATGGCTGCAGTGCTCTCATATTCTTCAGAGATGGGCAGTGAGTGTAAACTGAACATTTCTGGGACTTAGGCTTAGAGATTACCTACTGTTTTAGCTGCTGTAAGCTGAGAACTTTATTTCTTTATTTTTTTAAACTGCATGCCATGGCCAGCCTCAGTTCCTCTTATGAACCCAGTGAGAATGTTCTGTTCTTCAATTAAAAATCTACACTATGTCCATACTTCTACTTCTGAATGCTTTTGTTCTTTTTAATTACTATGGTGTGTTACTTCTCTTATTCCCTATTTATTGCCTTAGGGTTTGGTATTGAAGTAGGTTTTCTTTTGCCCTCAAAACATTCATCTTTACTTTTCCTTGAATTTTCAATTTAATGTTGTCCTTGTTTCATTTTCCCTAAAGAAGCTCTGCCTCTTTACTCTTTTTAGTCCTTTGGTATTGAACTTGCACTTCCTGGAATATTGGCTTCTTTTCCTTACTTAGTAACTCCTCTCCCTTTCTTCTATTTGTGAATTTGGTCTCATGTATTAAGCAGTGTTTTCCACATATCCCAGTGCCCTCTTATTTGGTTTCTGTTCACCCTCTGTGTTCCCACTCATGTCACTCAGTGTCACTTTGTTACAACTTGCAATTGAAGGGCTCATGCTTAATCTTTGCACATTCTGTTCTTGGCTATAGCTTGAAATATCACATAGTAATCAGAAAGTGGTTTCCTTTGGTCTATTTTGTCTAATCTGAGCTTGGTTCAGGAAATATGGGGTAGTCTATTTTGATACTAGGGACTTATCTTCTCTAAAGTAGTTTTATTTTTACAAATGTCTACCCGATACCAGCATACAACTCACTGGAGAGTAGAGTTAGTTTCTAGGTATGAGGTTAAAAGGAATTGGAAGAGGCAGCTGGCAGCTGGCCTGCTGTTGTACTGAGACCTTGCGTGGAAGCCTTTCCTGTGTAGCTCATTTAGTTCTTACATGACCCGAACTACTGAGCCGGCCTCAAGCCAAATTTTAAAATATAGTGTGTGTCTTTAATTATTGTTTTATACAAAATGTTTAAGTGTTCTTAAATGCTTAACTTGTAATTATCACTAATTACTTTGTGAATTAAGAGTTTATTCAAATTTCTCTGTACTGACTTATTTTTTAAAATCGGGGAGACTACTCAAGACAAGGAGTGTTTCCATCAGTATGATGCAGAAGTCTGTAGTTAGAAGCACTCTTTTATATTCAGGATGGTGACTTCGTCTGTATTCATAACATAAATGGAAAATGTAAGAAACAGAGGTCTCCTTTTCTGTGAAAAACATAACTAAGAATCAGATAATATTTTCCTATTCTAGAAGTGAGAAAGAGAATTAACATTCTAGAAGACCATTGGGTATCAGGTTTTAGACTAATTATTTCATCTAATTATCTTACTCAAATTCTGTGAAGATGCCCATATTGTTCCCATTTTCCAGTTGAGCAGACAGCAGCACTTTGTGTAAGTAATTTACCAAGGTTATGTAGCTAATTATTGGAACCGAAATTGAACTGTTTTCTATCTTTAAAACTCATGTTTAAGCTAGACATGGTGGCGTATACCTGTAATCTCACCTACTCAGGAGGCTGAAGCTGGGAAATCATGTGATCCCAGGCATTCAAGACCAGCCTGGGCAACATAGCAAGAGCCTATCTCAAAACAGAAAAGCCCCATGTTCAGTATTTTATTGAAAAGTATGATAAATATTGAAGAGGATTTTAATTTTAATTTTTAATGGGAAAAAGAAAGGACAGGGGCTCAGAGAAGGAGTAGTATTATCAGGAGTGGGGTGGAGAAAGAAAAAGAAAAAGGAGAATATATGAGAAGCGAAAAAGAGAGTGTCCTCCAAAAAATGACAGAGGGATCTGTTAGGTTTGGATGTGACAAAGTACTGTTAACACGTGCTGTAGGCTTCCTTGGTATACTCTAGTTATTTGGGTATACTCTAGTTATTTCCTTTTTTTTACGTTGCTAGTTGACTATGCAGTATTCACAGCTTTTCCATTATTCTAACCTTCAAATTTCTTAGACTCTTGACTTCGAATAGGCCATTTAGGCCATCTCACTGTAGCATCATTTTCTGTGCTGTAATATCAGAGGATTAAGTGTCTACTGTCTGTCTGTACAATAGCAGGAGTTTTATATCCATAATCTCATGTGATCCTCATCATTTTTTAAAAACATTTTTTAGTTGTCAGTGGATCTTTTATTTATTTATTTATTTATTTTAAACATTTTTTTTTTTTTTAAGAGAGAGAGGGGGGGTTATTTATTTATTTATTTAGTTAGTTCTTGGCGGACACAACATCTTTGTTTGTATGTGGTGCTGAGGATCGAACCCGAGCCGCACACATGCCAGGCGAGCGCGCTACCGCATGAGCCACATCCCCAGCCCTTTTATTTATTTATATGTGGTGCTGAGGATCGAACCCAGGGCCTCACACATGCCAGGCAAGTGCTGTACCACTGAGCCACATCCCCGGCCCAATCCTCATCATTTTTATCAGTTATTAGTACTCTCTCATTTTTAAAAATATTTTTTACATTGTAGATGGACACAATACCTTTATTTTATATATTTATAAATTTTTACGTGGTGCTGAGGATCAAACCCAGTGCCTTACACATGCCAGATGAGTGCACTATCTCTGAGCCACAACCCCAGCTAGTAGTGCACTCATTTTACAGATGTGGAATCTAAGGCTTGGAAGAGTCTCGCTCCATAACCAAAAGTTGGTATGTGTTGGCTGCAGTGGTACATTGCCCATAATGCTGAGGCAGGAGGATCACAAGTTCCAGGGCAGCCTCGGCAACTCAGTAAGACCTTGTCTCATAAGAAAAAATAAAAAGAGCTGGGCATGTAGCTTAGTGATGGAGCACCCCTGGGTTTAATTCCTAGTGCTAAAAAAGAAAAAAGAAAAAAGTTTGTATGCCTTTCTTCTGAGGATCTTGGAGGACAATGTCAAGTATCAAAAATAAATGTCTTTAGCATTACTTCCTCTTTATTTTTATAATATTAATAGATTTTTTTTTTAAAGAGAGAGTGAGAGATGGAGAGCGAGAGAGAGAATTTTTTTTTTTAATATTTATTTTTTAGTTTTTTCGGCGGACACAACATCTTTGTATGTGGCGCTGAGAATCGAACCCGGGCCGCACGCATGCCAGGCGAGTGCGCTACCACTTGAGCCACATCCCCAGCCCAATATTAATAGAATTAAGATTACCAGTTGGCATTTCTTCATGATGAGGGGGCAGGCTGGAGTTTTTAATTAATAAATTATTAATTCAATAAACAGTTATGTTCATTATGGTTCCTGTATTGTCCTGGGTAAACTGGATATTAAAGGAACATAGGCCTTCCTGCTGTAGCCTGTAGCATGAAAAGGAATCAAAGGAACTTGTGTTAAGTTCCAAAGGAGAAATCTGTGTGCATTGCTGTTGGGGCATAAAATCCCTTCTAGTTAGAAAATTCATTGTTTCATTAATTCCAGGGACATTGTTGAGGAATACAAACTACTTTGTTCTGTGCAGCTTGTAGATTCATATAACAAAGTCTTAGTCAGTTTTGGACCAAATGATTAACCTGGAAGGCTTCAAGTATGAAATTAGTCAGATTATCAACCTGTCTTTAAAAGTGCTATAGCTGGTACAGTGGCATACACCTATAATACCAGCAACTGGGGAGGTTGAGGCAGGAAGGTCAAGTTCAAGGCTAGCCTCAGCAGCTTAGAGAGGTCCTAAGCAACTTAGTGAGGTCCTAAGCAACATAGCGAGGCCTGTCTCATAATGAAAATAAAAGGGCTCGGGATGTGCTCAATGATTAAGCACCCCTGGGCTCAGTCCCCAGCACCAAAAAATACATAAATAAATAAAAGTACTGTAGACTTCTCTATAATATAATAGAGAATGCATACATACACAAAGATGAATTTTATATTATATATTCTAAAATTAATAAACAAGTCAACATAGTCCTTGGGGTTAGAAAGAGGTATGCTTCAGTTTCTTCCTCTCCAAAGTGAAGATAAAATAATTCTTTTTGCCCTGATGCTGTATTCAGGTCAGTACCTTGGATAAGAGTTAAGTAGTTGCCTCTTATCAGTAGATCTGATTTCAATTTTCCATTTCATAGAAGCTGTGCATATTTTAATTTATTGATTTAAAATTTTATTTCTAATTAATGAATTAAAGTGACTGTTTCAAAGAATTTATTTCCTATGTTGTGGGATCTTTAAAAATTCATGCCACAGCATTTATAGCAACTCCCTTTGTGTTTGTGCCCATTTTTATAAAAGATCATAGCCAGAGAGATTATAAACTATGCATTATTGATCTGATTGGGTGAATACCATCTGGCAAGTAAGTTGAAAGTTGGATCTGCTATTAGGAGAAGGACAGGTAGAACTGACCTTAATAGACATAGGACATTATATTAATTAATTCTTAGTTTTCCCTCTTACAAATGAAAAAGAGGCTATTATTTTTGGCCTATAAGAGGCACTCTGGTTTGTATGGTAATGGAGTAGCTCATGTCAAAACTAGCTTTCCCTCTATACAACAGGACAAAATAAATGAAGCAACAGTGTCAAGCAGTGAACGGTAGGCAGCAGAACATTTCAATCTCTAAAGAGAAGGAAAACCAACGAGGCAAATCCCACAGATATGCAGCTTTCTGGGCCCAATTTCCTACCTTTTCAGAGAGGGAAGTTTGAACATGTTGTAGTGGTTTCCACTGAGCTGACGAAGAAAAGACAGCTGAAGCAGTGGGAATCTGGATGGACCATCTGAGAGGCATCAGAAGTCTGTGGGGGAGTTCCTGAGAATCTGAGCTATGTATTATACAGGGCAAAACCAAGTGAGGCTTTCTATACAGATAGTGGCTGCCACAGGATGAGATTAGAAAGGATGCTAAAGGAATCAGTGCTAGAAGGGAAACATTGCCAGGGACAATGGTAGCCCTATTCTACCAGTGTTTAACCCGGCCATCCAGCTGAGACACTGGAAAGACCATGTAACCCAGAGTCTGATTCTTAATAAAAAGTTACCAAGACATGCAAAGAAATAAACATGATCCATATGCAAGAAAAAATATAAAAAGAACAACCCTATAGATAAGGTGACCCCCCCACAGTGTTGTTGTAGAGAAAAACGCAATTATGAATACACTTGAAGAATTAAAGGAAAATAGAGTGAATAATAAATAGTTTCAGAAATTGAATCTATAGAAAAGAACCAAATGCAGATTCTAGAACTGAAAAGTTTACAGAAAAAAAAAGATTATAGTAAATGAGATTAAAATTTACTCAACAGCAGATTGGAAATAATGGAAGTCAGTGAACTTAAAGAGAACAATAGAAATTTTCTAACTTGAACCACAGGGAGAGGGGGAGAGGAAGAGCAGAGCCTCAAGGATCTGTGGGATAATAGTAAATGGTCTATTTTATTTATTTATTTATTTTAAGAGAGAGTGAGAGAGGGGGAGAGAGAGAGAGAGAATTTTAATACTTATTTTCTTAGTTATCGGCGGACACAACATCTTTGTTTGTATGTGGTGCTGAGGATCGAACCCAGGCGGCACGCATGCCAGGCGAGCGCGCTACCGCTTGAGCCACATCCACAGCCCCTAGTAAATGGTCTATATATGACAACTGGGATGGGGAAAAAAGAATAATGACTGAAAATTTTCTGAATTGATGAACAACATTGATTTAGAGATTCAAGAACCTAATTTATATATTAAGTGAACCCTAATATTGATGACTATTGGGTAAGGAAATCTAGGTACATCACAGTTAAACTTCTGAAATATAGAAAGAGAAAATTTTGAAAGCAGAGAAAACAAAATATTAGCTGAGTGTGGTGGCCTACACCTATAATCAACTGGGGAGGCTGAAACAGGAGGATCACAAACTCAAGGTCAGCCTCAGCAACTTAGCTTGGCCCTGTCTTAAAATAAAAAATCTAAAGGACAAAATATTTCATACATATAGCTCAGTAATAAAGCACTCCAGATTCAATCCCTGGTACCTGCCCCCAAAGAAAAAGGAAGAGAAAAAAAGAAGACAGTGTATAAGAGTAAAAGTTGTCGCTGCGGTCGGCTGGGGTTGTGGCTTAGTGGTAGAGTGCTTGTCTAGCATGTACGAGGCCCTGTGTTCGATTTTCAGCACTGCATAAAAATAAAACAATAAATAAAGATCCATCAACAACTAAAGAATGTTTTTTAAAAAATAGAGGTCAGAAGACAATGAAAGATTTTTAAAAGTATTTAAAAAAAAAGCCCCAAATGTGTCATTCATAAAATGAAAATATCCTTTAAAAAAAGCGAAGATAAAATAAGATACTTTCAAATCAACAGAAGTTAAAAAAACGTTTTGCCAACAGGACTGTTTTACAGCAAATGCTAAAGAATTTTGTTCAGGCCAAAGGAAAGTGATACCAGAGAGGGTATACAGGAAGAATGAAGATCTC
The DNA here is from genome assembly GCF_048772815.1 of Callospermophilus lateralis. NCBI lineage: Eukaryota > Metazoa > Chordata > Mammalia > Rodentia > Sciuridae > Callospermophilus > Callospermophilus lateralis. The sequence continues at coordinate 111,456,989 of NC_135311.1, read as the reverse complement.
TGGGAATGGAAAATATAAAAAAATACTTTCTTATAATTTGCTTGAAAGACAGAAATAATCTTGTGAAGTTAGGGTTTCATTTTTTATTGTTTTTCTTTTTAGATGTAGATGGAACTAATACCTTTCTTTTTTATTTATTTAATTTCGTGTGTTACTGAGGATCGGACCCAGTAACTCACACATGCTAGACAAGCACTCTACCACTGAGCTGCAACCCCAGCCCCTAAAATTAGGTTTAGTTTTTTTTTGTTGTTTTTTTTTAAAGAGAGAGTAAGAAAGGAGAGAGAGAGAGAGAGAGAGAGAGAGAACTTTTTTAATATTTATTTTTTAGTTATTGGCGGACACATCTTTGTTTGTACATGGTGCTGAGAATCGAACCCGGGCTGCACGCATGCCAGGCGAGCGCGCTACCACTTGAGCCACATCCCCAGCCCTAGGTTTAGTTTTGAGGGGGGTACTGGGGATTGAACTCTGGGGCACTCAACCACCGAGCCTCATCCCCAGCCCTACTTTTTGTATTTGATTTAGAAACAAGGGTCTCACTGAGTTGCCTAGCTCCTTGATTTTGCTGAGGCTGGCTTTGAACTCTTGACCCTCCCAAGCTGCTGGGATTACAGGCGTGTGACCCGGGGCCAGGCTAAAGTTAGGTTTTGAACATACATAGACATTAAGAAATTAAAGGGGGGCTGGGGATGTGGCTCAAGTGGTAGCGCGCTCGTCTGTCATGCGTGCGGCCCAGGTTCAATCCTCAGCACCACATACAAACAAAGATGTTGTGTCTGCCGAAAACTAAATAAATAAATAAATAAATAACTTATTAAAAAAAAAAAAAGAAATTAAAGGGCTGGACACAGTGTATACTTGTAATTCCAGAGACTTGGGAGGCTGAGGCAGAAGTATCACAAATTCAAGAGCAGCCTCAGGAACTTAGTGAGACCCTGTCTCAAAATAAAAAACTATAAAGAGCTGAGGCTGTGTCTCGTGTTGATAAGCACCCCTGGGTTCAGTTCCCAGTACTGAAAAACAAAAATAATTACAAAAAAAGTGTTAAAGGAAACTACAGTGAACATTAAGTAGTCTTAGCAGAGAAAGAGACTCACAAGACACACAAGGATGGGGATGGGCAAATGAACTTTTGCTGTTGTAAGATTGTTACATTTGTGCAAAAGGCAGTAAATGGGAAGTATAAGTATTGTGTATAAAGTGAGAAGAGGGAAGGGTGATATAAGAAATATGAAAAGGCATTATATTGACTGTAATAGGCTCTGGTAAGTTAAGGGTGAATATTGTTAGCCCTAGAGCAATACTACAACAACTTAACAAAAAGAGAGATATCTGAGAAGCCAGCAGAAGAGAACATTAGAAACAGTTAACCTGAAAGAAAGGAATTTTTATTTTATTTTATTTTATTTTTTACAGTCCTGGGAATTGAATCCAGGGATGCTCTACCATTGAGCTACATTCTCAGTCCTATTGATTTTTTAAATTTACACACAGGGTCTTGCCAAGTTGTTGAGGCTGACCTTGAATTTACAATCCTGCCTCAGCCTCCTGAGTTGCTAGGACCATAGGGGTGTGCCATCATGCATGGCTAGAAGAAAGGAAATTTTGATATATGCTACAACATCAGTGAACCTTGAAGACATTAGTTCAAGAGAATATGACAGCCAGGCATGGTGGTTCATGCCTGTAATCCCAGCTGCTCAGGAGGCTGAGGCAGGAGGATGGTGAGTTCAAAGCCAGCCTCATCAAAAGGGAGGCACTAAGCAACTCAGTGAGATCCTGATAATAAAATAAGATCCTGATAATAAAATAAGTCTGGAGATGTGGCTGAGTGGTCAAGTGCCCCTGAGTTCAATCCCTAGTCCCCTCCCCCCCGCCCCCACCAAAAAAAGAATAAGCCAGTCACAAAAGGACAAATGTTATATTACTCTGTTTACATGAGGTGCCTAGAGTATTCAAATTCATAGAGAAGTAGAATGGTGGTTGCCAGGAGCTGGGAACAAAGGGGAGTGGAGAGTTGGTGTTATTGGGTATGGAATTTCACGTTTGCAAGACAAAATGACTTCTAAGATAGATGATGGTGATAAATGCATAGCGTTGGTGTGTATGTATTTAATGCTGCAGAATTGTACATTTAAGAATGATTAAAATGTTACATTTTATATTACTTATATTTTACCACAATAACAAAATGTTTTAAAAAAGAATAGGCAAGGCTGGGCATGATGGCGCACGCCTGTAATCCTAATGACTCCAGTAGACTGAGGCAGGAGGATCTTCTCAGGTTCCAGGTCAGTCTGGGCAACTTAGCAAGACCCTGTCGCAAAAAGTAAAGGCTGGGGCTGTAACTCAGTGACAGAGCGCTTGCCTAGCATGTATGAGGTACGGGGTTCCATCATTAGCATCATATAAAAATAAAAAAAGTCATGCTGTCCATCTACAACTGCCAAAAAAATAAATAAAATAAAAGGACTGGGATGTAGCTCAATGGTAGAGTGCCCCTGTACTAGTACTCTAGTACTACCAAAAATAAAAGTAAATAATTAATTTTAAAAAATAATAATCAAGGATATAAGAGAATACACAGTTTATCAGTATTAGGAAGATAAGTGGATATATTACTACAAATTCTACCTGCATTAAAAGGGGAGTAGGGGAGCCAGGCATGGTGGTGAACACCTATAATCCTAGTGACTTGAGAGGATAAGATAGGAGGATTACAAGTTTCAGGCAGCCTGGCAATTTAGTGAGACCCTATTTAAAAAAAGGCGGGGTGGGCAGTACTGGGGATATAGTTTAGTGGTAGAGCCTTGCTGAGTTCAATCCCAGGTACCATAGAAAGGGGGCAGTAGAGGAATATTGTGACCAATTTTATGTTTAAAAAATTGACAATTTGGATGTAAAAGACAAAATCCTCAGAAAACACAGCTAACTGAAAACTGAATCAAGAAGAAATTGAAGTCTGAATACCCTATAACATACTAAAGAACTTGAGTTCATAATCAGAGAGCTTCAGACTCAGATGATTTCACTGATGAGTTCTATACACATTTATTTAATGTCTTCACTTTTTAGTGAAGTAATAGGGATATAATATCTCTCTACAAGCAAATGTAAGGGAATTATGTATAAATTTGCTTTAAGATAGACTATTCATATTTGAACAGAAATTCACAAATGCCTAAAGGTCTTGTTATTGTAAAATTATGTCAGAATCTTACTGATATAAATATGCATCAGAACGAATTATAGAGTTAATAACTAAATCATCCACAGCAAACTGAACTAATAGCTAAGCTAGCTTAAATTTATAATTTAAAATCCAGAATTACAGTGATTGCACACTATGTCCAAGACAGCCGTGGTGAAGCACTGCTAACAGAGTGCATTTCAGAGAATCATAGGGATTCTGTGTGGCTTTGGGCATGCGTGAATAGTCATATAGTTGGACATTGCATGCTATGCAGTCTTCTTAATGCAATAGTGATTTAGAATTCACACAAGTAAAATGCTAATTTGGTTTTACTTCTACCACATTTCTTGTAATTCAGTAATTTATTTTACAGGTTTGTAATAAGTAGGTGAGGTCTAATTATAAGCACAAATAAAGTTTGTGGAATTCCGTAAGTTACAAAGAATGGACTAGCATTTTTGGATGAGTTTGCAGACTATTAGAAAAACCCATCAGTAGGCCATGGACCATACTCTGAGAAACAGTATTGTTCTGAGCAGATGTGTCTGGGGGGAGGGACACAGAGAGCTCTCTGTTGGCTGTCTTTTGCTGTCTACTGTTTTGCCACTTTGCTGATCTCAGGGTCTAAACTTCATTTTAAGCAGTCTCTTCTCAACTGCTACCTTTATCAATATCTTTTTCCTGTTGCTTGATGAAAGTTCTCCCTGCTTCGAATGAGCTCTTCTTTCTGTAAGGATTCCCCTAGCTGGGCCTCTGGTAACCCAAATCTTCATATCACAGAATTCATATGCTCCCTGAGAGCTAGGAGAGCTGCTGCTAAGTGTGGGGGTGCTCACGCATAGCCTCTTGCTGTATCTGGAAGCCCTGCATCCCTTCCACCCAAACCCTGCTCCTGGCACAGTTGACCCTTAGGATCCATGTAATAATCTCTCAATCTCTTTCCAGTCCAGACACTTTCAGAGAATGACAATTCATTAGAGAAATCTGGACCCATAAACACATTCGATTGATTTCTCTCTTTAAAGAGGAGAGGGACTTGCCTTCTTAGCTATTAAAATATTCTTAATGCCACACTGTGAAAACCAGTAGTGGTAATGCTAGGACAGGGGGCGAAAAAAAATGTTTTAAAAATAGAGTACTCAGACATAAAACCCATGTACTTAGGAATTTACCAGAGCATGAGGTAGTACCCCAAATCAAAGGAGAAAGGGCATCCTGTGTTATAGATGATTCAGACAGAACCCATCCACACCAACTCTAATAAATACATAGGTGGACTTTAGATGGATTAAGGATTTAAAGGAAAATGGCAAAATCAGAAAGTAGTAAAGAAGAATAAAAAATTTATCATTGTGATTTAGGTGTCTAAGGGAGGAACTAAACAAAACCTTAAATGCAAAATCCATATGCAAAAATTGATGAATTGGGGCTGGGGATGTGGCTCAAGTGGTAGCGTGCTCGCCTGGCATGCATGCGGCCCAGTTTTGATCCTCAGCACCACATACAAACAAAGATATTGTGTCCGCCGATAACTAAAAAATAAATATTAAAATTCTCTCTCTCTCTCTCTCTCTCTCTCTCTTCGTCCCTCCCTCCCTCTGTCCCTCTCTCAAAAAAAAAAAAAAAAAATTGATGAATTTGTTTTAAACAAATTCAAGGATTTTGTGCTGATAACATAGACAATATACAGAGAATATACCAGGAGAAGAAAAATTCAAGTATTTAAAATTCACAAGGGTTGGTGTCTAGAATGAACAAGGGACTTCTGTAGTCAAGAAGAAAAAGGCAGCAATCTCAGTAGAAAATGGGCAATATACAGAATTCAGAAATACATAAGGCTAAGCATATGAAGAGATAACCAAACTCTCGGACTGTAAGAAATATCCACATTAGAACAAAATTGTCACGTTCCTCGTAAAACACTCAAGGTCACTCCAGGGGAACAGGGCTGCATGAATAACCACACAAGAGACAGAGATACCTTTTTCTTTGGCGGCTGTGGTGGCTCCTTTGACCTTAGGGGTCCATGAAAAGAGAGAAAGAGAGAGAGCCCTGTGCTGAACCCTTTTATTGAGGAGAAGCTATTCAAATGAGGCAAGGGGTCAGGTTTCAGGGGGTTGAGTCTAGCTTCCTGATGTCTGCTGTCAGCAGGTTGACTGACATCTAGGAAGGCTATACCCAAAGGCAGACCAAGAGAAGGGGACACACAAAGGGCGTTTCCATGGAACTGTCTATCCCAAACAGGGCAAAGGGATAGATAAATGTAGCTCAATCAATGGGGCGAAACACCTATGTCTGAAGATGCGTCCTCAAACTTCTGGGACCCGGGCAATGTCCAGGTCACTACAAAATGTAGTGATGGTCAAAAGCCTCTCTGCTCTAGGACAGAAGACGTGACTCATTCTGAATGACTCCACACACAAAATACCATTTTGTACCTTTTATATTGACAAAAATTAGTAAGATGACAAAAATTAGTAAGATGGATAATGTCACATATTGGCAGGAAGGTGAAACTATTGTAATCTGTGTCCTTTGCTATTGGGAAAATAGTCTGGTATAGCTATTTTGGAGAGCCATCTAATGATAATTAAAGGCCAAGTATATGCATATGCTTTTCCTAGCAAATCTCCTTTGTTTATTTTCTACATAATTTATCATAGATATGCATTATTTGTTGACTGAAGGAGTTGGAAATGAATACATTTCCGTCCTGGGATGGGGGTTATAGGCAAGAAGTGGGGTGTTTATATCATAAAATGTTATATAGCAATTAAAAGATTAAAAAAAATCCAGACATAAGACGACATGAATGGAACTTAAAACAGCCTGAGTAAAAAAAGGAAACAATAAAACAATTTCATTTCTATGAATTATAAAGAGATATATGATGAGATTCTTAAATAGGATGTAATAAGTGTAAACCTTAAGATTAAAAATTGAGGGCTGGGGATGTGGCTCAAGCAATAGCGTGCTCGCCTGGCGTGCGCAGGGCGCTGGGTTCGATCCTCAACACCACATATAAATAGAATAAAGATATTGTGTCCATGTAAAACTAAAAAATAAATATTTTTTAAAAAGATTAAAAATTGATAAATTAAACTTTGCCCGAGGGCTGGGGTTGTGGCTCAGTGGTAGTCTTTGCTTAGAATGCGTGAGGCACTAGGTTCGATCCCCAGCACCTCATAAAAATAAATAAATAAATAAACAAAATAAAGGTATTAAAAAAAAGACACCACGTTTAAAAAAAAATTTACTTTGCCCAAACTAAAATTTTCTACTTTTCGAAGATACTCCTAAGAAAAAGATAAGTCACAGAATGAAAAAAATTCATATTTATACATATTTATTTTAGAATATTCAGTAGTTGTATGTATTTGTATAATTTTTTAAATCGATATGTATTATACAAATACATATAACTATAAGCAAAACAGTAAAAGATTTGAAGATAATAATAAGCAAATAATAAGCAAACAGTAAAAGATTTGAAGAGACACTTTACAAAAGAGGATATAAGAATGACTCATAAAAACACGAAAATATTCTCTATTAGTCATCAGGGAAATACATAGTCATCAGGGAAATACAAAACCACAGTAACATTAGATATTGATCAGAATGGTTGAAGTTTAAAGAAACATGATAACAAATTGTTAGCAAGGAGGTCCAGGCCACACAACTCTTAATGTATTGCTGTTGCAAATGTAAAAGGTATAACCACTTTGGAAACCAGTTTGGCAGTTTCTTAGAAAGAAAAACATATACTTGCCAAATGACACAAGTCATTCCATTGTTAAGAATTTGTGCAAGAAAAATGTAAACATATGTTCACATAAAGACCTGTACCTGAATTCTGATAACAGTTCTATTCCTGACGTGCCCAAACTGGAAAATAGCACAGTTGCCATGCAACAGATGAATGGACAAACAGATGCGGTGTGTCTGCACAACGGGGTACTATTTGGCAGTGAAAAGGAGCAAGCTTGATATAGGCAACACAGCAACATAGTGTTGAATATCAAATTCATTATTCTGAGCAAAAGACCCCAGATAGAAAAGAACACATATTATATGGTTCCATTTATATAACATGGAAACTTATCATTAATAATTTAAAAGCAGATCAGTAGTTGCCTGGGGTGAAGAGTAAAGAGGGAGGAAGGGATTGCAAAGTTACGTGATTAATACATACATGCATTAAAAGAAGAGGAACTGTACACACATGTCCATTAGACACAATAGAATGATTGCCTTTGAGAGAGAAGGGAATGAAGAGGGGAAATAAAAATGATGACTTGATTTACATTATTTTCTGGAGGGTTCCTTACAACCCAATATGGTTGATTGGATAATTGTTTCTGTATACCTATTCATTGTGTGATAATTAGGAGGATGACCCATCTAAGTACAAGGAAGAAAGCCCTCAGGAAGCAGAAAGGCCAACATGTACACTAATCCCCACAAAACATTGCCATGAGAAAGGAGAGAATACTGAAATAGGTGTACCATGTTCATAAGTTAGAAGACATGTTATTGTTAAGATATGGAATCTCCCCAATTAAAAAAAAATAATCGACATATTCTCAGTCAGAAGAAAGCTTGGGATCTCTCTCTCTCTCTCTCAAGGTTGACAATTGATTTTATTTATTTATTTATTTATTTATTTATTAGTTGTAGTTGGGCACAGTATCCTTATTTTATTTATTTATTTATATGTGGTGCTGAGGATCGAACCCCACACATGCTAGACGAGTGTTCTACCACTGAGCCCCAGCCCCAGCTCATGATTTTTAAATTTCTATGGAAATACAGACAATCTAGAGTGGTTAGAACCATTTTGACAAAGGGAACCAAGTTGAGGGGTTTACATTGCCTGCTTTTAAAATTTACTATGAAGCTATATAGTAACCAAGATTCAGTTGTGCTGGTGTAAAGTTAGACATGAAGATCAATGGATCAGAAAATAGAATTCAGAAATGGACCCACACATGTATGGCCAATTGATCTGTGTGTGGAGGGGTACTAGGATTGAATCATGGCTGCTTTCCCACTGAATTACATTCCCAACCCTTTTTTATAAATTTGAGATAGGGTCTCATTAAGTTGCTGAGGTTGGCCTCAAACTTGTTATCCTCTTGCCTGACCCTCCCAGGTTAACTGGGATTACATGTACACCTGCTGTTATTTAAGTGAGAAGAGAGAATTTCTGTGATGTGGGAGGGGGCCAAGTAGCAGAAAAACCCCACCAATTGACTTTTGACAAATACACGAGAAATCAATCCAAAGGAGGAGATAGTGTAATCTGTTCAATTTGCACACAGAAAAAGAATGAACTTCTCTTATTACTCACCATATACAAAATTAACTTGGAATGGACCATATACCTATTTATTTTTTACGATACCTTTATTTCACTGATTTACTTTTATGTGGTTCTGAGGATCGAACCCAGGGTCTCACACGTGTGAGGCGAGCACTCTACCACTGAGCCACAACCCTAGCCCTTGGTAACAATTTTTTAAAGAAGACATTAAAAGCCTTCATCAAAGGCTTCATCAAAAGTAAAAACATTACTTCACCAAAAATGACTTCATCAAAAGTGAAAACTCAGCTGGGTGTGGTGGCTACTCATGAGCAACTTAGCCTTGGACAACTTAGTGAGACCATGTCTCAAAAAAAATTTTTTTTAAATAAAGGGGCTGGTGCTCAATGGCATAGTGCTTGCCTAGCATCTGTGAAGCCCTGGGTCCGGTCCCCAGTAACACCATCATCAACAACAATAACAGAAGTAAAACCTAGGTTTTCAAAACAATACTGTTACAAAAATTAAAATTAGGGGTTGGGGTTGTGGCTCTGTGGTAGAGTGGTCACCTAGCATGTCCAAGGCACTGGGTTTGATCCTCAGCACCACATAAATGTAAATTAAAGATATTGTATACACCTAAAACTTAAAAATAAATATTTAAGAAAAATTAAAATTAAAGGCAATTCTCCCACAGACAGGGAGAAAATGTGCAAAACATATACAACAGAAGACTTGTATTTTGAATATTGAAATAACTCTTAAAACTTATAATAAGAAGACAAAACAACAACAAAAACAGTTAAAAATGGGTGAAGAGCTGGGCATTGTGGCACACGCCTGTAATCCCAGCAGCTCGGAAGGCTGAGGCAGGAGGATTGAGAGTTCAAACCTAGCCTCAGCAAAAGAGAGGCACCATCAGTGAGACCCTGACTCTGAAATACAAAATAGGGCTGGAGATGTGACTCAGTAGTCCAGTACCCCTGAGTTCAATCCCTGGTCACCCCGCCCCTCAAAAAAAAAAAAAAAAAAAAAGAGGCAAAGAAGGGATGGGAATGTAGCTCAGTGGTAGAACATTTGTTTAGCATGCATGAATGAGGTCCTGGGTTCAGTCCCCAGCACCACACAAAAGGGGGGACAAAGGTATAAATAGCCACTTCATTAAAATAGATATACAGATGGCAAAGAAGCACTTGAAAAGATACTCAGCATAATTAGTAATTAGGAAACAGTGTAAATTAAAATCATAGTCAGATGTTACTTTTAACCTTTGAAGGACTAAAATTAAAGAGAGACTATATTAGGTATTGGCAATGATGGAAAGTACCTATTATACTTTGCACTGCTGGTGGGAATGTACATGGTACAAACACTCTGAAAAAGTCTGATAAATTTTTGAAAATTAAACACTTCCCACCATATCTCCAGCCATTCCTCCCTGAGAGAAATGGCATACACCGTGGAATACTACTCAGTATTAAGGCAGGAGGGTACAACGGGGCTGGACGGCACATGTTCACTAGCTTCGTTGTTGTGATGGTTTCACAGAGACGTGTGAATATGTCAAAACTGATCAAGTTCTACACATTGTGTAGGAGCAGCTTTCCGCCACCATGTCCTTCTGCCACAGTGTTCTGCCTCTCCTCAGTCCAAAGCCATGGAACCAGCTGATTGTGGACTAAAACCTCAGAAAACATGAGCCAAAATAAATCTTTGCTCCTGTCAGTTGTTTTTCTCAGGTATTTGTCATAACAATGAAAAGCTAACGCATATGTTAATTATAACTCAGTAATGCTTCTAAAAAATAGCCAGAGACAAAAAGATTACAATCAAAGGAACAAAAGTTCAGCTGACAGTTGGCTTCTCAAGAGCAGCAATAAAAGCCAGAAGATGGTGAACTGTTTATCATTTTTAAAGAAAACAACTGTCAACCTAGAGTCTCTGTATGCCATGAAACCATCTTTCAAGAATGAGACAAACACTGAAGAAAATTTACTACGAGTGAAGTTTAAACTTCTAGAAAGGAGATCAGGAAGGAGTGATAAGAAAATGGTAAACATGTGGGAAACCCGAATAAACATTGGCTATGTACCCCACTCAAAAGACAATATGCCCAGTCAGCATTTGGCTTTGCTAAATGCAAAGGGATGAACTAAACTACTGGTTAGTGATATAATTTAAGTTGAGAAAGGGTGTTAAGAGTTAAAGCATTTTTCTTGTATTATTTAGCAATATGATTAGATAGGTTGATAAACTTGGACTTTTTTGTGAGGGGAGGGCAGTACTAGGTATTGAACCCAGGGTCACTTAACCCCTGAACCACATCCCCACCCCATTTTATTTTTTGTTTTGAGACAGGGTCTTGATAAGTTGCTTAGGGCCTTGCTAAGTTGCTGAGGCTGGCTTTGAACTTGTTTGTAGTTTTTACGCCTCAGCCTCCTAAATTGTTGGGATTATAGGTATGTGCCATTGCACTCAGCACACTTGGTCTTTCAAGTTAAACATGCATGTGAGACCTCTAGGCTAAATACTACAAGTAAAGAAAGTGTATAAAGTATGTAATTTAGAAACTAGGGCTGGGGTTTAGCTTAGTGGCAAAGCACTTGCCTAATAGGCAGGAGGCTCTGGGTTTAATCCCTAGTACCTCAAAAAGAAAAAAAAAAGATAAAAGAAGAAGAAGAAGAAGAAAAATATAACAAGGGGAAAAAAGAAAATAATGTTAAAGGAAGAAGCTAGTATTTAACACCGAAACTAAAAGCTAAATGTGTCTGTAGTTTGCACCCTGAGAGACACAGTTTCTTCAAACACAGTAAAGAGCTATTTTTTATGGAATAGTTATTCTTAAAGTTGGATCAAAGGTATTTTCATGTTAATAAAAAGATGGTAATTGGGACTAGGATTGTGGCTCAGCAATAGAGTGCTCACCTAGCATGAGCAAGGCCCTGGGTTCTATCCTCAGCACCACATAAAAAAATACATAAGTTAAAGGAAAAAAAAGATGCCAATTGCCTGTGGCACTGTGTCAACATCTGCACTGATACTATAATAGTGAATACGACTTATCACACCGTAGCATGAATCTAGCAGGGGAACAAAACTGTGCACTCCTTGTCTTTGTATGTGTAACTGCCACACAGTTTTTTTTTTTAATATTTATTTTTTAGCTGTAGTTGGACACAATACCTTTATTTATTTTTTATTTATATGTGGTGCTGAGGATCGAACCCAGGGCCTCACATGTGCTAGGCGAGTACTCTACTGCTGAGCCACAACCCCAGCCCAGTTTTTTTTTTTTTAAGCCAGTTTTACTTAAGAGTGTTATTGATGAACCAGTTTTAATTTCATTAGATCTTGACTTATTTTTTAAATTTATTTGTTATAATTAGTTATACATGACAGTAGAATGCATTTAACTTTGATATACATAGATGGGATATAATTTCTCATTTTTCTGAGTGTACATGTTGCAGAATCATATTGCTTATGCAGTCACATATATACATACAGTAATAATGTCTATTTCATTCTACCATTTTTCCTATCCCCATATCCCCTCCCCTTCCCTCTACCTAATCTAAGATAACACTATTCATCCCTAGTGCCCCCTGCCTTATTGTGAATTAGGATCTGTATATTAGAGAAAACATTCGGCTTTTGGTTTTTGGGATTGGTTTATTTGCTTAGCATGGTATTCTCCAACTCCAACTATTTGCTGGCAAATGCCATAATTTTACTCTTCTTTAAAGCTGAGTAATATTCCATTGAGTATATATACCACATTTTCTTTATCCATTCATCTATTGAGGGACATTTAGGTTGGTTCCATAATCTAGCTGTTGTGAATTGAGCTGCTATAAACATTGATGTGGCTACATCAGTAGTATGCTGATTTTAAGTCTTTTGGGTATAAGTCAAGGAGTGGGATAGCTGGGTCAAATGATAGTTTCATTCTCAATTTTCTGAGGATAGATCTTGACTTTTGAGTATGATAATTTTACTCAAGTGTGATGTAAAAGAAAGTATGCATAAAGCACTTCTACTGTGCACTGAAATTTTATTGTTGTCTCAAGGAAAAGTACTTGTGTGATAAACTGCTGCTGAGCTAGCTACTCTTCTGAAAACATCATTTTTTTACTTGAAAAAATAATTGATAGGTAAACTATGCTAGGCTCAGGTATTTGGCAGACCTTTTCTCACATATGAAGTGAGCCTGCCTTTTCAAAGGAAGGAACTTTTTTTGCAGTGATAAAACTCAAGCTTTCAAGTAAAAATTAGAATTCTGAAAAACTTGTATCTGCTGCCATGAGCTCGCAACCTCAATGTTCAAACATTTTCCTGATAAGATGGGCAGTGGTATTAACAAGTATGATGTTTTGGTATTGTATAATGTAGAACTTAGGAAGACATGCATAGCTCAGTGAACCAGTGATACCCAAATGGCTATGATGCTATGAAGTCAGGCATGGTTAAAAGATCTGTTTAAAGGGTAAGGTTGACCGATGGATTTTAATGTTATAGGGTCTGAAAATGTTTATTGTTGTATTTCCAGATTCCATGTTGTGACTTTTAGGAAATGATCACTTTTTGTGGTAACAAAGTTTTATAACTCATTAGAGGAATACCCATGATCATTTGAAAAAGTTATTACAGTATTCCTCTCTTTTCTGTTTATCTGCAAGAGGCCATATTTTTAAAAATATATTTTATTTAAAACAATATATATATATATTTTTTTTTAGCATTGGGATTGAACCCAGGGGCACTCACTGAGCCACATCCTTACATCCTCTGCTCTTTTTAGTCTTTTTGTTTTGAGACAGAGTCTTGCTAAGTTTCTTAGGGTCTGACTAAGTTTCTGAGGCTGGCTCTGAATTTGCAATCCTTCTGCCTCAGCCTACTGAGCTGCTGGGATTATAGGCATGCGCCACTGCATCTAAAACAATTTATAATAAATTGAATGCAGAAATAAGTGAGAACCCAGATTTTTTTAAAGTTGGAAATTAAAGAGATTTGAAAATATGTAAGACAATGCCACTTTTTTCTATTTTTTTGTTTTAGAAAATATATTTTTCATAAAATTATGTTGTTTATGGTAATATTTAATGGATTATTAATTTTAAATGAATTATTAAATATTTAAAAAATTTTTAGTTTTAATTTACAATATAATAAATGTTAACATAACTATTCACATACACACATATACACTACTGGGAGTCCTCCGGAAGTTTTGAGACTGTAAAGGGGTCCTGATACTAAAAATTTAAGAACCATTGTTTTCTAGTCTTCAAAAAGTGGAAAACTTTTAGAACAAGGAGTGTTTAGGGGTAGGTGATCTTTAGTTGGAGTGAAGCTGTTGTTAATTGGCTAGCTTTCATAATATGGTGTAAAACTGTCAATTAATTTGGATGGGTTTAAAATTATGGATAGTTCTTGACTTATGATAGTTCAGTTTACCATTGCTTTGACTTTCAATGGTATGAAAATGTGCCCATCCAACCATTCTGTATTCTCTTTCATTATACAGTAAATTACATGAGATGTTCAATCTTTTATTTTTATTATTTTTAGTTTTTTTAGTTGTAGATGGACATAATACCTTTATTTTATTATTTTTTATGTGGTGGTGAGCCTTGAACCCGGGGCCTCATGTGTGTTAGGTAAGTGCTCTACCACTGAGCCATAGCCCCAGCTCTCTACACTTTATTATTAAATGGGCTTTGTGATCCATGATTTTGCCCAACCATAGTGGGCAATGTATGCATTCTGAGCATGTTTAATAAGGTAGGCTAGGCTAAGCTATGATATATGGTATGTTAGGTAGGTTAGGTGTATTAAATATATTTTCAACTTAACTGTAGATTTATCAGGATATAACATTCCTCTAACTTGAGGACCATCTATACTTCTAGTCATTACTTCTTGCTATAGCAAAAGAACAATCAGAACTAGGGATGTAGCTTGGTAGTAGAGCACTTGCTGGGCATGTGTGAAGCCATGGGTTTCATCCACAAAACAACAGGGGCAAAAAAAATAAAGAAAAAAAGAAAAGGAACAATCAGTATTTTCCTAGGTAGTTAGAAATCTTCTGTTCTCAATAGAAAAAATATGAACATAGGAAAGTTGTGTCTGATTCATTCTACTGTCATTTTTATTCCCACTCCTCCTCCTTTCTCTTCATTCCCCTTTGTCTATTCCAGTGAACTTTCCACCCTCCCCTCCAACATTGCATAATTTTAAAACCAGGTTAAACATCTATTTTCTTTATCATTTCTTTCTTTTCTTTTTTGGTATCATGGATTGAACCCTGGGTGCTTAACCACTGAGCCACATTCCCCCATCCATTTTATTTTTTATTTCATGACAGGGTCTCACTAAGTTGCTTAGAACCTTGCTAAATTGCTGAGGCTGATTTCAAACCTGTGATCCTCCTGCTTCAGCCTCCGAGTCTCTGGGATTATAGGTACGTGCCACTATACCCATCTTATTTCTTACAAAAACTTTCAAAATCCTTTTTTTCTAGCTTCTAGAAACATACAGTTGTTGTCTGTAGTTGTCCCACCGTAGCATACCATAGCATACCAGAACTTCTTGCTTTTAGCTAATTATAACTTAGTAACCATTGATCAACCTTTCCTTCTCTGTCCCTCAATGCTAGTCTCCCAGCCTCTGGTAACTACCATTCTATTTTCACACTCTATTAGATCGACTGTTTTAGATTCCAGATGAGTGAGATTGTGCAGTACTTGTTTTTCTGTGCCTGGCTTATTTCACTTAACATAATGATTTTCAGTTCTATCCGTGTTGTTGCAAAGGTATTGCATTATATATGTACCCCCCCCCCCCTTTTTTTAATCCTTGTGTCACTTGATCAGCCTTTAGATTATTTCTGTTCTTGCCTTCTGTGAATTGTGCTGTAATGAACATGAGAGTGAGTGCAGATACCTCTTCAGTGTACAGATTTCCTTTCCTTTGGCTATATGCCCAGGAGTGGGATTGCCAGGTCATATGGTGGTTCTAGTTTAGATTTTTTGAGAAGCTGCCGTACAGTTTTCCATAGTGTCTGTACTAATTTACGTTCCCACCAAACAGTAAGTTAACATTTTCTCTACTCCTTGCCAGTGCTTGTTCTCTTGTTTTAATAATATCCATTCTTCCTCAAGTGAGGTAATATCTTCATTGTAGCTTGATATGCATTTCCCTGATGATTAGTGATGTCACACATCTTTTCATACACCTGTACCTGTTTGCTGTTGGTAAAATAATGCAGCCAAGAAAGAGATGGGGGAAGAAGGGGAGGGGCAAGGGAAGGAATAAAGAAAAAAAAAAATGGCCAGCAGCAAAGTGTTTTGTTGAATCTGTGGGATGGGGTTCATTAACCATTTTCTCTACTTTTGTGTAGTTAGTTAAAAAGTTTCATTAATGGGTTGGGGTTGTAGCTCAGTGGTAGAGTGCTTGCCTAGCATGTGTGAGGCACTGGGTTCAATCCTCAGCACCACATATAAATAAATAAATATAAAGCTCTATCAACAACTAAAATATAAAATTAAGTTTAAAAAAGTTTCATTAAAAAATACCAAGCTAGGGAGCAGGATGTGCAGCTTCTGAGTGGGAACCTTGGTCGATCTAGCAATGAGAGTGAATTAAAAATGGGTGATGTTGAGAAAGGCAAGAAGGTGTTTGTTCAGCAGCGTGCCCAGTGCCACAGTGTGGGAAAGAGGGGCAGCACGAGATGGGCCAGATCTCCATGGACTATCAGGAGGACAGGTCAGCATGCTGGATGCTCTTAGACACCAGCAAGAACAAAGGCTCCACCTGGGGGGAGGACACACTGATGGGGCATCTGGAGAATCCCAGAAGTCCATCCCTGGAACAGGGGCAGTGTTCGCTGGCCATAGGAAGAAGGAGCAGGAACACACTTAACGGTTACTTCAGAAAAGTTACTAAGGAGAAATAGCCACAGCCTTATTTACTACAAAACAGAAACGTCTCATGGCTTTTTCTGGGCGCAACATAATTTAATTGATGTCATATACCAGAGTTTAGATCACGAATGGCTGACAGGATATTTTTGTTGGATAGTCCCGATTTAAGTGAAATTGGCTTGTAGTTATATAGATATATTTAAAACAATTTTGATAGTAATCCCACTAGTAAATACTATCACTATTTATAATAGTAAATACTATTAGAAAGGTTTTCCCTTTCTAAAGATATTGTTGTACTTGATTAGTAATGTTTAACCTTTCACAAATATGGTGAATGCCATCTCAAAATGGTTTTATGTTCTGGTTTCTATGTCTGGTTATGTGAACTGTATTTGAATACTGAGGAAAACCCCACAGTGTCTCAGAGCTGAGTGAGATTTACATGTATTTGTCTGTGTTCGTTAGTTTACTAAAGGCAGTGGGTGAGGATGGGGAAGCATTGTCTATTCTGTGTTTTTGTTGATCATGCCATTTGATTAGAATTTCCTGTATCTAAAATGCTGCCTTTTCTTTTGGAAAGGCACTTAGTATAGTTTATATTTAATGTTAAATAAAGAATATTTAACACTTCTCAAAAATAAAAAGTAAGTAACCATATTTGAAAGTAACCACAGATCTTATTTAGGATCTGACCTTTTACTATTGTCCTTTGTGCTCTGTCTTCCCTTCTGGTCCTTGAATTAATTTGTGGCTACTTTGCAAGACCCTATGAAACAGTCTAGAGCAGGAGACAGTATTTTTAACCTCATCTTCCCCTACAAGTTTACTTTAATTATATGGCAGAAAACTCAATCGTAGTTGAAAATGTTTGGGGCCATAGTTTTATCTCCCGTGAATTTTCCTGCCTTGCAGCATCCCCTTAAAACTCCTTTAATGGCCGGGTGTGATGGTGCACAGCTGTAGTCCCACCTACTCAAGAGGTGAGACAGGAGGATCACAAGCTGAAGGCCAGCCTGGGTGATGTAGCAAGATTCTATCTTACAATAAAATTAAAAAGACTGGGATGTAGCTCAGTGGTAGAGCACCCCTGGGTTCAACCCCCAGTACTGCAAAATATAAATAAATAAGTGAATATTTTTAAAATGCTTCAGTTTAGGTTATAGATACTACCATTTAAATAGAAGGGTATGGGCAATTATGTGTATGTTCTTATTTATACATCCATTAACATGTATATCTAGATTTGCATATACGTGTAAGGTAACTCTAGAAGCATGAAACCTGTAAATAGTAACTTTGATTTCTTTCCAGGAAGAAAACTGATAGCTGGGAGATAGAGTGAGCGAGATTGCTAGGGAGAGGCTCGGGATATAGGATGAAAGAACCAAAAGAAACCAACGACTAAGGAGCGGCAGGACGGTGGGGAAGAATCCTGAGAAGCTGGAGGGATGGGAGAAAAGTTTGAAAGGGCAAATTGTGCAGAGGCATCTACATGCGTTTCACCCAGTGTTTCCACTCCGAGGTATTTATCTATGGGATTCTTGCACACTTGGAAAAAGACTGCAGCATCTCTGTTCATCTGTTTGCAGCATTATTTTATGTATTTATTTTTGCTGTGCTGGGGATTGCTCTACCATCAGAGTCGATCTACCACTGACCTACATTCCCAGTCCTTTTTAGAATAAAAAAAATTTTGAGACAGGTCTCCCTAAATCGCCTGGACTGACTTCAAATTGGCAGTCATCCTAACTCATCCTCCCCAGTTGCTGGGACAACAGGCTGTACCACTGTGCGCAGCTACAGCATTGTTTTTAATCATAAATGCTTGGAAACAACTCAAATGTTCACTAGTAGGGGACAAAGTAAATAAATTATGATTTCCCCAACCAGTGAGTGCTCCACCTCCAACCAGTCAGGGCTGCCTCCTCCTGTTTTGTGCCCAGCCACCAACTGCCTTTATATGGTAGTTCAACTTTTTAATGGAGCTGTGATATGTAGCAGTCATCCTTAGCCACAAGAGGGCACAAGAACCTTTTGATTGCCATGGCATAGGCTGGTGCTGGATGTTACATCTGGCAAAATCCTGCATGGAACAGTTTTTTAACTCACTCCAGACTGTGTGCACCTGGAAGGCAGGGCCAGTGTCTTTAGAGGAGGCTATAAAGTGGTGGGAGGAGAGAACGCAGATTTTTGGAATCACTTTTACCTGACATTTGGATTTCCTACCCTCCTGCAAATTAGGTAAAGAACTGGTTACAGTATTTAACCACTTTCAGAGCTTAAGCTCTGAAAATAATGTAAGACATTAGAGGCATTATTGCATAATAGAGTTTGTAAGCATTGAGGCTTTGGAGTTCCCACCCCACTTAACATCAAGTCCTGGTTCTGTGGCTTTGGGTCACTTACTGTCTGTGTCTGTTTTATTCAATGAGATAATCCAAATAAAGCTCTTAGCACTATGTTATGGTCAGCACTCAAAAAGAGTTGCTATAAGTATAATACCATGTATCAGAGATGGATACTAGGTCTTCAATAATTCTTGATATGTGGTTCTTAGTTATACATTTAATATTTCTTTGATTATAAGCAAGGTGATAATGTTGGTTTTAGGACAATTTCAAAGCTCCATTTCTTGGAGGGGCTTACAAAATATTTGTGGCCGTTCATTTATTTTCTTGCAAATAATTTGTCTTTTATTAGTATGGTACATCCTGAATTTTTGCAGAGAGTCTTAATTTTAAAGATTCCATATATGATGATTTTGTGCATTTTTTAAGAGAAAATTTGGTATTTGTGCCATATGCTGAGGCTGGGTTGGGCAACATGATATTGCTTGTTTCAGGTTGAGATCCAGGGAAAGCAAACTGAGATAAAGATTAGTGCGTGAAAAGCATACTAGGGAATGGTTTATGGGATCATGCCCCTGGAAGGAAAAGAAATGAAGGAGATGAGGAAAGAGGAGAGAATCTTTTTTTTTTTTTTTTTTTTTTTTTTGAGAGAGAGAGAGAGAGAGAATTTTTTTTAATGTTTATTTTTTAGTTTTCAGTGGACACAACTTCTTTATTTTTATGTGGTGTTGAGGATTGAATCCAGCACCCTACGCATGCCAGGCGAGCACGCTACCGCTTGAGCCACATCCACAGCCCGGGAGAGAATCTTATACAGAGGGAGATGTTGAGCTATGATTCAGTGTCTGTAAAGGCTTTAATCTACATTGTGGAGAATATGGATTTAGGATGGCCCTTCTGAGTTGGAAGAAAGGGGTTGTGTCTTTATCGTTTTTCCTGACTAGTCACTGGATGTCAGTCGAAAATTCATGAGGGTTGCCTCAGAAAGGGCATGACCCTATGCTTAGCAGTGCTCTTAACCAAGACATTTCCAGAAGAGAGCTGATGGTTGAGGGCTTTTGGTCTACCATGATTCCAGCATCTGGGGAAAATTCCTTCATTTTTCTAGAGGGAATGTCAGCGACACATTGCAACTTCTACCACAGTGCCCAAGTCGCCTGAAATGAAAATGATAACATGGTATCTTGGTCCATTTGTGTTGCTATGACAAAATACCTGATTCTGGGTAATATATAATGAAAAGAGGTTTATTTGACTATTTTGGTGTCTGGAAGGTTCAAATAGCATGGTGCCAGTGTCTGTTGAGGACCCCTGTTATGATTAGGACGTGAGGTGTCCCCCAGAAGCTCACATGTGAGACAATACAAGAAGGTTCAAAGGAGAAATTATTGGGTTATAAGAGTCTTAACCCAATTAGTGAATTAATCCCCTGATCGGGATTGACTGAGTGGTAACTGAAGTGGTGGGGTGTGGCTGGAGGGAATCGGGGTGTGGCTTTGGGGTATATATTTGTATGTAGCAAATGGAGACATCTCTCTTTGCTTTCTGATCGCCATGTGAGCTGCTTTGCTTTGCCACACTCTTCTGCCATGATGTTCTACCTCACCTCAAGTCCTAGGGAATGGAGCTGGTCTATGGACTAAGACCTCTGAAACCGAGAGCCCTCCAATAAACTTCTCCTCCCCTAAAATGGTTTGGGTTAGATCTTTTAGCCACAGCAGTAAGAAAGCTGACTAAATCAGCCCCACGTTGTAGTGTAGTGGATAGCATCACATGGTGGGAGAGGACGCCTTAGAAGAACCTGCTCCCACAGTAATGAATCCAGTTCCTTGAGATGGGCATGAAGCCCTCTGAGGGCAGTGCCTCATGGCCTGATGATCTTCCCCAGGGCCCTGCCTCTGCGGTCTCCCCACTGTGGATACCGTTGCGTTGGGAGCCAAGCTTCCAGCATGTGAATCTTTGGGGAACAAACCACATCCACACTACAGTACATGGGTACATGGCTGGCGTAGGGTAAGGGAGGCAGTGTGGATGGAATTGTTTGCAAGTAATATTTTGGAATAATTGTTATTTTTAACTTTAAGGATTCAGGATAACATTTGAGGGCGGATTCTACTAAAACAAACTACTGCAGATTTTTAGTGGTTTAACAAAATAGAGGCTTAATTTCTCTTCTTTCACAATCTGGTGCAGGTCTATGGGGTTGGGGGAAGATTCTGTTCTATCTACCTAATTTATTTAGGGGCACAGACTCCTTCCGTCTAATGACCCTGCCAGTACCTAGGTCCTAGAGTCCTCCATTGGATCTTCTGATCCAGCTCTCAGAGGGGAGAGGGTGGGAGCATGGGAAGTTGTGCAGAAGGTCTGAGAAGGCCCACGTGGCATGTGCTTCATGCAGTTCCTGGGTGGGAACTCAGCCACATGGTCCTGCCTACCTGAGGGAGGGAGGGAAGGACACAAAGGCCCTCACTGCCGTGATGTCTCATAACTCCAAGCTCTTGATTGGCTCAATTTTATATTGGTGAACCAAAGATTCTTCAAAAACTTCACATTTTAGGTTCCCCAGAATTACAGAACTTAAATTGCTGCCATCACAATATCATAATTTTATTTACTTGAGGAGATTTAAAAAGGAGAGAAAAACTAAATTTTACCAGAGAAAGGATAGAAGGGAAGAATATGAGGCTTAGAATTTAAGGATTCCTTGCTCTGGAAAATCAAAAAGGCAAAATAATTTTGTGTGTGCATAAGCATGCACATGTAGATTTATTTTTAGATTGAGAAGCCCTGATCCTGTCACAGAGCTATGGAAACAGCCTCCTCTCATCCTCTCAGCTTATAGCAGGAATGTCTTCAGCTGGTGACATGGAGATAGTTGAGGGATCTTGGATTACAAGGAAATATTCATGCAGATAGCACTGACAGCTCCTTGCTGGATTCCCGTGAATACCACCCAAGTAGCCCTGGGGTTGGAGGAAGAGAGGTGGAGAAGAGGTGTCAATTACTTTTTCTGTCAGTCAAGGAGGATTACTGCTGAGGGATGGCTTCTTCCTTAGGCAGCCTTGCTCCACGCGGTTTGGGGTATACAGGAAGAGAGGCACCTGGGTTGGAGAAGCTTGCAGACTGAAAGCCGAGACTCCAGAAAGTAACCAAGGATAAGGCCGGGTAAGGTGGAGTGTTTCAGAGAGGAAGAAGCGAGAGCACGAGGTTGCCTTTGAGAAACAGGTGTACTCTGACAGCGGGTGGGACGTCGGGGGCCTGGGGGAGTGCTTCAGGTGATGAGATATTGGAAATATTTCTGCAGCCCCAGTGAGACATGAGAGCCACCTATGAGGAATGGTGTGGGCAGGGAGAAGTGGGACCAAAGTGGGGGAGTAGGGCAGAGCAGGGTATGAGGCTCCAGGGTCGGGACCATAGAAGGTTCTTACCTTGATGGAAAGACCTATGAAAATGTGGTGTTCTGGACTTTGTGTGAAGGAACATTAACAGAACACAGAGGTTTCTTCTGGAATTTTTATTTGACTACTGAGAATTTAAGACTGGTGGTTGTGTTCCCTCACTCCTTCGGCAAAGTTCATTTCACATGCTTTTAATCATACTGAATAAACAAATTACTGTGGTTTCCATAAGTGATGCAGTAATTTTTAAGGTTGAAATTAATTTGATCCAATTTTTAAAATAAAAATTAGAGATGCCCCTACTTTTAAGGAAATTATGGTCTTGCTAGGTACAATACCCTTAAAATAAGTAACATGCTAAGATGGGGGGAGTGCATAGCAGTACTTACAGTACTTACCGACCTTGGAAAAAGCCCACAGTCATCCATATTTGATATTTTAAAATAAAATAAAGACCATGATTTAAAAAGCAATGAGGAGGCTGGATTACAGCGGCTCTCACCTATAATCCCAGTGACTCCAGAGACTGAGGTAGAAAGATTACAAGTTCAAGGCCATCAGGCCATTTATTTAGCAGACTCTATTTCAGAATAAAATATAAAAATGGCTGGGGATGTGGCTCAGTGGTAGTGCACCCCTGGATTTAACCCCCAGTACCCCACCCCCCAAAAAAATTAAGGAAAAACTTAATGAGGAAGCCATGCCACCCCTCATTCCCCTTGAGTACTGCAGGAATCCAGGGGGTGTTAATTTGACCTGGAAACTCAGCACTGGGGGAGGGTGTAGGAAAGGCCTCATAGACACAGACCATACCTAAGGTTTCAGGGAGCAGCTGATGGAAGGGTATAAAGCATGGGAGAAGTATGGTCGGATTTGCACCTGGCAGTGTAGAGGATAGGCTGAATGAGCAGGTTGGGAGTAAGGATACCAACTGCCCCAGCACCACACACTGAGGAAGCTTAGAGATGGAGAAAAAGCCTGAAAGGCTTCCTGGTGGAAGGACAGGAGCAGAAAACATCAAGGAGTATTTCTCATAGAGAGAAGGTGTGGGCAGAAGCACAGAGTGAAAGAGTAGGGCCCTTGAAGCCTCTGGGAAGACTGGCGTGGCTAGCATGCAGAGGACTGATAGGGACTGGCACTCACTGACTGTTTGGGTAGCAGCTCAGGTCACCAAGGGCTTTATATGTAACACAGAGAGTTCAGACTTTACCCAGTGATGAAGGGAAGACCGCAGACCACGCTAAGGCTAGTCTCAACATGTTTCACAGAGTTAATAGGACCTAGGATTAAAATTTTCTGATCACAGGTGGAATTAAATAAGGAATCAATAACAGAAAGATAACTAGACTATCCCTGTGTGTTTAGCAATTAACCAATAAGCATGTATAAGTCATCATTGAACCAAAGAAAAAAGCTTATGGGAATTAGAAAGTGTTTTGAACTAAATGATATCGAGAGTACTATATGTCAAAATATGTGTAAAGCTACTAAAAACCAAGCTTAGAGGAAAATGTGTAGACTGAAGTGCATATATTAGGGAAGGAAAGGCTGAAAATCAATCATTCAAATATCAATTTTAAGAAGTTAGAAGATATATAGCCATTAAACCCAAAGAAAGAAAACAAAATGATAAAGAGCAGAATTTGGTGAAAAGAAAGCAAAATTCAATGTAGAGGATCAACAAAATCAAAAATTTTTTCTTTCAAAAGATTAAGCCAGGCATGGTAGTGCATGTCTATAATCACAGCGACTTGGGAGACTGAGGCAGGAAGATCACAAGTTCGAGGCCAGCCTCTGCAACTTTGTGAGACCCTGTCTCAAAAAATAAAAATAGAAAAGGTTGAGGATATAGCTCAGTGGTAATGTGCACCTGGGTTTGATCTGTGGTACCCCCGTCCACCTTCCCAAAAAAGAAAGATGAATAAAACTGAGAGACGTCTGGGAAGACAGATGAAGGTAAAGTCAAGAAGAGAAAAAGCAGTTGGATAACAGGTGCCAAATGATCAGGCCCAGGAATAAACATTGGGAAACCACAGAAGCTGCAGATTGGTTTTTCTTCTTGTGTGTGTGTGTGTGTGTGTGTGTGTGTGTGTGTGTGTGTCTGTCTGTGTGTGTCTAGTACTGTGCATTAACCTGGGGATGCTCTACGAATAAGTTATATCTCTAGTCTTTTAAAATTTTTTTTTTTTTAATTTGAATTTTTTGTTTTTTGGGACAAGGTCTTCACTAAATTGCTGAGGCTGGCCTCAAATGTGATCTTCCTGCTTCAGCCTCCCAAATTCCTGGAATTACAGGCTTGTACCATCATGCCCAGACTTTTAAAAGATCGAGAATATTATAAACAGTTTTACATTAAAAGTTCTGTGATTTTTGTGAAAAGTGGTCAATTTCTAGAATCATGTTAACTGAGCAAAACTGACTCATAAAATGTCTTGGAAGACCTTAAATCCTATAAACTTTAACCAATAGAATTAATAATGAAATATCTTTACACAAAATGAGTGAAAAAATAAACTAACAAAACCACATTCCAAGCCCAGATGGATTCACTGAAGCTTTTTTGTTCAACAGATTAAAAAGAATAAATAATTCCTGCCTCTTACAGATTCTTCCAGAGAACAGAAAAAAAGGTCACTCCTTACTCAGTTTTTAAAGCTAGCTAGCATGAACTTGATTCCAAATCCCAGCAAAGACAATTCAAAAAGGAAAATTTCAGGCCCAGCTACTAAAAATAAAAAGCAGGTACCAAAGTTCTGAACAAAATTTGAGCAAATCCTACAATATATAAAAAAGATAATACATCACAATTTAGTTGGGCTTATGCCAAGAATATACACAGTTGATTTAACATGAGAGAAATCCATCAATGCCATTAATCACAGTAATAGGTTGTAATAGGTTAAGTAGATTTTAGTATATTAAAAACAAATCATTTTAGTAAATACCGAAAAAACATTTAATAAAAGTCAGCATTTGCTCATGCTGAAACTGCTTAGCAAACTAGGAATAATAGAGAAGTTTAATCTGAAAAAGGATATCTGTTTATAAAAACCCAAGCAAACAAGAGCCAGGTCCAGTGGCACATATCTGTAATCCCAGGTCTATGCAGGTTAAGGAGGGAGGATTGCAAGTTCAAGACCAGTCCAGGTTACATAGCAAGACCCTGTCACAAAGCAAAATAAAACTGAAGCAAATATCCAAAGAATGAAATTTAGAAGTTTTTTTTCCAAGATCAGGACCAAGACAAGGATGTTCTGAACATCATTCTTTTCTCAGTATTGAGCTGGATGCCTAGTTTGGTGCATTGAGGGCAAAATAAATAAAACAAATAGATTTGAAAATATAAATAAACCAAGGAGGCAATAATTCAGATAAAGAGGAGGGCATAGGTTTGAGAGACATTTAGGAAGAGTTCATGCCTTGGATGTTTGTGTTCATTTCTTTTGTTCAACAAACATTGATTAACTACATTGGCAATAAATAAGATAGGAAGA
This sequence comes from Callospermophilus lateralis, assembly GCF_048772815.1. NCBI lineage: Eukaryota > Metazoa > Chordata > Mammalia > Rodentia > Sciuridae > Callospermophilus > Callospermophilus lateralis. Next base: position 111,431,320 of record NC_135311.1, on the reverse strand, counting down.
GGAAGAAAAGGAGAGGCCTAATATTTATTCATTTTCTACCATGAAGGTTCTGGACTCAGGTTTTCACATATTTTACTCTATTTCATTTAGGCATTCTCTTTACTATTTTGAAACCTCATGTAATGAGTCATTAAGGAAAGTACATGAGAAAAAGGTAATAAACTATTTGCATAAATTCATTCTCATTGTTAAATACTGGTTCAAACTTGTATTTAGGTATTAGGAGTATGTTGTACTTTATATAGCATTTCTCTTTAACTCTTCTCTCATTTGTATCCATATAGCAGATCTTTGAAGTAGGATGAAGTCTGGTAAATGGTGTTTTTCTAATTCTCTTGGCAAAGAAGCAAGTACAATGTTTACACCGATTAGCTCACTGTCTATATGGAACTGAGGAGTTCCTATTCTAGCGAGTAAATAATTTAAACAATTCCTTGAATACACATAATCAAAAGATTTTTGAAGTGGAAATATATTGAGGTCCTAGATGCATAGTTTAGGGAATCACTCAGAACATTCCCCATTAAGAGTCTAAGCTCAGGGGTGTGTGGGGGTGTGCACACCCATAATTCCATTTAATCAGGAGGATCACAAGTTCAAAATAAGCCTTGACAACTTAGCAAGACTCTGGCTAAAAGTCTAAAACAACTTTAAAAGGCTAGGGGTATAGTTCAGTGTTAGAGCAACCCCAGTTCAATCCCCTACCATAAAAACAAAACAAAATAAAATAAAAATCCTAAAAAATAAAACTTCAAAAACAAAAAGAGTTTATTATTAACCTGAAAGCAGAAGAGGAGCTATAAGGAAAGGGGCTGGGGTGGGGAGAGTATCAGAGAGGGCAGATGTCATCAAAACAGTGGACAGGCTCAGGTCCGTAGGTATGCATAAATGGACTAATATAGGACAAATTTAAAAAGGATTGGCATAGAAGGGAGATGCCACCCATGACTTGCTGATGGGGACTGGTGACAAAAGCATTATAATGGGAGGGTATGTCCTATTCATAGAACACGTGTAATGGAGAAAAAAACAGCACGGTATCCTGGAGTTGAGAACAGACTGAAAATTACTTGGGCAGTTGCTGACTGACTGTTAATACTAGAAACAAACCATCTGACAAAATCTTGCCTTGCTTCTCATTGCTTTGAAGAGAGAAGAAATTATCCAGTTTTACAAACATTTCTGAATTCCTACTGCTTCCCAGGCACTTTGCCAAGTACATGGGATATTAAGTCCAATGAAGCTTAGACTCTGAGCTGGAAGAAAGCCCTGAGCCCTGCTCTCTGGCAGGAAGAATCCAAAACTTCCTTTCTTCTCTTTTTCTTGTTTTTGTGATATTAGGAATCGAATCCAAGGGTGCTGTATCACTGAGTTATACCCTCAGTCCTTTTATTTTTTATTTTGAGACAGGGTCTTGCTGAGTTGCTCAGGCTGGCCTTGAACTTGGGATTCTTCTGCCTCGGTCTCCCAAGTTGGTAGGATGGCAGGCGTGTGCCATCACATCCTGCAAGAACTTCCTCTTGTGACATACAGAGCCCTTCCTATCCCAGTCTCTGACTGCCTTTGCCTTTCTGGATCTTCATTCTTCCAACTATAGTTGCCAGATTTGTGGAATTCTTTGTCCCTCCCTCATCATTTATCCTCTTCTCTCTGACATCTGCATTCCTCCTCTTTCTCCCTGACTCCTTCTAGACAATAGACATGTTCACTTATTGACGTATAAATAAAATCTGTGGATATGATGCATTTTATATTTAAATGCCTGAGGGCTGGGATTGTGGCTCAGTGGTAGAGTACTAGCCTAGCATGTGTGAGGCCTTGGATTTGATTCTCAGCATCACATATAAATAAATGAATGAAATAAAGGTCCATCAACAGGTAAAATAATATATAAACAAAAAATGAATGCCTGAACATGTCTACTATCAATAGATTGACTGGTTTAGAAAACATGAGTTAAGAGATTTATTGCTATGTGTTATGCAATCAGTTCTTAAAATCATTATATTTAAGTAAATGAGACTTCGGGTGACATCATTTTGGAAAAACTCACTTTGACACAGGACCTAGAGATTAGTTCAGAATTGAAGTTATAATTTTTAATAAAGTTATGTGTGATGTAGCTTAGTAACAGTGCCTAACACATGGGAATCCCTGGCTTTGATCCTAGCATCTCAAAGGAAAAAAAAAAAAAATCTGGGCTGGGGTTGTGGCTCAGTTGGTAGAGTGCTTGCCTAGCATGTGTGAGGTTCTATCCTCAGCACCATGTAAATAAAATAAATAAGTTATTTAAAAAAAAGGAGTGAAAATTAAAAAAAAAATCTGTGTCTGTGTGGGCAGTACCTGGCCATGGTTATTAAAATTGTGATGATTATACTATTAATTTCAAAAAATTAATTGTTAGGCAAATGGACATTTCTCCTTCTTTGCAGAAGATTGTTTCAAAGGTATGTGATCCGGATGTTGAGACATCATTCTTCTCCCCTCTAGGACCATGGAAGTTAAAAGGAAAAATAAGAGCAGTGGCTGGCTTAAAACCGAATGCATCCCGTAGAGGTCTTTTTCAGTCCTGTTTGTGTATATGATTTCTGTAATGATGTGCAGATGTTCTGAATTTAGAGCTCTTGTGACAGACCTGACCTTCATGAACTTATTGCTTAAGTCTTATTCTTTTTATCTGTTCTTCCTGATGCTCTTTCCTAGCTCAGTAATTTTAAAAAGAAAGGTTTATGTTCATGTAGTGTAGTTGTTTAATAAAATGGGAAGTTTTTTCCCCCTCTTGTTATATGGCCTTCATTTTCAAGTCTTTTTTGAAAAATCACTGTATTCATGAATTTCTTAATTAAGTTCTGAAAGCTCTGATAAGTAGAAGCATGGAAGTGAGAAGGGAAGAAGATGTATTTTGAGTATTGTGACTGGAGGTTCATTAATGCCGAATCAGTTACCTCGGTGTGTGGATCCACATCTGATCTTACTCCAATGAGCATAGTTTTGGCGCCTGACTGACTTCCTACCTGTGCTTGTTTCTGTAATTTTTCTAAGAATTGTAGAGCTTTGTGACTCAGGCCATTCCTCACACATGCTAGGCAAGCACTCTGCCACTGATGTGCTACTGAGGTTACTGTGCTCTGGTCCCAGGGCTCCCAGTTTTGACACACTGTTAAACCTTTTTGTTGTTGTTGTTGAAGTGCTAGGGATCAGACCCAGGGCCTTGCACACACTACACCAATGCTCTACCACTCAGCCATACCCCCAGCCCTGTTAATCTGGTTTATATGTTTGTTTTAGCTGTTTGTTTTAAGAAATTACAAATCAGTGGAAATTGTGAAAAATAGGATGAACAATAGCATCTTTTCTCCTAAAGTCTTAGTTTGAGGCAATTTTGAGGCAATTTTGCTACATACCAGGCAGGGTGGCATAACCCCTAACACTAGGGAGGCCTCGGCAGGAGGGTTACAGCCCTTGAGCCCATGTTGGAGACCAGCCTGGAAAACATAGCCAGACCCTGCCTCAGAAAAGCAAATACAGTCTGCCATATTTGTTCTATCTCGATAGGTGGATATTTAAATCTGTCTATCTGTCTATTAGAAACTAAGAAGTTGTTGAGTTTTTGACACTTATTCAAATATCTCAGCTTGCATCTCCTAAATAACAAGATTATTCTACATAACTGTATACCATTATCACACTAAGAAAATTATCTTATTCTTACAGGATTGTCTTCCTAATTCTTACATTAATTACTTAATAATTAACTTACTTAACACAGGAAAAAGTGTTCTGAGTCAGTACCTACCTTAATCAGATGATCAAATTTAACATTCCCGGTAGTGCAATGGTCTGCCATTATGTATCTTCCAAGGTGATGCAGTAAGAAATACACATTACCTTCATAGCCTGGTGCCAAAAATGTTTAACCTGAATGTAATCATGAAGACATAATCAGATAAATCCAACATGTAGGACATGCTGCAGCTGGCTTTGAACCGTTCCCCAAAAGGCAGTGACATGAGAAAATAAAACTGGAGGGGGTGGGCTGTTCCTTACTAGAAGTTAAAGAAGCAGAGTAGCAGGCTGGGTGGAGGCTTAGCAGTGGAGCACTTGCCTAGCATGTGTGAGACACTGGGTTCAATTCTCAGTACCACATAGAAAAATAAATAAATAAAAGTCATTATGTTCAATACAACTAAAAATATTTTTAAAAATGAAGCAAGTAGTCATATGCAATGGGTAAAATTTGATTAGAACCCAGATATGAGGTAAGAAAGCTTATAAAGGACATTGAGGGGCAGTTGGATACATTTTGATGTGGACTGTATATGATGGCATTGATTCCTTGATGTTTTTCTTTTGCCCTTGTTTCATTGAGTACATGGAACTATATTCCTCAGAATATATTTTGATTTTTAAAAGAATGATTTTCTGTCCATTCTTTTGTGAGAAGTTTTGCAATGTTTCCAGAAGGACACACCCTTGCTGAATGTGCAGGTGTTGGATGGGCCGGAGTGGGCTCCCTTCTCTGGGATAGTCAGGACCTGTGTATTGCTTATTATGAACTGCAGTTTTTTTGTTATTTTTTTATAATATTTTCTTTAAAGAGAGAGGGGAGAGAGAGAGAGAGAGAATTTTTTAATATTTATTTTTTAGTTTTTGGCGGACACAACATCTTTGTATGTGGTGCTGAGGATCGAACCTGGGCCGCACACATGCCAGGTGAGCGCGCTACCGCTTGAGCCACATCCCCAGCCCATGAACTGCAGTTTTTAGGATAGCCAGAGGAAGGAGTAGAGGAGTAAAGACTGGGTAAGGGCGAGCTCCATATGAAGGAATAAATGATTCATCTGTGTGGAAGATAGAATCAAGCATCTCCAGGTATGTGGATATTCTAAAATACATACTTAAAAGTTTTGGTAACTCCATTCAGAATTTGGTCCTTTCATTTACAGTGAAGAAGTAAGTTGTAGGATTTTTTTTTTTTTTTAAATGTTTCCTTCCTTTCAAAGCAGTTTCTACTTCCACTGCCCATAGGAAGCCGCCAATATATATAGATTTTTTTTTTTTAAAGAGAGAGAGAGAATTTTTAATATTTATTTTTTAGTTTTCGGTGAACACAATATCTTTGCTTGTATGTGGTGCTGAGGATCGAACCTGGGCCGCACACATGCCAGGCGAGTGCGCTACCGCTTGAGCCACATTCCCAGCCCTAGGATTTTTGTTTTCTAAAAATTACCTGGTTCCAGACCCTATTTCACAACATTTGTTCATCATTCATTCATTCATTTGTTAATTCATCATTCAGCAAATCATCATTGCGAATCTGCTATGTGACAGGTACTGTGCTCAGTGAAGAGTTCAGTAGCCCCAACCCCTTCATCTGTGGGGAATATGTTCTAGGACCCCAAATGGATGCCTGAAATTGCAGAGAATACTGAACCTTATATATCTTATGCTTTTTTTCCCTATGCAAATTTACCTATAAATTAGACTCAGAGATTAACAACAACAATAGAGTTTCCCATTTATATTTACACATTACAGTTGACTGTGGGTGATTGAAACAGCAGAAAATGAAACCACAGATAAGGGGGACTGCTGTCTTGTGAGAAAACCATTGTGTCACCCAGGATTTTTAATCTAGACAGGGAAACCAACATTAAACACAAGTAAAGACTCTGTTGCATTCATGGTAAATACTCCAAAGAAGAGATAGAGGTGCTGCAAAAGAGAATAATAGAAAGACTTTACCAACCTGAAATGTTACTGCAAAATGTAGCTCCGTAGATGTTTATCCTCCAACTTCATCCTCTCATTCCACCAGTCACTTTCTGCTGGATTCTGGTACATTCTCTTCCCTCATTTTAGAATGGGAACAAACTGACTTATTCCATGAGTACCTTGGATATCAGTTTGTAAAGATAATTTGCTACCCTGGCTGAATAAAAGAAGGCATTTTCCTTATTGCCAGGACCTCCTTATTTTTCCAGAGAAGTTAGAAATCTAAATTTTTATGTGAAATCGCCTGACATATTAATGTTAGCAAATAAAAAAAAAAATTTCAAACTGTGGCCTTAACCTGATACACTTGTGAGCTTCTAGTTTGCAGCTTCTGCTTAAAGGAATACAGAAGTCTAGTTATATGAGACCCAATTCAGACATTGGCCTTAACTAAAAATTCCTTTTACATAAATTACTAAATGAAAGATTCAGAATACCAAGGATACAAACCAAAAGTTAGGCAGGCAGATAGATAGATATGTAGGTAGGTAGATAGATATAGATTTTTGTGGCACTGGGGATTGAACCCAGGAACATTTTACCTCTGAGTTTATATCCCTATCCCTTTCATTAAAATTCGACTTCAAGGCAGGCCCCAAACTTTTGATCCTCCTGCCTCAGCCTCCCAAGTAGCTGGGATTACAAGTGTGTGCCACTACACCTGGCCAGAAGATTTTTCCTAAAACAAAGCCTCTTTTATTTTCTCCTTAACATAATGTTAAGCAATAAGTAATTGTTACCTTCGCTGGTTTCTCACCCTTCCTCCGTTCTTTAATCCAAGCAGTAAAGATCCTCTATAAGTCAGACAAAGGAGATTTGTCCATGATCAGCCTCCATGACCACAATCTGATCAGTGTTTCCTTGGCCTGCCTTCTACTCTTTTTTTTTTTCTTTCTTCTTTTTAAAGGTAATAGTTTTCCTGAAATACATTTTATATACTTTACAGTTTACCCATTTAAAGTTCAAAATTCTGTTTGTATTCAGAGTTGTACAAATCTCACCACAATTTTATTCATTTACACTGCCCCCATAAGAAACCATATAGTCACTTTAGTCATGGTGTTTTTCCCCAGCCAGAGGCAATGACTAATCTACTTTCTGTTTCTATAGATTTGCCTATTCTGGATATTCTGTGTACAGTAAATGGACTCATACAACATGTAGTCCTTGTGATTGGTTTCTTTCACTTAGCATAGTGTTTCAAGGTTCATCCATATTATAATGTGAATCATTACTTCATTCTTTTTTTGTGGCCAAATAATATTCCATTGCAGGATAATGCACATTTTATTTACTTATTCATCAGTTGATGGACATTTAAGTTCCTTCCACTTTTTTTGAGGGGAGGTACCAGGGATTGAACTCAGGAATGCTTAACCACTGAGCCACATCCCCAGCCCTATTTTGTATTTATTTAGAGACAGGGTCTCATTGAGTTTCTTAGCACCTTGCTTTTTGCTGAGGCAGGCTTTGAACATGTGATCCTCCTGTCTCAGCCTCCTGAGCCACTAGGATTACAGGTGTGTGCCACCATGCCCAGCATCCTTCCATTTTTTGACTATTAAAAATAATGCCATGTAATTAGAGAAATACAAATCAAAACTACACTAAGATTTCATCTCACTCTGGTCAGAATGGCAATTATCAAGAATACAGGCAACAAAAAATGTTGGCGAGGATGTGGAGAAAAAGGTACACTCATACACTGCTGGTGGGACTGTAAATTGTTACAACCACTATGGAAAGCAATATGGGAGATTCCTCAGAAAACTTGGAGTGGAACCACCATTTGACTCAGCTGTCTCACTCCTCAGTTTATACCCAAAGAACTTAAAATCAGCATACTACAGTAATATAGCCATGTCAATGTTTATAGCAGCTCAGTTCACAATAGCTAAACTATGGACCAACCTAGGTGTCCTTCGATAGATGAATGGATAAAGAAAATGTGGTCTATGTATTCAATGAAATATTACTCAGCTTTAAAGAAGAATGAAATTATGGCATTTGCCAGTAAATGGATGGAGTTGGAGAATATCTTGCTAAGTGAAATAAGCCAATCCCAAAAAACCAAAAGCTGAAGTTTTCTCTAATAGGTGGATGCTAATTCACAATAAGGGGGGTGGGGCACTAGAGAATAGTTACCTTAGATGTAGAGAGAAGTGAAGGGAGGAGAGGAGAGGGGATATGGGGACAGGAAGGATAGTAGAACAGAACAGACATTACTTTATGTATATATGTGACTGCTGACCAATGTGATTCTTCAACTTGTATACTCAGAAAACTGAGAAATTATATCCCATCTATCTGTGATATATCAAAGTGCATAAATGCATTCTACTGTCATGTGTAACTAATTAAAACAAATAAAAAATTTTAAAAAAGAAATATAAATAGTAATAACGAATTATCAACAAAACAAAACAAACAAACAAACAAACAAAAACCCACCATGAAGCAGCTCTGGAAGCTGAGGCAGGAGGATCACATGTTCAAAACCAGTTTCAGCAACTTAGTGAGTCCCTAAGCAAGTTAGTGAGACCCTGTCTCAATAAAAAGGGCTGGGGATGTTGTTCAGTGGTTAAGTGCCCTTGGGTTCAATCCCTGGTACCAAAATCAAAAAACAAAATCCTGCTGTGAACATATGTGTACAAGTTTTTGTGTAGACACAGTGTTTTCATTTCTCTTGGACATATACCTGGCAGTGGACTTGCCCAGTCATGATGACTCTGTATTTAACTTGTGGAAGAAACTACCAGAGAGTTCCAAAGCTGCTGCATCATCATGCTCCCCACCACCTGCATGTGAGGTTCCTTTTCTCTCTCCTTCCGCTGGATATTTCAGATGATGGACACTGATGACCACCTATTACAAATGTTCATTTCTCAATTTGGGCACTGAGAGCTGTGTTTTATTTTCTTTTCCAAAAGAATATTATAAATTAATAAGCACACAAAATCTTTCATGATAAAATTTGAAAGCATTCTTGAGCAGCTTTCAAGTTTTCTTTCTTCTCTATGTTAACTAAGTTTTTGCTTGAGAAAGCAGTGTATCGTGCTTTTTTCCCCCTTTCTTTCTTTTTTGTTTTTGGTAGTTCTAGGCATTTAAACTAGGGGTTTTCTACCACTGAACCACATTCCCAGCCCTTCTTATTTTGAGATGAGATCTCTAAATTTCAGAGATTGGACTTGAATTTGATATGAACCCACCTCAGCCTCTCAAGTCACTGGGATTACAGGCGTGTGCCACCTCACCAAGTGGATACCATTCTCTTTTAATGTCTGTCAAGTGCATCTTTTTCCCAGATGGAGAAAGAGATATCATATGGCAAAAACTTAGAGTCTCATCTGTGCATGGTCTCTGACACATGTGTATCTGTTCTCACAGAGGTTCATATTATTTGGATTTGTAAAGCAAATCCCAGACATCATGGCATTTTGCTCACAAATCCTTTAATATTCATCTCTAACACAGAATTTTTTTTTTAAATAAAGGTATTATGTTCTTATACTAACAATAATTCTTCTAATACGCAGTTACATTCAAACAATCCTGTTCATTTTTTTTTTTTTTACTCAGTACTGGAATTAAACCCAGGGTGCTGTACCACAGAGCTACATTCCCACCCCTTTTTATTTTTTTATATATTTTTTTAAAGAGTGAGAGAGAGAATTTTTTAATATTTATTTTTAGTTTTCGGCGGATATAACATCTTTGTATGTGGTGCTGAGGATCGAACCTGGGCCGCACGCATGCCAGGCGAGCACGCTACCGCTTGAGCCACATCCCTAGCCCCCTTTTTATTTTTTAATTTGAGACAAGGTCTTGCTAAATTCCTCAGGCTGGTCTCTAGCTTATGATTCTCCTGCTTTAGCCTCCTGGGTCATTGGGATTACAGGTGTGTGCTATCTCACTTGACTCTAATTATCTTAAAAATGCCTTTTCTTAGCACTTTGGGTCTGAGTCCAAACAAGGTTGTTTGGTTGTTTCATCTTTTTCCTTTCCTTTTTTTTTTTTTGTATCAGAGATTGAACTCAAGGGTACTCAACGACATCCACATACTTTTTTAAATTTTGAGACAGAGTTTTGCTAAGTTGTTCAGGGCCTTGCTAAGTTGCTGAGGCTGGCTTTGAACTGGTAGTCCTCCTGCCTCAGCCTCCAAAGCCTCTGGGATTACAGGTGGATACCATTTATCTTTTTATCCTAGATTAATTCTTTTAGAAAGATCGATTTTTTTTTTAGCTGCAGATGGACACAATACATTTATTTCATTTATTTATTTTTACGCAGTGCTGAGAATCAAACCCAGTGACTCATGTGCTAGACAAATGTTCAGCAACTGAGCTACAACTCCAGCCCCTAGACAGATCATTTTTGGATAAGTAAAACAATCACAAAATAGTTTGAAACAGAATTTAGTAAGACATTCAGTAGGATGCGATCAATCATGAGGCATCTAAGTTTCTAATAGAATCTTTGTTGGCCCCATTGGTAGGTATGTGGTGTAAATGTTAGGGAACCAGATTAACTTGATTTGAAGCATCTGCCCTTTCGCTGTAGGCTGTGCGATATCATGCAGATACTTTAGTGTTTGTTTTTTATTTAAATTTTACATGTGCATAGTTTGAAAAGGCAGTTGACATAAAAAGCTCTTCCCAATTACTGTCAATACTTGATTTTTTTTTTTTTACCTCCAAGAGGCATCCATTTTTAACTCTTTAACTAATTTGCTTTTAACTTTTTAATTCCAAATATCTAGGTAATTAATAAGCTTATGTTGATATTTCTTGATTTTTCTATTTTGAGTTTTATCTACTGACTTTCTGCAGTGGAAAATGAAGATTCAGTGTTCCATCATGCTCACAGCTCCTCTACCACGGACATGTAGTCCAACCTCCCATTCTCCTGGCATGGAACACTCTATATATTATGACTGTGAAAATGCTACTCTTAGACACCATGATTATTGATGTTCACTGCATATTTTGTTTTTTCCTGAAGTCAGTAAAAGTTTTGCTTTTTGCCTTGCTTGTTACCTTTTCATGTATTTATCACTAATGCAACCTTAAATTCTCCCTAGTTGTATAAATCTCCTCTCCATATGTTCAGGCACATTAGGTAGTTGATTACTTTCCTATTCTTGGAAAAAAAAAAATATCTCATGACACACCCTGTCCTGGATGTTTGCCATCTCTGCCAGCGCACTGCTGTAGTCTTAATGTCTTCCTTCACCATCATCCTCTTGTGGTAGATCTCATTTCTTTGCTGCCCCCCTTTTTTCCTTTACTTCTTCACTTCATGGAACACATTTGTACTAATTTCCTGAGAAAGGCTACATGAGAAACAAATTTTGGAGACCTTTGTAAATGTCTTTCTTCTTCTTCTTCTTTTTTTTTTTTTTTTTTTTTTTAATGGTGTTGGGGATTGAACCCAGGGCCTTGTGCATGTAAGGCAAGCACTCTATCAACTGAGCTATATCTCCAGCCCAAAATGTCTTTATTTTAATCTCACACTTAATTGACAGTCTGGCTAGGTATAGAATTCCAGGTTGCAAATCTCAGTATTTTAAGCATATTGTCCCCATTTTATTCTAGGCTTTTATTGTTTTTGTTGAGGAGTCTTCTGCTATTCTGATTTTTCCATTTGTCTTTATAAAAGTTGTTTGTTGTTGACTTTGTGGAACTTTATGTGTTCTGAAATTTCGGATGGTGTACCTTGGTGGAGAACTGTCTGCATATTATGCTAGACACTCAGGAGGCCCTTCCAGGCTCAAAAATTTTGTAATTCTAGGGAAGTTTTGTTGAATTATTTATTTCAAAAATTTCTCTTCTTTTTTATTATTTTTTTCTTTCTAGAATTATCAGGTGTCATGTTTCCTAGACTTGTCCTCTAATCTTTCTTTAAAAACCTTTCTCTCCCATTTCCCATCTCTGGATTTTTGCTGTATGTTCTGAGAAATTTCCTCAACTTAGTTTTCAATCCTTTCTGTTTCTGTCATTGTATTTTTAAGTGTGTTGTCTTTCACGAAATGCACCTTCTTAATGATATCTTCTACTGTTTCATGAGTAAAATTTCTTCTTTTTGAGAATTTTAATGTTTTTTCCTAAGTTTTTAATCCCTCCTGTGTATTTTCAGTTGTTCCACATTGCATTTATTTTTCATTTGTTTTGGTCCCTTTCTTTACATGGGATACTTTCCTATAATGCCTTGTAATCTTGGCAGTTGGCTCATATTTAAGAATACCGTGCTTGTTTTTAGTGTCATCCTTGTTTCCACCTCCAGTAGTCTCCGATGCTACCGGTGAGAGCTCTGAGGAGTTCCGTGGCATATCACACGTTGAATTCAGCATGTGCACTGATGTATATCTCCGGGATTCAGATTTCTTAGGTTTGCTGAGTTCCACTTGTTTTTTGCTTCTCAACTTCCAAACTTTGTTGCTGGTGTCTCTTCTGTTCTCTTTGATACTTCTGCTTTACAACAAAGGTATAGATTTTGAAGGGAGAAGAGGTGTTTGAATTAGGGTCAGCAAACCATGGCTTCTGTGCCAAATTTAGTCCACAGCCTGCTTTTGTGTGGCTTGAATTAAAAATGGCTTTTACACTTTAAAAGGTGTTTTATCAAAACAAAGCAACCCAGAATATGTTACAGACATTCTGTGTGGCCCACAGAGCCTAAAATATTTACTGGCCATTTATAGAAAATTGTTCCAACTACGCCTGACTGAAATCTACTATTTTCAACTGGAAGACTGATCTCTTCTCTTTCGATTTCCATAGCCAATGGCCATGTCTCACTTCACAGAGAAGACAAACTTTCAGGCAGTCTACCCCTTACTTTCCTGGCCCTATACTTAAACCATTGCAGTCTGTGGGTTACCTATAGCACTTCATTAAATCCAGCCTGAATGAATGGCAAAGCTCACTGAAGAACTGTTTATTACTAAACTCTGTAGCTGTGTTTTCACTCTGTTTCACCTGACTGCCTGGTTGTTAGCATTGGATATTATGTGGCTTCCATCCTCACTACCTTATTGAATTTGCTCTTCCTGAGATCACCAGAAACAGCCAAATGCCAAATCCAGATATCCAGTTTTGTTTTCTGTTGCTACCAACACATACTTCAGATTGGGTATTATCAAGGGTCCACATCTGAAATGAATGACGTTCTTGCTGGTACAGTCTTGAGGTGGTGCAGAGAATCACATGGTGAGAGGTTGGGAGCATGTGTGTGTGATATTCTGGTTTCCTCTCCTTTTCTTAAAAAGTCAACAGTTTTCAATCATGGGGCCTCCATCCTGATGACCTAATCCAGTCTTAATCACCTCCCACAGGCTCTACCAATATAGTCAGATTCACTTTCTTCTTAGTACCTACTTCACAAGGGGAATTAAACTCTAACACATAGGAGAAAAACCATATGCAGACCAGAGGATACTTTTCAAACCTTATCTTGACCTTTCTTTTGTGACACTTAGCATTATCGTTGCCCATCTATTTCTGGAATATTTCTCTTCCCTTTATTTTGTGATGCCATATTCTCATAGTTCTCGCCACCTCACCTCCAGTCTCCATATTCTTCCATCCTTCCTCTGACATTTCATCTCTCCTTCTATCCCTTGCACCATAGCCTCATGTTAGACCTGCATCATTTCCTCGAAAGCTCTTCTGACGCCTTCTGGCCTCTGTACTTTTCCATCTTTCACATGCTACTAGACTGGTTTTCCTGAAACAACAATCTTTTTTTTATCATTAGCATTCTGAAAAATCTGTAGGGCCTTTCTCTGCCCTGTTTCCACTCAATAAAATCCAAACTTGCCAGTTGTGGTGGCACACGCCTATAATCCCAGAGACTCTGCAGGCTGAGGCAGGAGGATCAGAGGCTTAAGGCCAGCCCCAGCAACTTAGCAAGACCCTGTATCAAAAAATAAGAAAGGCTGGGTTCAATCACCAGTACCAAAAAAAGAAAAGAAAAATCCACACTCCTAACATGATATTCAGAGCCAATCTGGCCTACTTTCCTGCCTTATTTTTACTGTGTCTCCCCTTCTCTTTTCTTCTTACTATAGCCCACCACCAGGTCCTTATCACTCCCCTTTCCACTACTGTTCAGTCACCATCAATACCAATGGTGATGAAGGTGATAATAAAAACATTAACAGCAGTGTGTACTCAGGTCTTCCACTGTGCCAGCCATTGTGCCAAGTGCTTGATTTAAATCAAGTCCTGGGGCTGGGGATGTGGCTCAAGCGGTAGCGCACTCGCCTGGCATGTGTGCGGCCCGGGTTCGATCCTCAGCACCACATACAAACAAAGATGTTGTGTCCGCCAATAACTAAAAAATAAATATTAAAAAACTCTGTCTCTCTCTCTCTTAAAAAAAAAAGTTAAAAATAAATAAATAAATAAAGTCCTTTAATCCCCATGACAGCCTTATGGGGTGGGTTCTATTACAGGTCCCTGTCACTGCAGACTTGAATTCTGTAAGTCTATCTATTTTCAGGGGTTTCAGAAAAGAGACTTTAGGGTTGTATGACCCTTTTTAAAGATGAGGAAATAAGACCCAAAGTCACATAGTGGAAAAGTGGCAGAGCTCAGATAGCACCTGACTCAAAGCCCATACCTTGCCTGCCATTCCATGCCTTCAGCCACCCGCAGGTCTCTGCCCTTGACCTCTTCCCTACTCCCTATTCAATAGCAGTCTTAGGTTCTTCACCCCTAGGGCCTTCTGAAAATGTCCCACTAATAATCCCAGCCCTGGCTGAGTCTGCCCATCCACCTCTTAGATTGTGCTCTTCATTTGAGTCCCAGCATAATGACTACTCACACTGACCCGTCACTCCCCCTGCACCCTGGTCAGAACTTAGCAATATTGCCTCTCAAGTTCCCTCCCTCAGCTTCCTTCCTCTTCCTGGGCAGCCGTACTAAACCTTTCCCAGGCCCTTGAAGTTGCACACCTCTCTCCTGGATGTCTCTTGGTTTCAGCATGTGCCTAATTCTGTCTTCATTCCAGCTGCTTCCAATGCAGCAGTGCCGCCCCCTCCCTCCCCACCCCCTGGAGGACTGCAGCTGGTAGAGTGCCGGCTCTCCAGACTTCCTGGTCTCCCCTGGGTGCGGTGCTCCAGGGGGCTGTTCTGCCCTGGTCCTCAGCCAAGTGCCTTTTGTCTCCTGGTATGACATAGCAGTTTTTTCCTCAATTTCATGGTGACTCACTTTGTAAAAATAGTCTTTGTGTCAAAGCCTCTTTTGGAAAGTCTACACAGGTTGTATTGACTGGTTCCTTTTAGTCACATGCATTTTTACCTCCTGAAAGAAACCCTAATATATTAATTAGGTATGATTTTACCTTCCTGAAACCACACACCCCTCACTTTCCATGCTTCAGTGCCTTTCCTTAGCTTTCCCACCATACCCATAGGCCTAGCCTACAAGGTTACCTTAGACCAGCTCATACTTTCTGCCCCACATCTTCCTTGTTTCTCCTGGCAAAACTCCCCTTGATCCGAACACCTGCAGTGACTCTAGAGGCTTGTGATACCGTTATTTGCCTCTCTCTACCAACCACAGATAGTTCAGACACTCTTTGATGCCAGTGACCATGTCTGATCTTTTCATGTAGCCTCACAGCTTAGCAAGGCCTCTGTAGAATATGTTTGGCAAGTTAAATTAAAGGAGAAACTCCATGAAACAAGTTGTTTACAACAGCCTCCTCTTGCTCATTCTCTGCAGAGTCCTGGCAGCTGGACCATTGTGTAGAAATCATTTCTATTAAAGTTACCCCCAAAAGTTGAGGGCACTTTCTAAAAGTAGATTAGAGAACACAGCTTAGGCCCATGGTCCAAGTGGTCCTCTCCTTGTTCTAAGGTGTGGATTCTGTGGCAAGTTGTGACTGGTGACAGGACTGCCCAGCCATGAGTGGGCAGAGGATACCCCAGGGTGATAAAGTCAGAGGCCTGGGAGGAGAAGGTGAGCCCACTGCAGTGATGAAGAGCTCCAGAAGCAAGAGAAGAAAAAGAAGAATCTCAATTTTAGGCCAGGCCTCATGGGAACTGAGGAAAAGCCGAACCCTGAGGCCTCATGGAAAGTTGTGGCTGGTTGCCATGGTGACTGGAGCTGGGAGAACATTCTGAATCTTAGGCAACTGTGTCTTATTGCCCTCATGAGCGGGGCAGACTCTTCACTCTCATGCTCTCCCATTGTGGGCCCCAGGGCTCAGCATCTAGCCCAGCCGGAGGCCCTGTGCGCTCTCCTCTGGGTCTGCTCTATCTCCCACCAGCTCCGCCAGTGCTCTGTACTTCCCCTTGCAGATCTCAAAAGGCAGGCCCCGTCCACCCCACAGATGGAAGGTCAGTGTTGCCTTCCATGGCCAAGCAGCCTCCCATGGTCCAGTGGTCAGAGGAGAGGCAGGGTCGCATGGTTCAGCTGCAGGACCCTCTGGGTCACAGAGCAGTCGGCATCTGTTTGCACGAGCCCAGACCCTGGATGTGGTCTTCCGTCCGTGTCTCCCACTCATGTCCCTTTAGTCATGAGTCCTGAGGTTTTGCTTCTCAACCTTTCTGCCCCCCCCCCTTTTTTTTTTCTTCATTCTGTCCTCACAACTTCTGTCCAGGCTACTAGCCCTTCTTGTCTGGGTGCTGCATTCTCCTGAATAGCCAGCTCCCTGCCTGCAGTCTCCCGCGATCTACCCTCTAGTCTTGCCAGAAGAATCAGTTTAGTTCCTACATAGCAGTTGAAGTTTATATTTAAAAATATAAATCAGATCCTGTTACTCCTTGTTTGGTTTGGTTTTGGTAGTATTGGGATTCAACCTAGAGTCTAGTGCATGTGAGGCAAGTGCTCTACTACTAAGTTGCATTCCCACTCATTCTCTTGGTTTTAAACTATAACAGACCTCCTCCATGGCCTCCTGCAGGTTGGGCTCATCTTCCTCTGACTGCATTTCCCACCTTTCTGCTTTTCCTGCTCTCTGCTCCAGCAACACTGGCCTCCTCTCGCTTCCTTAAGCACAGTGAGGTTGCTGCACTTGCATTTCCTTCTGCTGGAACTCTCTCGATCTTTTCTTAATGGGCTCCTGTCTTCAGGACTCAGACCACATGTCACGAAATGCCCTAACTATCTAATAGTGCCTATACTTCTACCTTTGGTGTATATTAACATTGTTCAATGTTCTTCATATTGCTCTCACTGTGAAATTACTTTATTCATTTTTTTACTTGCTTTTTAAAAAAATCTAAATTCCTTTAGAATAGGAACATTCCTATTTTACTCACCGTTGTATCCCCTAAGTCTGGTGTGCAGTAGTTGCTCATTTAATACCAATTATGTTAATGAACAGTGAAATTTCCCTCATGACTCTTTTTTTTTTAATCCTTATTTGTTATAAGAATAGTTTAGATTTATATGAGTTTGTATCTCACCTATTATCCTGTGATCTTCATGAGGAAACCGTCTGGGTTTTTATTCACTGTTGGATTTCTAAGCTTGCACATGGCAAAAAGCAGATATGTGTTGCCTGTGTACCATGAAAGGCAGTACCCAAAATGCAGCCCATTCACTGTACACTGGGTGCTTTGGAAACCTCAGAATGGCAGGAAGACTGAGCCACATTCTCCTTTTTATTTCTTACATTCTGCTTCAGAAACCAGACACAGGAAACATCTGACCATAATAAAAGATTTCCAGTAAGTTCCAGATTTCCTCATTGAACAATCATGTGTGGCATAGCTCTGTTATACCTTGGCCTGGGATTCGGTTCAGTCACTTGTGCAATACCCCACAGGCTGCCTCTGGCCTGGGAGCCAGAAACTACTGGAGCTGGGATGCTTGAAATGAAAACTGGCCTCTTTGTTTGCTGGAAAGAGAGAAGTCTGAGTATTCTCGCTCTGTTTCTTACAAAGCAAACTTGTCATTTTGTTGAATACTAAGTTTTCCTGTTAGCTGTCAGAGTGGTTTACAACTAAAATAATCTTAGATCCTTTTGAATAAGCATAAATTATAAATAGTCAAACTGTTTCTGAAGTCTGTGCCTTTAATGCTCAAAGCAAAATTCATCTCCAATTACACAAAACATGAATATGTCACCAGCTTCCTCTAGAAATGTGTAACCTCTTGCTTGTATCATCTGAACCTTGAAGACTCATGCTCTTAGGAGCCTTGTACCCACCACTGGGAAGAATGTTTGCTAGGACCTTGACTTTTCTTTCTAGTAAGACTGTGGCTTGTCGGCTTTCCTCCTCACACCAACGTCACTTTACTGTATATTAAGTGTCTACTAACTTGTCTCTCTTGACTGGAAAGATACAACCTTTCTTTCTCACACCATCATTCTGTTTTTGAGATGGGTTCTCGCTGGGTTGCCCAGTCTGGTCTCAAACCCTTGGGCTCTACCAGTCTTCCTGCCTCAGCTTCCTGAATAGCTGGGACTACAGGCGACTGCCAAAGACTGTCTCTGGCTGGGCTCTATTGTCTCTAGTATCTGGCCCAGGGCTTAGCACATAATAGGCTCTTAATAATATTTGTGGGAAGGAAGGAAGAACAGAAGAGGGGAGAAAGCCCAGCCATGCTGGACATGGTGGTGCACACCTATAATCCCATTGACTTTGGAGACTGAGGCTGGAGATTCGCAAGTTTGAGGCCAGTCCTGGCAACTTGATCAAAAGGGCTGGGGATGTAGCTCAAGGGTAAAGTGTCCCCAGGTTCAATCCCTAGTACTGGGGGAAAAAAAAAAGGCCCAGTCTGTTGAGGGATTAGTATGGATCACCTTAGTAACTAAAGAGAAAAGCTGAGCAGCCTTTCAGCCTGTACCGTGAGTAATGGAGAGCAAGACCCTTTCATCCTTTGGCATTGGTACCAGTGAGTTAGAGGTTCAAGTCCTGCAGCTGGATTAGAAAGTTCTTTTTCAACATATTTTCCCCTTGTGATATAAATAATATATGATTATTGTAGACATTTTACAAAAGTTCAGAGAATAAATATCACTTATACATAATTCAAGCACTCAGAGACAAACACTGTTAACATTTAGCCTTTTTTAGTGTTAGGGAAGTTTTAAACTTTAAATTAACTTTTAGCCCTTTTTCTTTGCATCTAGATTGAAAGGGTTTTTTTAAAGATTAAATTGGGGCTGCATTTGTGGCTCAGTGGCAGAGCGCTTGCCTAGCATGTGTGAGCCACTGGGTTCGATCTTCAACATCATATAAAAATACATAAAATAAAGGTATGAAAAATAAAATAGTTGGGGTTGGGTCTATAGCTCAACGGTAGAGTGCTTATCTCACACATGCAAGGCACTGGGTTTGATTGTCAGCTCCACATAAAAATAAATAAAAGATATTGTGTTCATCTACAACTAAAAAGAAATACAATGGTATTATTTAAAAAAAGATTAAATCAGGACTTCTTGTGAGTACAAAGAAGACAGATTACAATTGGAAAAGTACTCATCAACTACAATAAAAATATGAGATTCTTTTTTAAATTTTTTGCTCATCTGGGCAATCAAATCCTCAGTTATGGATGCCCGTTCTGCTGCAGGTGCATGAGAGCTGTTGGGTGCTTTCCTCACCCCCACTGCTGCCTCTCCGAGAGCACTTTTCCCTTCCCAGGATGTGGCCAGGCTAGAATTCCTACAGTGTCATCATCCAAGGATTGTTCAGGATTGACATGAACTGAATGAGAGTCAGTGCCCAGAATCAGGTTCTTCCCCAAGCTTGTGAAATGTCACTCAGATAACATCACCTTTGAAAGAAAGCAAGGACAGTTACTAATATATCCCTCAGTTAATAAACATATTGACGACTTTTACATGCCAGTCACTGCACTAGGCATCACAACTGCCAAGTGAAGAGACAGTCCTTGTTCTCAGGGAACTTGCAGCTTCGCAAGAGAAGAGAGAAGCCAACAAGGGTCACATGTTAGTTTTGGATCACTGTAACCACAGTACTCAACACAGTACTCAACAAGAACAGTGTAGGGGAGGAGAAGTTTATTTTGGCTCAGGGTTCCAGAGGTTTAGTCCAAGGTTGATGATTGCTCTGGGCCTCAGATGAGGCAGGACCTTGTGGCACATGGGTGTGGCAGAGGAGCACTGCCTCATTGATGGCTGCCAGGAAGCCGAGAGAGAAGGAGAAAGGGGCATTATGGAAGATGAACCCTTCTTGGGCACAATCCACGTGACCCATCTCTTCTAGTCACGCCCCACCTGCCTACAGTTACCACTCAGTCCATTCAAACTGGGATGGACTAATTAGGTTACAGCCCTCACAGTCCAGTCATTGCACCTCTGAATTATTCCCGCATCAACACAAGAACTTTTGGGGACACTGCATATCCCAACCATATCAGGTTATAGTGCAATATGATAATCAGTCACCACAATAAAAGTGCAGTGTTGACCTAAAGAAGAGAGTAAGCAGTGTTGATCGGAGGAGGTATCGAGAAGAGGGTTGAGTTGGGTCTTAAAGGAAAAGTGGGAGGGTTTTTATGTGAACAGACAGAGCAGCGTATCACTGTCTGAAGGCACGAAGCTGGGTGGGGAAATGAAAGTGGTTTGGCATATCTGGAACTTGAGGCATTAGAGGTGCAAATGAGGCAAAAGGTAAAAAACCTGAATGATAGAACTTGAACTTTATCTTGAAGGCTAAGGCAAGTCATGGGAGATTGCTTCAGTTTTTGCTGTTGTGGTTTTTTATGTGTGTCGTTTTGTGGACTGAACCTAGGACCTTGTGCGTGCCAAGTAAATACTCTGCTACTTAGCTACTTCTCCAGACCCCATGGAGGGTTTTAATAAGAGTGGTTACACAGTCCTGCATACTTTTGGGAAAAATCAGAATAAAGGATGGATGGACGTAGGCTAAGTTGGAGGAGGGGTGTGGCTAGGGGCTTTCAGAACAAGTCAGCAAAAGAAGATAGGCAGATGTGCAAAAAAACAAATCAGTAGAGACCAGAAGTACCTTAGTGGTAACCTAGGACTGGAAGTGGGAGCCAGGAACACCTGTAAATGGGTATGAGGGTCTTCTTGAGGTGATGCCAGTATAAACTATCTAAAAAATCAGTGAGTTGTATACTTAAAATGACTGAATTATAAGGTGTGTAAATTATACTTCAATAAAACTCTTCAAAATGGAGGGGCAGACTTCTCATTTAGAGGCGAGATGTGAGAAATGTTGATAAAGGAGAATTTATGACCTAGACATTGCTTTGGTGAAATAGGATGGTCACCTCTCTATTCGGCTAGAGGTTCTAATTGTACATCTACATTTTTAATAAAATGATGGTAACCCTGCCTTTTTCTAGGTAGATTTCAGAGAATGGATCTGCCCTTTACTGGCAGTACAGAATATCTGCCTCTGGATCCCTATCAGAAACCACATCTTCCAGATCACTGCCAGCACTCAGTTCTTATGAACTGAGTTGTGAGAGAAACAAAACATTTATGAAGGATTGCCTGAAGGATTTGTGGTCCTTTTATTTCTCTAGGTGCTGTGATTCAGCAATAGTTACTGAGTGTCAGGTGTTACGCTGGTAACACAGCAGTGAATAAAGCAGTGTCCACTTGGATGGAGCGCATAGTCTAGCAGTGGGAGCACGTGTTATTCACAGGCATGATAGCTATTGTGTTGGATTGCCAAGTGCAGTGAGAGACATACAAAACAAGATCTGAAGGGTAACGCTGATGTGGGGTGTGGCTGTAGACACTGGTCCTCTGTGCATGCAGCTGGCACTGCTTTGTAGTGAAGGAGGCTTTTGAATCTGATCCCTGTAAATTCTGGGTTATCTGGGCCATACCTCATGCTGGGACCCCTTATACTTGTGTGATTAAACTGTACATTGGCCTTATGGCATCATTTTAGATTGGCTCATGTTATAAGAAACAGCCATACAAGATTGACCCCTACTTATTCAATAAGTGTAATAGAAGATGCAAACTTCAATATTGTACAGCATCCCCTTTGTTAAGACCCACAAAGCAAGGTCTCTCTACTCACTATGTATTTGCCTTAATGTTTTGGTCTTCTGAGTTCCTCTGAAGCAAGGTTCCCTCTTGCTTCAAGTCTCTGCACGTGGCCTTCTCTCTTCCTGGAGTGCCCATTCCATTCTTATCTGATTTGACCTTCACTTATCCTTCAGCTGTCAGTCCAGATGTCAGCTTCTTCAGGGAAACCGCCCTCTCCAGCACCCGTTCCCAGAAGGTCTTGGTCTGGTTCCCAGTACAAACTTCCATAACATTCTCTTCTTTTATTTATTTAAAAAAAATTTTATCAGTTTCCAGTTAAATAATTTGGTCTTTGGTTTCTGTCCTTTCCTAGACTGATAGCAGGGGGTCCATGGAGTAGATACCATGTTTTTTTGTTGGCTGCTGTATCTCAAAGTCATAATGTAGCATCTTGCATTCAGTAGATGCCCCAAACATATGTCCTGAATATTCGAATGAATGAAAGAATGAATGCATTGTGGGCACTGGGTCTGGGAACTGTTCATTTTCTCCCTTTTGCTTTGGCTGTTGGGGATGTTGTCATGCCCCCCTTCCTTCTGCCTGCAGTGTTTAAAGGCCCTCATGGCATGCAATTTGTGCACTAACATTTCCCCTGTTATATAATGTTTTTTCCTTTCTTTGACTTCTTCACTTCTTTATTTCAGTGTACTAAAAATTTCTGTGGGTCACTCTCAGTCTTTTGTGGGGAGGAATAATAAACAGTTGGGCATGTGCTTGCTGGCAGTGAGAGAGTGGCTGCCATGACGGGTGCCTTAGAACAGCTTGGGTTTGGGGAAGGGCATCTCTGTGAGGAAAAGAAAGGGAGAGATCTGTGGGGAAATGTTAGTGCTTTTAACCAAATATGGGAGGGAGGTTTTATTTTACTTTGTTTTAATTTTATTTTCAGTAGGAGAAGTAAAAGGAAATTTTGCCCCCTAATCTCACAGGAAATGCCTCTGAAGAATTTGGGGCCTGTCCTGCCTTGAGACATTCTCTCATTGGCAGAAGGCATGGGGTGCTGGGCTGGCTTGAGAGGGCTTGCTGGCCCAGTGGACAGGTGGGCATGGACTTCCATCCCAGCTGACTCTCCCCTGGGCAAGGTTTGGACAGAGCCAGCAGGAGCTTGTTGCCTTGTTGTGAGAAGGAGAAAGAAACAAATTTGTCCTCTTGTGTTGCAGATTCAGTGGTTCTTTCCTTTGACTCCGCTGGACAGACACTAGGCTCAGGTACCAATTCTTCCCCCTCTATCATCTTTTCAGCTCTCAATGCTGGCCATATCTATAGAGGCCAGTATTGTGGGGGTCCTGGGGGAGGGCAAGGGATTGTCTGAGAATTGTGGGACAGTCTCAAGGACTCATAGTACGGGAGAAGAAAGACACATCAAGAGCACTTTTCCTGCACAGAGGAGTTGCAGCAGATAGCTCATTTCTCACGCAGAGGGGTCTGGGTTCATGTGAAAGGATGTCTGTTTTCTGTGCCCATGTCCTATTTCAGAGAGTGGGGCAGTGGGTACTGTGAGGCTTCAAGCTCTGCCCATGATAACCATTAGGGCTCTCCCGCAGAGTGCCAGGCTGTGAGAGCACCCCATTCTCCTGAGGACATACACTCCATTGCATGTTTGCCGGCACACCTCATGTACTCAGGTACAGACCTTTTCCAGGTCAGGGTTCCACATGACTGCACTCATGCCAAATGCATATAGATGATGAACTTCTTCCCTTCCTTGGGTTTACAGTGCAGGGTATACAAATTGGCCACTACCTTATGACTAGACTCACCCAGGCCAGGGGAGCTTGGCTCTCCTGGGTTCAAGGAAGTTCACCTGCCCATGCCTCTGTGCTTCTGGTTGCAAGCAAGAAGAGTGGCTGCGTTGAGTCCTCAACTTTCTGACTTAAGAAAGAGCCTTAAGAGAGCCTCCCTTGCATCAATCCTTTGTTTTTGGTAAAAATGGTGGGCCTCTTACTGGGGGTACTGCCTATGAATATCAGATAGTCTTTGCTGGCCTGTTGAGGGCAGTTAATCTCTTTTGCTGTTACTTGAATGCAGTAGTTGAATGTCTTAGAAAATAGCCATGAGGAACAGGCCATTGTGGTAGAGTGGACAAGAGGAAGGATATTCAGAGAATGTGATCACAGCCACCAGTATTCTGAGGACCTACTGTGTGCCAATACTGTTTTGGGAACTTTATGCACCTTATAGTTACCTATCACAATTTGAAGTTTTGTCATTTTTGATTACAGCAAAGAAACTCACGATCAGAAACATGACATGGCTGTTCAGACCACCCATCTCCCTGTGGCTCTAGAGCCCACTCTCTCCTCTTACCATCTTGCTATCTCATACCTCATCTGCTTGAGGTGCCCTCACCAAAATACTGCGATGGGAAAAATCACTTCAAGACAGAGGGGGCAGGCAAGAAGATTCTTAAATAGATCCTAGAGTTGTATCTATTCATTATGGAAAAAGATTGATCAATTTTATTACATTAAAGAACTTCTATTAATCAAAAACTTCATTAAGAGAGAAAAGACAGAGTGAAAAAAATGTATTTATAACACAATTAACCAACAAAGAACTTGTTTCCAGAACAAAGAACTACAAAAATCAATAGGAATGGAGAAATAGCCTAGTACAGATATGAGACTTGAACAGACATCACAAAAGAGGAAATCCAAATGGCCAGTAAACCTATGAAAAGTTGTTCAGCTGCATTAGTGCTCGGGGAATGCAACTTAGAATCACAGTGAGGTATCATGTTCCAAACAGTAAAACCTGAAAAGCTCAGCACCCCCACATTGATGAGGACATGGTGGAGTGGAGACTCTTGAGTCTTCACTGGTTGAAGAACAAATTGGTACAGTCACTATGGAAAAAAATGATGATAGGATGTAGTAAAACTTGAATATACATGTACCCTGTCTTCTGGCAGTTCCTCCTCTAGGTATCTTACCTACAAAAATGGATGCTTATTATCACAATGAACCCTATTGTTGTATATAACTATAAGATACCAGTAAAAAAATAAAAGAAATGGATGTTTATATGTACCAGGAGATATATGCAGGATACATGTATAAGACTGTTCGTAAGAGCATCATTCCTGATTGACAAACAAGAAAACAATTTACATACCTAACCACAGTGAAATGAATATACAAGCAGTTATATTCATGTGGAATAGTAAAAATTATCAAACTATACATAGATGCAACAACATGGATAAATTTTAAAGACATTGTTGGGTGAAATATGTGTTTTTCTATTTATATAACATTAAAAATGAAATTAAACCGTAATTGTTTAGATGCACAATTTAGTTCTTTTTTTTTTTTTTTTTTAAAGATGTAGATGAGGGCTGGGGATGTGGCTCAAGCGGTAGCGCGCTCGCCTGGCATGCGTGCAGCCCGGGGTTTGATCCTTAGCACCACATACAAACAAAGATGTTGTGTCCGCCAAATACTAAAAAATAAATATTAAAAAAAAAAAGTTTTCTCTTTATAAAAAAAAAAAAAGATGTAGATGAACACAGTACCTTTATTTATTTATTTTTATATGGTGCTGAGGATCGGACCCAATACCTTACACATGCTAGGCAAACGCTTTACCCTGAGCCACAATCTCAGACCCCCTAGTTCTTTTAAAACAACAAAGAAAAGCAAGGAATTGAATTCTGCAGTAGCTGGGATGGTGGTGTTCAAGGGGATGTGTTGAGAGAGAGGTGTGTGGAGCTTCTATCTAGAGTGTTGGTATATTCTTTCTAGTGAACTGAGTTGGGTTACAAGGGCATCCCTTTTACTGTAACTCATTAAGCTCTACATTTAACTCTTTATGTGCCTTTCTATATATTTGTTATGGTTCATAATTTTTTATACAAAGGGCATAACTTGAGTTGTCAGGCAAGGGCCAACCTGTTCATAGGGCACAGAAGGGCCAGGAAGTGGCCCTCTAAGTTGGGCTTGCCTGGAAGGAGGAGGAGGAGGAAGGACAGCTGGTATCTGTGGAGCACTTATGTGCCAGAGTTCTAACCCCTTTTACCCTATGAAATAGACATTGTTGTTATCCCCATTTCAACCAAGGAAATTGATATACAGAGAAGTGAAAGAAAATAATTTATTCAACATCAAATAGTAAGCAAAGGGTCGGGCCAGGGTTTGAATCTAGGCACTCTGGCTCCAAAGTCCATCCTTATCTGAGTATTTACTACTTTCTCTATGCTCATTTTTCAAGGCGATTTTGGTCTTTGACTTCCGTCTTTTTTGGAGTTATAAAAAGAACCATGGCTTATGGCTTCAGGGTTTTTACATGGTTCCCAGGGAAGGTTGGTGAAGAATGAAGAGTCATATATTTTTCTGCCCAATTCCCTCTTAGTGGAAAATAGATTCAAATTGATTCAAAGTCAACTTTAACTTAGAACTGATATTTCAGTTCACCTAGCATTCTTTTTTTCTTGACTGCGCCTATTTGATTCCATATTTAGCTCTACCTTTTTCTTGCTCTCATAGAATATTTAATGGCCAATGTTTGCATTGGTCCTAAAAGGGAAAGACAGCAGGGAAGAGCTGAGCAGAGGTCTTGACAGTGGCCATTTTACTGTTTTCTTTAGGGAGAGTTTTCATTACAGTGGGCACACCACATTACTGAAAGTATTTTGGAATCTTAGGAAGATAACTTTGGAATTAATACCTGTTTTACTTTCTTTCTTTTAGTGTGAATAATTTTAAGTTGAAAAAAAGATTCTAGTCACAGATAAGATAGAGTAAGTGTATTTACTCTCACTAAATACAGCTGGAGGCCTGCACAGAATGCACTTAACAGCTATTGGAGGATTCTAAAACATAAATAGTAGCAGAATGAGAAGAATACCAGAATTTAGTTTATTAACAAGCTGGAACTGTATTTCCATTTTTCTCCAGTGCCTCATGTCCTGGACTCAAGGCAGCCCAGAACCTAACAGTGAACACCAGGCTTCCATCAGCTCCAGAAAAAAGACCTCTAGTTGTGACTTCAGGGTGGGAAAAGGTCTTCTATGGTTCAGATAGTGGGAAGTTCCATGGATTGTTCCCCCCCCCCCTTCTCATTTCCCTCAGGCTCCAGCCCCTGCGCAGTCCCACAGTGGTGATGGGGGTAGGGGTGATGATAGTTACAGCAGTAGGACCTTTAGGTACCTAAAACCCAGGAAAGGGAACCCTCCTTTCTGATCAGAGAAGCTGTAGTCCCAAAAAAGGTGCATTGCAGTTTGGGGTTGCTTTTTTTCCCTCTGCCTTCCTGTAGCTTGGCCCCAGATTTGGATATAAGTTCAGGAAAATCATAGCAGAATGTGGGAACTAAAGTGCCAGCTTCCTGCCAGAGGACTAAGCAGGGGAAGACCAAGGAATCAGAAAGCACTGTGGAGAAAATAGGGAGGAGGTACTCAGAAAGCAGTCCCCATAATTTGCGAACTGAAGTGGGACAGACCACTGCCAAAGTCCCAGACAGGACACTGGGTGGCGCACACAGAGGAGGCATCCGAATAGGCTTTGAAAGTGGAACTGACATTGAAACCACAATCCACAGAGGCTGGTCAGAACTTGCTGCCTCAACCCAACCTGCTCAATTGTCTGCTAAAACAAAAATAACATTCTCCACTGGATTTAAACAAGACCTAGAGTTTCATAACATGATATTCAAAATATCCAGGATATGAGCCAAAATTAATCATCTTATGAAGAACCTGAAAAATCTCAACTTGCATGGGAGAAGATAACCAGCAGATATCACAGATGTTGGAACAGTCTGACAAAGACTTTAAAGTAACTATTATAAAAGTGTTCCCCGAAATAAGGGCAAATGCTGTTGAAACTAATGGGAAGTCTTAGCAAAAATCAATTTTAAAAAATGCAATAATTTCTTTAAAATGCACTAAATAGCAAAATGGAAACAATAGAGAAAAGAGGATTCTTCAGAATAAAGCAATAAAAACAGTTCAATCTGAACAACAGAAGAAAAAGATTTTAGAAGTTGGAACAGTGACCTGTTGGCCAACACTAAAAATTTTATTATCTGTGTATTGGAGTTGATTCATAACAAATAATCTCAGCAAACTCAGAAAGGAACTTTTAAAATTTGATGTAAGGCACTACGAAGAACCTACAGCAAACATCATACTTTAATGGTGAAAAACTGCTTTCCCTCTTAACATCAGAAATCTCCTAGAAGTCTCAGAATACAGTAAACCAAGAAAAACAAAGGATAATACAGGTTGGGAAGGAAGAAATTAAAATAACCCTCCTCACAGAATATGTGATTACCTATGTAGAAAATCCCAGGTAACCTGGTGTGGTGCACACCTATAATCCCGAGGCAAGAGAATCACAAGTTCAAGGCCAGCCTGGGCAACTTAGACCTTTGGCAATTTAGCAGCATCCGGTCTCAAAATAAAAAGGACTGGGGAATGTAGCTCAGGGGTAAAGTACCCCTGGGTTTAATCCCCAGTTCCAAACAAACCATCAGAAAAAAAACAGGGAATCTGCAAAACAAAGCAACAAAAAATTTTAAACTCCTAGAATTAATACTTGAGTTTAGCAGAATGACAGGATACAAAGTCAAAACACAAAAGTTAATTGTGTTTTTATATACTAACAATAAGCAATTGAAAAACAAACAAAATTACAATAGCTCACCCACAACAAAACATACATGTAAATCTAATGAAACATGTATAGGGTATGTATTCATGATGTAAGGCACAACTGTATTTAAACTGGATCCTTTCCCACTTTTTTTCCCCATCTACCTAATTCTTCAAGCCACAAACCTAGGTAGGAATCACCTTAATTGTTGTTCTTCTTTCACACATTCTCATTTTCTCTCTTCAGAATGTGTCCTTTCCAGCCACTTTCCTACACCACTGTCCAAGGTACCGTCTTCTCTGTCCTGGACTAGTAGCCATCTAACTGAACTGTCTTCTCATTTGTTGCCTCCTAGAAGTCCATTCTCACTGTAGCCAACATTCAGACCAAAGCAGTGAGTATTTCTGCCTTCTCTAAGTAGGTGATAAGCTCCATGAAATTGAAAGTACAAAGTGCAAAGTGAGTCATTTTCCCTCCACTTACTGTTCCAGTTGCTCTTTTGACATGCTGTCCTTCATAATCCTCCTGCAGTTTAATGTAAATGCCCTGGCATGGCGTTGACACACTTGGTGTCATTAGCTGGACCAAATTCATTGCCCTGTTTGGCTTTGGACATCTGCTATTTTCCCAGGATAGTGGGAAAGTTGGTGCAGTGGCCTCTTTAACTACAGTGGGAGGGGCTTCTACCTATGCAAAGAGGCTTCCAGGATTCCTTCTGTAACCTATGGTCCTCATACTTGGGGCCAATGAGGTTTCACTCTCCATTGGCCCCTGGTGTAGCCACGTTGGACCACAGAGCACAGCTGTGGAGGATTCACTGCTACAGTGGGTTCTGTCGTATCAGAAGCTTCTTGATAGGACTCTCCCCTCCCCCCATACAACACTTACCCATTTGGGACTGGATTTTAGTTTGTGAACTTCTAAGTTATTTTACTGGGTCAGTTAATTTAGTCTAGGTCAGTGGGGTTTTCTGTGTTTGTTTTGTAAAACGGCTTTTCCTATTTTAGTTTGTCTTTGATTAATTGGTCCCATGTTGTGGTTTATTTCTCTGACTTCAGATGATGTGGGAGCCTTGTGCACTTTGGCCAGCCCCCCCCCCCCCAGGTCCCTGCTGACTCCCATGATTCATATGTGGCATGGTTAGGGCCTTTTGACATCACTCCTGGGGCACAGGGTAGGAGGGAATAGGATATAATTGCTCTTATGGCAGATCTTGTAAGATGGGGGTCTGCTTTTCTTGTTTCCTCTAAGAGCAATGTGGCATAAAAAAGAGACTTTAGAGTCACATCTGAGCTATCTCATCAGCCTCCCAACTATCCCACTTAATGGTTGGGATCTTGAACCTGTTCCTGCCCTTCTATAAGCCTCATTTGGAAAATAGAGACAATACCTGCTTCCTGGGGCAATAAAGGTTAAATTGAGAATGTAGGTAACAGTACTGAGAGCAGCAGGAATACAAAGTAGTTGCTCAATAAATAGTAGTTCCCCTCAGTCCTTCTCTTCAGGCAGCATGTCTGACAGTCCATTGGAACTCTTGCCAACTTCCTCCTCCACCCAAGCCATGGCATGTAGTACTTAGGTTTAATATAGCCTATGACTCTTATTGAAGTCTGAACAGTGGCATTTCTTCAGAAACGAGAGACCTATTTTCCTTAGGATAGGTCCTTATCCATTTACCCCTGTGCCCTTTGTACTTAACAACTCATTGTAACCCAGAGATGGGGAACCAAAGACCACTTTAAAGATCAGGTAGCAGAGCTGCTTCTTATGGGTGAGTGGAATTTTCTGGCCTGATGGACCATCCTGCCTTTGTGGATTTAGTGAATTATAATATGAAACATTGTGGTAGAACCAAGTCCCTATTTTAATCCCACAAAATACTAAACTTTATAAACCTAAATAATGCTCCTTCATCTGGTCTTCCTGGGAAATATTCTGTGTTGTCATCAGTAGAAGTTACTTAATAAACATCTGCTTTGAGACAGCTGATGAGAAATTGTAATGATTCTGTAGAATGGAAAAAGAAAGTGGCTCTCTCAAGATTTGGAATGACAGTAGCATGTAGGGTTCATACTGTACAGCTGTTATCCAGAATTTCATTCTGGGGCTCAGTAGCCTAAAGGTGAGGCTATATAGTGGGGTTCCTGGCTTAGGGACATTTCAAGGGGTCTCTCCTTTTGTCCTGTATAGAACAAGATCTCACTGCTCAGCATGTTTTTCCCATCTGTTTACATGCCAGAATGTAGGTAGAAAGTGGCAACATCTCTGTGCCATACTAAGATAAACAGGAGGGGCTTAGTGCATTAGGAAACACAATTTTTATTACAGTAGAATTATGAGCAAAATTAATCACAAAGTATTAAGGAATATAGTCATAAAATGGTTTAAATGTCATGGATAAATTCTGAGAAATGTGTCCAGAGATGATTTTGTTGCGTATGAACATAATTGAGTGTTCTTACACAGACTGAGATAGCTGTGATATCACTAGGTGATGTAATCTTCTTGAACCACCACCCTATGGGTAGTCTGTTGCTGACCAGACATCCTCATTCAGGGCTGGGGATATAGCTCAATGGTAGAGCAATTGCCTAGCACATGCAAAGCTCTGGGTTTGATCACCAACACTGCCTCCCCCCCCAAAAAATTTAAGAAAATGTTATTATGACTGCATATTAAATATTGAATTGCTATAAGACATAAATATAAATATTTTCAAGTTTTTAAATTGAAAACTTGAGACTATTTCAGTGTTCATAAATTTTTACATCAGGTTTTATTCCTGGGAAATCTTAACTCCTACTAATGCTTTTTAAATGATGTTCTCTTAAAAAAAAATACTTAATTGTCTTCATCAAAAAGAGATTTTTGTCCACATAAGCAACATTAAAAACAAAACAATTTTTACACTCACTCAGAAGTTTACAACAGTTGAAATTATATTTAAAGTATCCAATAGCTCTTTTCTTTCATCAAAATTGTAATGTTGAAATTTTCTGTGGTAGAATAAATGGCTTTCAAATCCAGTTTCATTTTTTTTTTTTGTGCCAAGTATTTCAAAATAATGTGAAGTTCTATTGCAAAATGTACTTGAATTCTTGGAGTAATCACTCCACAGCCAACTTGGAGGCTATAAAAGGCTATATTGGCTGCAGATATACAGAGAGATTAGGTTTATGTGGGGACAGGTGTTTTGGCCTCTACCTACAGCATCCCCCATCCCTGGGAGTCCTTACTTGGCCTGTCCCTGCTCCATGGCCTCTTGGACAACACTGCTCTATGAGCACTAGGAACACATGCTCTTCTGGCAACTGCATGTGCTCTGGGTCTCCATTCAGTGGCTGTGGAACTGGGTGTCACATGCTTGCTGCTTCTGGTAGGCAGAGGGCAGGCATCCCATCAGATCTGCTTTACTGGGGCTTCCCTCATTAAATTCCCAGATGGAGGTGACGGCCCCGCTAAGAGCGGGAAGTTTTGGTGTCTCATGAGATGAGGATAGGTTGTAGATAGTTCATGGAAGAGGAGAAAATGACCTCTCTCCTGCTCCTGCCACGGTTTCACTGCCTTTGTGTAGGAATGCCACAAGTATTCTGTGCTGGAGGCAATACTCCAACCACAGCGAGGACCAGCCTCATCTTGAAATGGGATGTGGGATGTCGTGTCTTCCCTGAAACATTTATAGACATGAAAAATGAAACTTGAACTTTTAAAAATTTTAAATTAAAAAACAATTTAGAACCATTATTTGTAATGTATGATCTGTGGTCCCCAAAGGGATCCCAAGAACCATTTCAGATTTTTGTTCGTTAGTTTTTTAGGTCACACCTATTTATACACTATTACAAAATTTCCCTTGCCTTTTTTCTACTTATTATTCAAAAGCAAGGATGGGTAGAACTTGTGTTTTTCATGAAAAAGCTAGCAGTCCTAATCTGTGTGGGTGGCCATTGTTGCATTCTTCATGACCACACACAGTTAAAAAAATAAAAATAAAAAGACCAGGTCTTGATAAACCATAGCAATTATTATTGTTGTTGCTGTTACTTTTGTGGTGCTTAGGATCAAACCCAGGACCTTGTTCATGTTAGATAAGAGGTAAGTTCTGAGATACATTGCCACCCTAGCAATTATTAGGTTTATTAGATTTCTTCCCCAAGTACACATTTTTAAAATACTCTGTGAACTGAAATGGGAAGAGTGTGTGCCACCTTTGCTGTACAGCAGGTACAGTGACTGTCTGGAGAACAGCTTTTTGTGATAGTGTTGCCAGCTAAACTGGCTGTATTTTTGTTGGAATATCAGTTTTACTTGAAGGAAAACTGACAAAGAAACTATGACTTTTGAGACTTTGGAGTTTGACAGATATGCTCATTTCCCTTCAAGTATTTCCCACTTCAAGGAAAGTAACTGACTTTTTTTTTGCCAGTGATTAAATATGAGTGTTCAAGTAAAAAATAGAATTTTGGAGTACTTGGTTCCACTTGATAGCTTCCAGTACCCAACCTTTAATTAGACAAGAATGGGAGGCTGGCCCTGTGTTATGACCTCAGAGGTAATCTGTTTCAGAAATGTTCCCTGTATACTTTGAAAAGAGTGCCTTCTCCATCTGTTGGATAAAAGCCTCTGTGCACATCAGTTCAAATTTAGTAATTGTTTCATTCAAATCTCCTGAATTCTCACTGTTGTTTCAGTAATGTGTCGTTTCTGTTATGAAGACAGGAGACCTAGTCTATATTTGTTCTTACAATTCTGTTAATTCTGTTTTGAATAAGAAAAGTTTCATTATTAGGTGCTTGCACACTTGGGCGCATGATCTTCTTTTGTTTATATTCAGATAGTGTCTGAATCTTCCAGGTGTTTGTATGACTTTTTTAGTTTTTTTCCTAGTAATTTATATAAAACTTTTATTGTGACTAAAAAGACTGAGTCCCTTTGTAGGAGCAACAAGAAAGGTTAACAGTTAATTTCAAAGACTTTAAGCAGCTGAAAAAGCACTTTGTACATTCACAGCTCTGACCCTGGTGCAGGTGTGGAGGAGAGGAGTGCAGATTCGCGTCACCCATGC
Organism: Callospermophilus lateralis; assembly: GCF_048772815.1. NCBI lineage: Eukaryota > Metazoa > Chordata > Mammalia > Rodentia > Sciuridae > Callospermophilus > Callospermophilus lateralis. The sequence continues at coordinate 111,397,903 of NC_135311.1, read as the reverse complement.
TACTTCCCACCTGGAGCCAGGCAGCACACACATATGTTTGCTCACTGGTTGGTGATTTGTAATCCTGGGTTTTCAGGCCTGCTGGAAGCCAGAAAGGAAGCCTAAACCACCAGACTAAACATTTTTCCCTCACTGTGCAACTGCTGGCTTGCTTTGTTATCTGAGAGGAGAGTCTTAAGGAGAGCTACATGTGAATGTCAGTGCTTATTGTGCCTGGCTAACTCAGGAGTCCCAGAGTCTTCTCTTCTTCATAGACTTGGGATCAGTGCACTGCTGGTGAGCCCCAGACCTTCCTGCCAGCTACCCTGAGGTGAACTATTCTGAAAGTGCTGGTACACTCAAATTAGCTTCACATGCAGTTCTTGACTAGTTTGTGTAAAGCAGGATGCTTTGGGATCTGGAGCCATGCCCAGTCCCAGCAGTAAGGAGGCTGTGCCCCTGTGTGCCTACAGTATTATGCTTGGTTGTTTTCTTTTCAAATTTACACCTCCTGAAGATTACATTAAACTTTCTTGCTAGTGTGAGAGCTCTGTGGAGCGAAGGGCAAAGCCTTAGCAGGTGGGGTCCTTGATTGGGATAGAGATGGGCACTCATTGGAGACTGAGGAGGCTCAGGAAAGGTTAAATATCAGGCAAATGATGGGAGGGAACTACCTCTCAGAAGGAAGCCCTAGAGCAAAAGCTAGAAACTGAAATAGAGGGTGCAAGAAAAGTTAAATAAATAGGGCAGGAGACAATTGTACCTAGGAAGGAGTCAGGAAAGACTGTATCTGGGCTGGTGACTGTGAAGTGATCAGCTTGATGGACTGGGAGCCCGGAGCCAGAAACAGAACAGCCAAGCCAGTGCAAAGGAAGCACGGCTGTGAAAGATAGGCTGGTGATCCAGAGAGGTAGCTACTGCCACTGCCATCGCTGCCACCACCGGTGTTGCCACCTCACTGTGAGGGATGGAGGAAGACAAGAATCCAGGTCTCAGAGCTACTCCTTAGGCTCCCTTTGTCATTTGGTCACTACATTCAGTCAACACATTTATGTAGCATCAACTCTGTACCAGATCCTGTATCAGGTACTAAAGATACAGAGGCCAAGTCCTGCCCCCAGGAGGACTCAAATGCATGTACGTTAGGAGTATTTCATTGTAAGCAACAGAAACTGATTTGAGCTATCTCTCTTTTTAGAGAGTTGGGAAGCTGAGATAGGAGGACCACAAATTTGAAGCAAGCCTGGGCAAGTCAGTGAGACTCTGTCTCAAAATAAAATTTAAAAATGGCTTGATATAACTAAGAGGTAGAGCATTTGCCTAGCAGTGCTACAAAAAAATAAATAAATAGAAGAGAGTATACCAGAAGGATCTGGGTACCAACAGAATCAAGGCAAGGTGGCACACACGTATAATCCCAGCAGCTTGGCAGGCTGAGATAGGAGGATCACAAGTTCAAGAGCAGCTTTTGGCACCTTAGTGAAAACCCTATCTCAAAAAAAAAAAAAAAAAAGAGGGACTGAGGATATAGGTATATGGTAAAATACCCTTGGGTCCAATCCCCAGTACCCTCTTCCCCGACAAAAAAAGGTCAAATACCTGGCCCTCAGAAGGGACAAGAGGCCAGCCCCAGGGATCTAGGTTGCGGCCACAAGTGGTCCATCTCTTTAGCACACTGTTTTTCCTTTTTTTTTTTTTTTTTTTTTTTAAGAGAGAGTAAGAGAGGGAGAGAGAGAGAGAATTTTAATATTTATTTTTTAGTTATCGGCGGACACAACATCTTTGTTTGTATGTGGTGCTGAGGATCGAACCCGGGCCGCACGCATGCCAGGCGAGCGCGCTACCGCTTGAGCCACATCCCCAGTCCTGTTTTTCCTTCTGATGTCACTTGGTTTAAGGAAGAAAGAGTCCAACCAATATAGCTTTTGTAAGGTGCCTACAGTTTAGACACAAATTCCAAATTCTATTTACAGTCCTGCCACTTGCGTATAATGGGAGAAAAGCACTGCCCCAAAGGAAACTTAAGGGACCTATTTCTAAAAGAGGACAGAACCAAAAGATATGTACTCCAGGCTCATGAGCAAAGAATGGTAAAAAAGCAATAAGCTCTTTAAGTTTGGTGGAGAGCACAGCCGAGTGGCACGAAGGCTAACAGGTTAGATCAGAGAAGGTAGCATTCATTCCATATTCACTTAGCATGCCAAGCACAGTGTTGGGGGATACAGAAAACCTTTGTGGAGCTTCTCAACTAGCAAAAGAAAGGCACATATCTGACATGTATAGTTAAAACAAGGAGGGGAAAGGTACAGTGTCAAAGGAGCATATAGAAAGGGGCATATTCTAGACTAGAAGGGCAGTGCTCTGCTAAATGAGGACATTGAACTAGGGTGAAGAATGAGCAGAGGCAAGGGCTCATTTCAGGCATAAGGCACTGCTTATAAGAGCAACTCATGGATTATTGAAGGAATTGAAAGACAGCCAACATGGCCAGAGTGCAGCACAGAGGAGAGAATAGTGCAAGATAGAACTGGAAAGGTAGGTAAAAGTCACGTCACAAAGTTTCTTGTTGTGCAACAAGAATATCTGTTAAATTGAGCTTTGGCCTGGGTTTGGTGGTACACGTCTATAATCCAGCTACTTGGAGGACTGAGGCAGGAGGAGTTAGCTCAGCTGAGTTCAATCCCCAGTGCTGGGCTGCGGGGGGTGGGCGAGCCGTGGTGATGGCTGCATCTTGGCAATTTGATTCTGTTTACCAAGTCAGTGGGATGACTGAGGACAGAACAGGAAGCATCTGCAATGAAGACGCAGCAAAAACAGCGACCATCGTGCAAGGAGGAGGGTCTATACTTAGAAATGAGGGCCATGGAGAGGACTGGATGGTGATGCCATTACCAGAAAAAATCCACAGGACTTGGGGAAGGTACTGTCAGTCTGACTTGTAGTGTGTTGAGTTAGAGGTGACTGCAAGCCTCTTAGGAACAATGGGTAGGCAATAACCAGTGGAAGGGGCAGGGAAAATACTTAAAATGAGGAGGAAAGCATATCCAAAGACTTGGAGATTCTTCAGAACATAAAATAGTTGAGTCAGGGTGGGTGGGCCAAGGTAGGGGCAATGCAGGGAATCAAAACTTTTGTTCATGTATAAATATACCACCTGTGAAACTCCATAAGAATGGGTTCCTAATTAGAATAAGTTATACTCCATGTATGTATATTATGTCGAAATACACTCTACTACCATGTACCTTGTTCTAAAAAGAACAAATTAATTTAAAAAACGCTTGGAATTGGAATGGTTGCTATAGGCCAGATCACGAAGGAATTTGTAAACAAAGAGATTTGGATTTGTTTTGAGAATAATTTCAATAATTTTAAGGCCTTTGAAAGGCCTTAAGCAGGTTTGTGACATAATCATATTTATCTTATAGAAAGATAGCTTCAGTTATAGCACAGAGAACCTACTAGAAAGAGACAAGACAGGAGACAGGGAAACCTGATAGGAAGTTGTTAGGATAATAAAGCTGGCTTAGTCAAGGTTCATAGAAATGGAGAAAAGTGGATTTGAGATCCTGTTAGGAGAAAGAATTATTAAAAGGACAAGATAATTAACTAAATGAAATAAGAGAGTATCAGGAATTGATGGATCCTCTTGAGTTTTAAGTCTGGGAGTTGGGGGAATAGGGGTGCCTTTCATGAAGTACTGGTAGAGGACCAGGTTTTGGGAATGTGCAGACGAGAATTAGCTGTGAGGACAATGGTGAACCATATGACATCTAGAATTTTTAGCATCCCTATGACATCAAAGTGGAAATGTCCAGGAAGTAGCTGTGTAGACAAGTCGGGAGCTTACAAGAGCTTTGGTTTGGGTGCAGTGGAAAGGTAATTGGGCAGGCTGAGCTGCATATGGAGCAAGCTGGAGTCTAGACTAAACAAGGAAAAAGTGAAGAGAGATGGCGAAACAAAAAAAAACCAAACAGACAAAATTTGTGAAAAAAGTTGTTCAGACCTTAAAGAATAGGTAGCACAGGATACTGATTTTTGAAAGGAGGAAAAGGAGTGAGGTCTACCTTGTAATTGTCCAAGCTCACCACCTGGAGATAGTTGGAAGCCACCACTCAGGGAAGGAGAACCCAAATAGAATCCAAGACTCTTCCTAAGTTGAGGAAAGACTTGAGACCTTGAGGAGATCAAAACAGCTAGAATTCACAGGTAGATTACTTTGAGGGGAGAACCTCACACAGCGAGAACTCTGGGGATGTGTCACGGGTCCCCTTGGATTTCTTAGCTGATGAGTGCATGTCAATGCAAAAACTACCAGAAGTTGGGAAAACAACTAGAAAGGCATATAATCTTTGGGAATAGTGGGAAAACTTCATAAAACACAGGCTATTACATAGGGTACTAAGAAGGGTATGGCCTTAATAGTGGGGTACAATTAGTAACTTTGTAAAATTAGCCCTAAATTCTACTCTTGCCTTTGGCCCTAATCATACAAGCTTAAAAGTAAACCTCAAAAGGAACTAACTGTTTCTAAGTCATTTAATTGTACCCCAAAATAACTAGTTAAGAAATGACCAAATACCCGACCCTCAACAAAGTAAAATTCACATGACTGGCAGTCAAATACCAGGCAATTCTATCAGTAGATAGAGGCTTAGAGATGACACAAGTGCTGGCATTAGTAGACAAGGGACATTACAACACATTCCACATGTTTGCAAAGGTAGAGGAAAGCATGGGAATGTTAAGGAAAGGCATAGAAGATATAAGAGAACTCCTAGAGATGAAAAGTACAATGTCTAAGATGAAAAATATACTAGATGTATCATCAGAAAATTAGACATGCTAGAATAAAAGAAGAGTGAATAAGATGTGTCCAAGCAATTATCCAAAATGAAGCAGAGGGGAAAACAAGTCTGATCTCTCTGTCCATGAGCTGGGGGATTTCAAGCAGCCTGATACAAGTGTAATTGAGCCCTGAAAAGAGAAGGGAGTGCAAAAACATATTTGAAAAAAGTAATAGCCAGAATTTCTTCAAATTTCATTAAAATCCACAGATCCAAGAAACCCAACAACCCCACACACAAGAAAGAAGTGAGAGGGAAACCCCAGCAGGGACATCATGGGATAAATGAGAGCAGAGGCAGCCTCCCCTGGAGAGCTTCAGTCAAAGCAGAGCCTCCAGGACAGACAGACCTCAGTTCAGGCAGAAGTGGAGGTAAGCTTGGGTCTGAGCAGCGAGTCCAGGGGGCAGTAGGAGGACTTAAGGAGGTTGTCAGGGAAGAGGAATTCCCCCCCTCCCCACCCCCCAACCCCAGGAGCAAGGGGAGAAGTAAGGCCCAGGGCCCAGTCTAACTTTTCCAAAGATTGTTTCTACCATTCACAATGGGCCTTTTATTTGGTCAAGACAGCCCATTCCTTCTGGTAAAAATGCTCCTTCTAACAGTGGATGTCATGAGGGACTTGTCATTTTTCACAAGCCCCAACTCCTTGATGTCTGTGACTAGAATAGGAGTTAAGAGATGCTGTAGCTAGGTCATCCCTCACTCCTCCCCGGGAATTTTGCCATCAGGAACTGAGCGGCTGTCCCTTTTCTGTGATGGAGCTGAAGTCATGCACCTACCAATTGCTGGGAGGCATATTGCTAAAGATGTGAAGAAAGCTTGTTGGGGAGAGTATAGCCAGCAGAGGGGATCTGATGGCCTTCCAGTGACTGTCACTTGTCTCTGATGCTCTCTGCGCTCCCACCCTCACCACAGTTTAGTTATGTGAACCATTACATCACCCTGTTGGGCTGGGGATGTAGCTCTGGTAGAGTGCTTGCCTAGCCTCCCAAGGCCCTGGGATCAATCCCCAGTACTACACAAAAGTCATGTAAATCACCCCTTAGGCCTAAGTTAGTGCAACCAGTATGTTTTACATGGAGGAAACATGGGGGCAATAATTACAGAAATGACCTTTGAGTTGCTCTATCCCCTTAAAATGTTTTCAGCATGGGAAGTCCAGTGAAGTTCTTAATGCCTCTCAGATCACCAATTCCAGAAAGACAGCATTCGATCTCATGTAATAGCAATAGTCACAGCTTTCAATCCTTTCGGAGCTGCACTTGATTCCTCTCCCCCAATTCTGGCTCACACCCGTATGTGCCTGACTCTGGAAAGGGAGGCGTGCATGTCTTACTCCTTCAGCTCCCCACCACTTGCTGACTGCTCTTTCTGGAATTGCTGTGGAAAGGAGAGAGAGAACATGAGCAGAAAAACCTTGGATAGTGTTTGTACTGTTGGGCCTGGAGACTGTTTAAACCTGACTCTTGTGGGGTGCTGTCCTAAGTGTTTTGGTGACTCCTATTTATTTTGGGGACTTCACCTCAGCCTTGCCGATCACCCCTGTGGCTTCTGGGAATCTAATTGTCTGCCTGCTTGTGGTAGCTAAGCATTTGTCAACCCTGTCGGCAGATGTTTGGGGAAGGACCTAAAATGACCGTACCCTCGCTTGTTTCTGCATTCCTTTCCACAGCAGACTCTGGGAGTGTGGGCCAGTCCCAAACGCTGCTCTCTCCTGCAGCCAGGCAGCCCATCTCTGCCCTTAGACTTGTCAGGCAGAAGGCCTGCCCAGGCAGCCCATTCTGTCCTCATACCGTAAGAGCCACATGTTAAGCTCCCTTACCAGGCTGGAGTGAGGGACAAGGTTAACCAGGTATTCTGCCCTTTGAGGGGGATGAGGCGCGTATAACACGACTCTGCCCAAGGAAACTTGTCAAATCCTCTTATCTGTAACAACTGGTTACTGTTACACTGATACTGGGAGGGCCTTTAGAATTATGTAACAAATTTCAGATATTTTCTTTGGAATTTTGCATCTCACTTTGGTATCTGAAATTTATCGCCTTAGAAGCTTGACAGAAACTTTGTTTTCATACTAATTTGATAGAGATTTTGACTATTGTGACCAAGTAATCCTGGTAAGAACAGTCCACAGATATTTATTGAGCGCCCACTGTGTGCAGCCAGAGCCTTCGTGTAATATCAGTCTAGGACGCCTTATGTGCAAACAGCCTGCTGGCAGAATTCTGCCCAGAGTCGCATTTTGGTGGATCTACATAATCTTTAGATTTTTTTTTTCTTGAAACTACTGCCAATATATATAGATTGAGACATTTTACCTGAAAAAAGTCCAAATTCTTGGTTTAAAAAAAAATTCAGAAGCTGTGGTAATGCTGGGCCTATGGTGTGCCTGGCAAGTTAGCTGAGCTGGTAGAGGGTGCCCTTCACAGGACAACAGCTTGGGTCCCGTGGCCTGGGGTCTGACGTACAGTCAAGAAAAAAAGTGGCCATTTAAAAAAGCTGCCTTTTTTTTTAAATTAAAAAAAAAAGGAATATTTCTGGTACTTATGTCTCTTAAGAAAAGAGAAATGGAGAGATAGACCAAGAGAGCTATAGAAGGAACAAAATTTCCATAGAAATACAGTGATTTTATTTGTTCAGTGTGCAATCAGTAAGGAAGAGAAAGCTCAAGATGTAATTATGTGAAGGGAGACAATTAATTGACAGTTCAACAGAATTGTTGCAGCCAGTGGTGTGAATGGCTGCAGAGGGTTTCACATTCTTCCATTTCCCTTGTGTTGAGTGTGCTCCTGCTTGATCCTCTGATGGGAGTTTGCTCAAGGGGGAAGGCATTCTCCAGCTTCTTGGGGAGGAATCTGCAGAGGCTGGGGTGACTGTGTATCAAGGGTCTTGCTCAGGCAGGTCTGAGGAGCAGCAGCATGATGGCTTCCCTACGTTGTTATCACCTGGGGACTAGTGACATGTATTTGGCAAGTTGATGTTTCCTTTTCATCAAAGGAGAAGATATGGATGTTGAAAGAGTATTAAACTTCGAAACTATTTACAAACTGTTTTTTAGTTTGTCTTAATTGAAGCTTTTTTGAGTTTTTCTACCAGTTTTTCAAATTTCTTGGTATGTTAAGGAAAGTCTGATCTCTCTGTCTGAATCAAAACACTGGAATTATTTTGAGGAAAGCTTCACTCATCCAAGGGAGTTCTCCTGGGCGGCAGGCTTTCCATTGAGTTCTGTGTCCTGGTTGGTCTTCAAGGGTAAGAAGAAGATGTCCTCTCCCTCCACAGCCTAGCTAATTGTGAAGGCTGGGGCTGCCCTTCACCAGCCTTGCAGAATGACCCCTGTGGTACTTGGCAGTATAACTTCCCTCTCTTGGCCCTTCATTGATTACTGAAGGCTGAGTCCCTTGAAAGCCTTGCTGTGTGGCCTTTTCCATCCTAATTATCTTCAGAGTAAGCCAGGTCAGCTGGGAACTGCATTCATAAACCACCTTTTAAAAATCCATGAGCCAAGGTATAAGAAACAATTCCAAGACACTTCCCAACATTTTCCTTATACAAACATTTTTGAGGACACAGGGAATTTGGTACTAGAAATAGTGATTTCCCTGGCTTATTTTGTGGATGCTGTGACCCAGGAAACCAATTCTTTGCACTTAGTTGTAGCTATGGAAAACTTGGGGAGAGATTTCTGATCCTGCAGCAAACACACCAGGCCTCAAGACATTCATTTTTGGTGTTCTCCTTCCCCCAGCTGCATTTTATTATTTTCCATATGCTAATTTCCCCTTGGGCCCTCAGAATACTTTTTAAAAACTTGTCCATACATTTTGTACAACCGTTTCAACCTCATCTTAAAATGAGGCAAAAGTGTTAAAAAGTTATCATCTGTTATAAACATCTTTTTAAAAAAAATATTTATTTTTAGTTTTAGGTATACACAATATCTTTATTTTTATGTGGTGCTGAGGATAGAACCCAGTGCCTCATGCATCCTAGGCGAGCACTCTACTGCTGCTGTAAACATCTTACCAATTTGTTTTTAATTTTTATTTTGAATTTCCTGTCTATCACATCTATCAGTTCCCTTTGATGACCACAGAGAAAATTGCTGCCATGATTTGAGGACCCCATGGCTGCCACATCTTCACTCCATAGTTATCCTGCCTCAGTATACCAGTCATTGTGCCTCCACCTTAAAGGAAACAGAAATTGCTTCCAACCCTCTTCTCTAGGTTCCAATTTTGTGGTTCACTAAATTTCGGTTTCAAGTACCGTATTTATGCATCTGTGTCAGCGTTAGGACTGGTCAGCCTAGAAGACTTAGGAGATCCATGGCATTGAACCTGGCTCTTCACAAAATAGGTGCTCAGCAGATGTTTTGTGACTTACATTTAGTTGTGGTTATGAATTTGGTTGTTCTTTGAACAGTTGAATCAAATACTTTTCCAAGGGGTGTTTGTCTCCATGGTCTAAGTCTAGGGAATGCAACCTGTTGGTGTTGGCAGTAGCTTGCCTTCAGTGACGTTTCTGCTTTTCTTTTTCAGAGTATGATCGGTTGGGCTTCCTCCTGAAGTTGGACTCTAAACTGTAAGTAGAAAGAGGAAATGCCTTGGTTCTGGTAGTCTGTGAAGGCTAACCTTAAGGTCACCTCTCTCACCCCTGTGGTTGTAGGGGAATTCCCTGGGGCCTCTGTCTCCAGGTTGTCAGTAAAATCTCTGAGCACATTACACTCTGCAGGGGCCTGGACAGGATGGGACTGTGGGTGCAAACATAAGGCCTTAGTTGTGGCTGGCATAGGCAGCTCATTACAGAAGGGGGACACTGCCAAGACATGTAGGCCCCTGGACAGGCGGCTTCTACAGAGTGGAGGGCAGTTGAGTTACAGTTAAAGAAGCCTTACCTCCTGGCTGCAGCGCCTTCTGTGTTCAATCCCGGCTTTCCCTCCAGCTCCAACTCCTGTCACTCCTGCCACAGGTCAACTCTCTTCCTTTTTCCTTGGCCTTTGTAGCAGCTTTTTGTCTTACCTGTGCCTGAAATTCACTTTCCTTGCTCGTCCACTTGGAAAGCTCAAAGATCACTTCCTCCCTTCACAAAATTAATTGCCTTCTCCTCTGTGCTTTCACTGAATTTTCTATCTCTGTTATAATTACGTTGCTGTACTATAATTAACTATGTAATGGTTATTAATTTATTAAGGACACAGGCTCAGAGCCAGACAAACCTTGGTTCACATCCCAGATTGCCATGTATTCTCTTTGTGCTTCCTGGTTAGCTACTTAACCACGTTGATCCTCAGTTTCATCTATAAGATAAAGAACAAATGCATGCTTTGTGGAGTTGCTGAAAGGATTTAATTGAACTCATAAATTTACAGTGTGGCAGGGTGGAGTTTGGTACAGAATATCTAATCCTTCCAGAATTCTTCCCTTTCCTGGCCTTCTTCGTCTCTCTAGTTCTTAGACTGCACAGGTATATAATTGTTAGGTGCTCAGTAAACACTGATTTCTTGGATGGGTGGGTGGGTGACTGACTGTGTACTTCCCCATTTGACTTTCGTGCCTGGAGTTGCATCTCTTTCCACTCTGTGCATTCATGCTCTGTGTAGACCACTCACATGGTTGATAAAAAATGCTTGTAAAGGGGCTAGGGTTGTAGCTCAGTGGCAGAGTGCTCACCTAGCACTTGCGAGGCCCTGGGTTCGATCCTCAGCACCATATAAAAATAAATAAATAATACAAAGGTAAAAAAAAAAAATGCTTGGAAAAGCTACCTTACCACCTCCTGGAACTCCTTTGGTTGTTGCCTTTGTACACCTGTGTCTCCTATCCTGAGACAGATATCATGGAAGACCAGAGTTGTGGGTCCTTTCCTCTTTACATAAGGCCTTATCCATAGCTGCTTCAGATTGTGAAGAGAACTTACAGAAATTATCAAACCAGGGCCTGTTTGGCTTTCCCACTGAATTGTCTGGCATCTGGTTCGTTTTCCCGGAATCTGGTTTCTTGGCTCTGGTGCCTTGTGCTATGAGTTCAGGCATTGTAAGCCTCCCAGCTTCTACATCATGGAGAGGCAGCCAGAGGGGAAGAATGGTTTGCTCTTTCTGCCAGGCTGGTGGAGATTAGCCACATGCTAACATCTGGGGAGTGGAACTTGATTGTGTTAGAAAGCACCACTTCACTGTTAGAAAATTCTTAATTTAGTGCTCCGAACAAAAAAACAAACAAACAACAAACAAAAAACATTTTTTATAAGCAAGTGAAATGCCACCAGAATGGAAGAAATAGTAATTATTAAGTTGAATCACATTGGTGAACAAAGGACATGTTATTGAGGACATGCTAACTCCAGTATTTAAGCTGTCTTCGGCAGCAAAGGAGGAGTGTTCTCTTCCTGCTGTGCTGTCCTGACAGAGGAGTGGTACAGAGCAGGCTGTTGTGTATCAGGCTGCCTCCATGAATCTTCTGAGTCAACCGGTTTTTGGCCAAGGAATTGGGTTGGCCCTGTTTAACTCACAATCTAAGGTATAAGCTAGAACTTTCCTTCCTCTTACTGTAAAAAGGCTTTTGCAGTCCAGTGCTTTCTTCAGAGGAAAACAGATATCTAAAGAGGGTTTCCATCCTCTTTCAAAGAGAAGTTTCCAAGTTAAGGGTTCTGCTTTTGGGGGGCAATTCCTCAGCAAAGTTTAGATTTCCCTTTCCAAGTTTAGGTCTGACATCTTCCAGTCCTCCTCAGAGGAACTGGATTGGAATTCTTTCTCTGCTGCTTCGTATTGTGTGACCTTTGGTAATTTATTTTAGCTTTCTGAATTCCAAGTTTCCTTTATGAAAGATGTAGGTATATAACACTCTCTATAGTTTTATGAAGAATAAAAGAAAGGATTCTATAAACTGTGAATAAATTGATTTAAGGAGTTCTTTTTATTTATTTTATAATTTTAAAATTTCTTCCTTTTAGTTATACATGACAGTAGAGTCTATTTTGACATATTTAAACAAACATGGAGTATATTTTATTCTAATTAGGATCCCAGTCTTGTGGATGTACATGATGTCAAGATTCACTGTAGTGTATTCATACATGTACATAGGAAAGTTATGTCACATTCTACTGTCTTTCCTATTCCTATCTCCCCTCCCTTCACTTCATTCAATGGATTTGTCTAATCCACTGACCGTATTTAGCTTCTTGAGTATAAGAACTTATATCTTCTGGAAATTTTTAGCCATTCTCTTAAAATATTGCCTCTGCCCTAATCTCCACTCCTCTTCAAAACTCTGATTCAAAAACTCTGATTAAATTTAAGACTGAATGCAATGGCACACACCTGTAATCCCAGTGGCTTGGCAGACAGAGACAATTTAGTGAGACTGTGTCTCTAAATAAAATATAAAAATGGGCTGGAGATGTGTGACTTAGTGGTTAAGCGTCCCTGGATTCAATCCCCAATACCACAAAAAATAAAATAAAATAAAAGCCTATCTATAATCAACTGTAACTCCAAAGGACTTAGTGTAAGGATGAACTAGAAATAAACCTGAATCCCTGAGGCAGGCTTACGGGAAAAATAACCACAGCTCTGAGTGAATTAAGGTAAACAGTTAATTAAGCAAAACCTTGATACTCATTGCCACGATTCCCATTATCCAAGTGATCTAGGGAACTTTAATGCCATGAGTACTGTTGAAGACATTAGCGACATGGCAGTGCCTTTAAGCACCTGGCAGAAACAAATACAAACCCTCTTTGAAGAAAGATGTGAATTCCTTACAAATAACTTTTCAAGGAAATGAGCAGCAATAAAACTCAATTCACAAGAAAATGAGCTTTTATTAGTTGAGAATCATGAAGAATAACAGACAACAGAGGAGAACCCACAGACATTTCTGAAATTGGAATTACCACAGTGTATAGAACAATTACATACACTATCAAGAAATTTAATAATTGACCTATGTGCACAAAAAGTCAAGTATTAGATTAAAAAGTAGTAAACTTCTAAAATTGGAAAATATGATGATCCAAATTAAACACTCAATAGGAGGGTTTAGTAGTAGATTAGACATAACTGAAGAAAGAGTTAGTTAACTGGAAGATAAGTCAGAAGAGAATACAACAAGGGTTGACAAACTTCCTCGTAAAGACTGGATCATAAACATTATAGGATTTGGGGGTTCCTTGTCTGTCTGTTACAGCTACTCAGCTCAGCAATTTTAACATGAAAGTATCCATAGACAATATGTAGACAAGTGAGTATGGCTATATCCCAATACAACTTTATTTATATGAAATCTTAATTTTATATAACTTTATATCATAAAATATTAGGCTTCTTTTCATTCCCCCCTGCCCTGGGGGATTGTCATACAAAAAAGAGGTGGTGGGTTGCCTTTGACCCACAAGGTGTAATTGGCTCACTTCTCATTGAGAATGTAACATAGCTACATCTGTACATGAAATCGTTTCCACACCTTAGGTGTTTTCTTCTCTTGAAACCCTGTGATATTAAAATATTCTTAAAATAACTTTTTTGCTTGTGATATTCCAAATGTCATGAAAATAAATGTTTCTCATCTTCATTATATTCTTTTCATTTTATATTTTTGGAATAAATAGATTTTTTTTAATAGATTTGTTTGTGTTTCCTTTGAGAATTCTCTGCTGCTTGTATTTACATGACAGAATCTACAAAAGTTATTCAGACTATTCATGTGCAAAAGCATGTCTTCTAAGTATAAGATCTGGCCTTCAGGAAGGCAGTTGTTGTTTTGATAGTTAAAAACATGTATGTGATTGATATATATATATATATCCTAGTCTCTACGTCATGGAGAGGTAGCCATGAGAGAAGCAGCATACACACACACACACACACACACACACACACACACACACACGTTGTAGAGTCAGACATGGATTTTAGGCCCAGTTCCACTTTTTACTATTTCTACACTTGAGCATTATTTAAAACACTAGGTCTTAGTTTCTCACTTTAGAGTGATGAGAAGAATAATAGCCCCCAATGAGACTGTGAGACTGAACCTGTTCTGTATCTTTATCTGCTCCACTGAGAAAGATATAGCCCAAAAGTGGGACCTGGACTCACTTTGCCTCCTACTTCATATCCCATATTCTATTTCTTCACTCATTCTTTTAGCAAATATGTCTTAAGCACCAGCTATATGTTTTGCAAATGGGATTAGCTTGAAAATTCTAAGTCATATGCATGGCCTTTTAAGCCCTTGATTGTGAACTAAAGTCTTAGTGAATGTGTTGGGGGAGTAAATGAGAACAGCAAGGAATGGAAAGGGGTAGTATTGCTGGGTAGCATGAGCAACAAGCAGATTTTTTTTTTTTTTTTAAGTTCTGAGGCTGGGACCCATGCCTTGAGCATGCCAGGCAAATACTTTACTACTGAGCTACATCATCAACCTGTTGTTGTTTTGTTTGCATATTGGTGGTTTGGATGCACAGGTGGAGTATAGAGAGGATGCCAGTGATCACAAGGTACAAGGGGTTCAGATGAAGGAGAAGCCCATATCACAGAGGGCTTAGAAATGGTGTGTTCAGAGAAGACCCAGGTTGCTATGAAAGCAGAGAATGGAAGAAACATTCACCTAAGAAGCTGGAGATAGAAAGGAGCAGGACTTCATGGAATGTCATAGAAAGAGTGAGGGTGAGAGAGAGAAGTAGGAGATTGGGCTAAGAAGCAGCAGAGAATAGTGACTTGAAATGAGAAAACTGACAAAGACATAGTTGGGAGGGGGCACAACAATAACCAAGATGAGGGCTGGGGTTGTAGCTCAGTGGTGAAGCACTTGCCTCACATGGGTTTGATCCTCAGCACCACATAAGAATAAATAAATAAAATAAAGATATTGTGTTTAAAAAAAAAGAGGAAGGAGAACCAGGATGCAAGGTTAGTGAGGTGGTGGGCATTGTTGGCCTCAAGGTGGCCCAAGAGTTGATCCTGTCTTCCCCTAGGGCTGGACACTCAGGCTTATTAGGGCATATAGCTACAGCCTGATAGGATGATACCTTTAGGGATTCAAGTCTGGTCCCTTGGGAGACTCTGCAAGGGGTCTGCTGTCAAAGTTGAGGGCCCTGGGGAAGGTTTTAGAGCTAAAGCCTCCTGCCCCAATAGCAGGGTGAGCACTTTCTCATTCATTCAGCAAATTTCTCGAGTAATTCCCAACCATCAGGTAATATTCTGTGCTCTGAGGATACAGCAGTGAACATGATACTCAGTAAACAAAAAGTATTAAGTGCTATGGAAGAAAATAGAGCAAGACAAGGCAATGCTGTTGCGATTGCAAGTTTAAGTGGGGTGGTCAGAGTAGGACTCACTGCGAAGTTGACATTTGAGCAAAGACTCAAAGGAAGTGATGGGGTTAGCCCTGTCCCTATCTGGAGGCAGAGCATTCCAGACAGAACCCTAAGGATATTTCATTTTCAGGAGAGTTTGACACTCTGATCCAGGAATGTGCCCATTAGTCCAAGCTACAGGGGCCATCTGGACACCTTGACAGAACCAGATCCTGGCAGTCAGTGCCTGGTTCCTGAGCGGGTGGGAGCCTTCTGGGAGCAGATTTGATTAACGAAGTTTTTTATCTATTTCATCTGGGTGTGGGTTGTTGTTGTGTGCTCTGGGGAAGGTCCTGTCTCCACCACAATGTGGTGTTTTATAGTTACCAGGTGTGCGAGAACATGGGGACTTTAATGTTCAGTGTAATTTCATAAGAAATTTGCTGTGACACAAAGATATGAGAGCCCAGACCATCAACTTTTAACCCCCAGAGCCCTGTGAAAACCAGGCCAGTTGTGAAAGGCCTATAAACATGGGGCAGACTAAAATACAGCTGGAGGAAGCTGAGTTTAGTGGCACACATCTGTGATCCCAGCTACTCAGGAGGATCACACGTTCAAGTCAGGGAGACCCTGTCACAAAATAAAATACAATACAACTGAAGGGGAATATACTAGTTCCAAACAACCTGCTAAGTTTCTTATGGCTGCAGAGGGGAAGTATTTATCGAGCATCTACTACATGCCTAGTGCCATAATAGGTGCTTTTTATGTTACCTCTTTCTCATAACAATCACTTTGATGATTTCATTTAGCCTCATCTGCATGCTGATAACTCCCAGATTTATATCAGGCCCAGTTCTCTTTCCCCAGGCTCCAGACTCGTTTTTCCAATTGCCTGAACTAAATTTCAGATTTACACCGCTGCCCCCCAGAATCTTTCTTACCCCAGAAAATGACAACTTCTTCCTTCCCATTGCTTGAGCCAGAAACCTTAACATCTTTTCTTTGACTCTGAAATTTAATCACCAGCAAATCCTTTTGACTTACCTTAAATTCAAGATCTCCAGCTCCAAGCTCTTTTTCCTGTCTTCAAACCATCACCCTGTCCAAACAGCTCTCTTCTCCTACCTCATCACTGCTGTTCCAGCTGGTCTCTCTGCCTTCAGGTCTCTCTGCTTACTTCCTATGGTCCACTATTAGTCAGCTTTCTGCCATTGTGACAAAATATCTGAGAAAATCAGCTTAGAAGGAGGAAAGATTTATTTTGGTTCACAGTTTAAGCGGTTTCACTCCATGATATCCTGGCCCTGTTGCTTTGGACCTGTGGCAAAGCAGAACATCATGGTAGGGAGTGCATAGTGAAGCAGTGCTGTTCACCTCTTGGTGGCAGGGAAGCAAAGAGAGGAAGGAGCCAGGGTTCCAATATGCCCTTCACGGACACCACCACCCCCACCCCCGCCCAAAGACCTAACTTCCTCCCCCAGGCTCCCTCTGGACTGCACTTCCTAGAGGTTCCACCATCTTTCAGCAGAACCATCAGCTGGGGCCAAGACTTCAATACATGGCATTTGGAAGACATTTAAGACCCAAACTGTAATGTCCACCTCCACACAGATGCAAAAATGGTCCTGTTAAAGTGTAAGATTGATCCTGTTACTCCTGTGATCAGAACCCTCCAGTGGCTCTTTTCTTAGATCTTTATAGTCCTCACCAAGGGCCTATATGGTCTAGACCCTGGCTTTCTTACTACTCTCCTTTTTGTCTTTTATTCATACTGGGCCCCATACTTGGGTGCCTCAAATACTCCAGGCCCACTTCTGCCTCAGACCCTTGGATTTGCTCATTTCTGGAATACTGTTCTCCAGATACCTATAGAGATTGTTAACTCCCTTACCTTTTCAGACCTTAGTTCAACTGCTACCTTGTTAGTAAAGTTTCCCTGCTCATCCCATTTTAAATTGTCACGCAGACCCTTATTGGCATTCCCTATCTCCTTTACTGTGTTGCTTCCCCTGGCATGTGTGGATCTCTGTTGGATGCTCCTCACCTGTTGCTTCTTGTTTATTGTCTACCTCCTACTCGAGGGAGGCCAATGGCGACATCTGTTTTGTTCTCTGTTATTTTCTACCACCTATTACTGAGTGATTACTCAATAAATATTTGTTGCATAGATGAATGAATCAGTGTTCAACTTTGTGAAGCAGATGGTATTCAAGTGCATTTTAACAAATGAGAAAGTGACCATAGAAGGGATAAGTAATTTACATGTGTTTACAGAACTACACATAAGCAAACCAGTATTTGAACCCTCTTCCACCAGCTCCGGACTTCCTACTTCTCCCACTATTCAACATTGCTTTCTATTTTTTTTTTTTTTTCCAAATTTACACTCAGTTTCATTCTAAGTTTGAACAATTACACTGTAGACTTTGTAAAGGCAAAATGTCCTGCTCAGTTGTATTCACAGTTCCTAACATAGTGTTAGTAGTGTACAGTAAACTTTCAGTAAATGTTTTTTACAGAATTTGAGGACATAGAAAGAGAGTATAAGAGATCATAGTGCCAGCCTTTAATAAGAAATCCCAGATCCTTCAAGTATCAATTCTGGAAGAGTTGTAGAGAGTGGGGAAGACTGTCAAGTGGCCAGTCCCTTAACCTAACCCTGAATTCACTATCTCCTGGAGGTCTCTCACTTCAAGATCACTGCCATCCATCAATTGACTCCTTGTGGGATACAGTGTGATATTTTGGTACATTTAAATATTGTGTGTTGATCAACTCAATACTTAGGTTATCCATCACTCAAACATTTTTTTTTTTTTTTTTTTTTTTTTTTTTTTTGGTACTAGGGGTTGAACCTGGGGCACTTAACTACTGAGCCATATCCCCAGCCTTTAAAAAAAATTTTTTTTATCATTTCTTTGTAATGAGAACATTTCATCATCCTCCCTACCAGCCATCTTTAATTATATGATGTGATATTGTTCGCTGCAAGGGTACCCTGATAGTAGAACAGCAGAACTTACTCCTCCTATCTGGCTGTGACTTTGTATTCATTAACCAATCTCTTTCCATTCCCTGCCCTGCCTTCCCAGGCTCTGGTGAACCACTCCACTCTCTACTTCTATGAACTCAGCCTATTTAGATTCCATATGTTAGTGAAGTCATGCAGTCAAAATGCAGAGCTTACTCTTTTGTAGCAATTGTGATCCAGAGCCATTCTTTTTTATAACAGCAGAGAATAGCATTGCAGAATTTGGCTTGGTTCTTTGCTTAATAACTGTTAGCCTATTTCATAGCATACTGTTGAAAGACCTCCTCTTAGACATCTTGATACTTATGTGACCAAGTCCCAAAGAGCCAAATTTTCACTTTACAGCTCCCTCCGTCTCTCTCTCTTTCTGCACAGTTGACCTTGACCTTGACTACGTATTGGAATTACCTGGGGAATTTAAAAAATTATTGATGCCTGCATCCCACCCCCTAGAGATTTTGAAGTCACTGAGCAAGGGTGTAACATGGGCATTGGAAGTTTTAAAGCTCCCCTGGTAAGTGTAATATGCAGCCAAATCAGGAAACATGCTTTAATAAAAGATTCCCTTTTCCCGTCTAAGGAATTCCTCATTTCCCCAGGTAATTAATACTAAGAATAAATGTGTCTGCACATAGGATATATCTGTGTGCAATGATTTGCATCTGGGACCTCACCACCCATAGATTCTGATTTAGTTGGTCAAGATTCAGGCTCAGATACCATTATGTTTAACAGTTCCCCTAGATGATTTTAATGTGCCAGGGTTAGAACCATGAGGGTATAGCCTTCAAGCCTGTCACAGTGTACATATCTAAATATTGAATATAGCATATCAACTACTCAATATCATAACAGTTATGTCAGAATAATGGGATTGTGAATACTTACTTTTCTTTTGATCGTAACTATTGTTCTTATGATACCCTTACAATGAAAAAATATATTTGGATTTCCTTTGTGGTTTTTTTGGTTTCCTTTCTTCATGTTCTTTTAAAATATAAACCAACTGAAGTTTCCTATATATAATTCATTGACTTATTTATATATTCCTTATCTATAATTGAAATAAATGCTGTGTAAACACATATCATCTGTCTTTTCTATCCTCTCAGAGCACCAGAAGTTCTGAGGGTAGAATATGGTAAGTCTGGAGTGATGGGTAGAAACCAAATCATGAGGGGCTTTAGAGATAAAGCTTGGATGTGGTGGCACACACCTGTGATCCCATTGAGAGGCTGAGGGAGGAGGATCATAAGTTGGCCTCAGCAACTTAGTGAGACCCCATCTCACAAAATATAGAAAGGACTGGGTATGTAGCTTGGTGGTAAAGCATCCCTGGCTTCAATTCCAATACCAAAGGAAAAGAGGGTAGGAGGAGATAACATAAAAAAGACTTGGCTTTATCTTGAAGGCATAAGGTAACCTTGAAGGATTTTAGCAGATAAATAACATGATCAGTTTTGAACTTAGGAAAATGAGGTTGATTGCTGGAAAGCAGATGAATTGGAGAGAGGCAATAGTGGAAAATGAAAGAGTACTTAGTTCTTCATAGAAGTATGGAGAAGAAATCAGTAGAGAAAATCAGAAAAACCAAAAGCCAGTTCTCTAAAAAGAATATCAATAAAATTGATTAATCTCTAGTCAGGATGAAAAAGAGACAGAAGATAAAAATTACTAATATGAGAAATGAAAGAGGGCTCATCACTGTTAATCCATGGATAAGAAAAGTATAATTAAGGAGTATTGGAAACAACTTTATGTTCACAAATTTGATAATTGCTTAAAAGACAAAACTACCAAAATTCACACAAGGAAAAATAAATGATCTGAATAAGGCAATATCTACTGGAGAAGTTGAATCAATAATTAATAACCAGATGGTTTCACTGGTGGAATCTGTTAAAATCAAAGGGAAAAACTATCAGTTTTCTACCATCTCTTCCTGAAAATAGAAGGAGCACTTCCTAATTCATTCTATGAGGCCAGCATTACCCCCCAAATCAAAACCACATAAGATATGAGAAAGGAAAATTACTACCAGTATCTCTCACAAACATATTGCAAAAATCCTCTCAACAAGCCAGGTATGGTGGTGCACACATAATCCCTGCAGCTGGGAGGCTGAGGCAAGAAAATCATGAGTTCCAAGCAAGCCTCATCAATTTAGCAAGGCACTAAACAATGCAGTGAGACCCTGCGTCTAAATGAAATATTAAAATTGGGCTGGAGTGTAGCTCAGTGGTTAAGCACATCTGGGTTCAATCCCCGGAACCTCCAAAAAAAAAAAAATTAGAAAATTGATTGCAACAATGTATAAAAAGATTTATAACCAAAGTGGGATTTAATCTAGGCACGCAAAGCTAGTAGTTCAATACTTGAAAATCAGCCAATATACTAAAGGAAAAAGAAATCATACAATCATATCTGTAGATGCAGATAAACATTTGTCACAGTCTAGTACCCATTTATGACTTAAATAGCTCTCAGCAAACAATTAGAGGGGAATTTCCTCCAGTTTTACAAATGTATAAAATACCTCCAACTAACATGTGTGCTTAAATGAAGAAAAACTAGAAGCTTTTCCCCTAAGGTTGGGAAAAAGCAAAACTGTTACCCTTCACCATTCCTATTCAACATCATATTGGAAGTCCTAGCGGTTCCAATAAGATAAGAAAAGCAAATAAAAGGCATACAGACTGAGAAGAAATAAAACTGTCTCTATTCAGAGATGACATTACTGTCTACATACTAAACCCCAAAGATTGGTTAAAAAAAAAAACAAAAAAAACTCTGAACTAATGAGTGATTATAGCATGGTTGCAGGAAACAAGGCTAATACACAAAAGACAATTTCTTACACACACACACCAGCAATGAATAATTGGAATTTAAGGGCTGGGGATATGGCTCAAGCCGTAGCTCGCTCGCCTGGCATGCGTGCGGCCCAGGTTCGATCCTCAGCACCACGTACAAAGATGTTATGTCCGCCAAAAAACTAAAAAATAAATATTAAAAAATTCTCTCTCTCTCTCTCTCTCTCTCTCTCTCTCTCTCTTTAAAAAAATTTTTACAAAATTTAAAATTAAAAACATGGTTTCATTTACATTAACACAGGAGGTGGGGAGGGAGGAAGGGAATGAGGAAGGCCAAGGCTCAACCCTATCACCACAAAAAAAAGGAAGGAAGAAAGAAAGAAGGAGAGGGAAAGGGAGAAGGGGAGGTGGAAAGGAAGACAGATTTATGGATACACGTGTGTGTATACATATGTATAAGAATGAAGCAAACTTCAAAACTAATGAAAGAATCCAGATAAATGGAGCCAGATATACTGTGTTCTGATAGACTAGTACTGTTAAAATGTTCATTATTCTCATCTATAGATTCAATGTGAAATTTCAGCAAATTATTTTGTGGATATCAACAAATTCATTTTAAAGTTCTTGTGGAAAAGCAGAGGACCCAGAATAGCCAACAATACTGATAAAAAACAAAGTTTCAAGACTTACACTGTCTAGCTTCAGTCCTGAAATAAAGCTTCTATAATCAAGATAGCATGGTATTGACAGAGGAATGGACAAATAGATAATGGAACAGGAGAGAAAGCCCAGAAATAGACCCGCACAAATAGAGTCTGTTGATCTTTGACAAAGGAACAGAGGCAATTCAGTGGGAAAAGAATAGTTTTTTCAACAAATGGTGCTGGAACATTGGACATCACATATGCACAAATTAATCTTTCCTCTTATATGATTCACAAAAATAAACTCAAAATGGAACCTAAATAGACCTAATTATGAAACACAAAACTATAAAATTTCTGATACTGGGGGCATAGCTGAATAATGTATAGTACTTGTGTAGGGTGAATGAGGGCCTGGGTTCAATCCCCAGCACCACAAAAAAGAAAAAGAAAAAAAAAAGAAGAAGAAAAGGGAAAGAAAAACTATTAAACTTTAGGAAAATAACATAGGAGAAAAATCCAGGTGATCTTGTATTTGGTGTAAATTTTTAGATACAAAACAAAAAACATAATCCAAGAAAGAAATTGGTAAATTGTTTTATTAAAATTTTTAAAACTTGTTCTCTGTGAAGGGTGCAATAGCCTCAAAACAACAACAACAAACTTGGAAATCAATCTAACAAAAGAAGTGAAGGGCCTCTACAATGAAAACTACAAAACACCAAAGAAAGAAATTGAGGTAGATCTTAGAAGATAGGAAGACTTCTCATGTTCTTGAACAGGTAGAATTAATATTGTAAAAATGGCCATATTAGCAAATGCAGTATCCAGATTCAATGCAGTTCCCTTCAAAACTCCAATGACATTCTTCATAGAAATAGGAAAAAACAGTCATGAATTTCATTTTGAAAAATAAGAGGCCTAGAATAGCAAAAGCAATCCCTTAGTAAGAAAAGCAAAAGCAGGAGGCATCACAATACCAGTCCTTAAATTATACTACAGAGTTATAGTAACAAAAACAGCATGGTATTGGGACCAAAACAGACATAAAGACCAATGAAACAGAATAGAAGACATGGAGACAAACCCACATAAATACAGTTATCATACTAGACAAAGTTGCCATGAACATACATTGGAGAAAATGGTGCTGGGTAAACTAGAAATCCATATGTAGTCGAATGAAATCTAACCCCTATCTCTCACCCTGCACAAAACTCAACTCAAAGTAAATCAAAAACCTAGGAATTAGACCAGAAACCCAGCACCCACTAGAAGAAAATGAAGATCCAAACTTCAACATGTCAGCTTAGGAACTGACTTCCTAAACAAGACTCCTAAAGTGCAAAAAGCAAAATCAAAAATCAATATATAGGATAACATTGAACTAAAAACTTCTCGTAGTAAAGGAAACAATCAAGACTGTGAAGAGAGAGCCTAAAGAATGGGAGAAAAATCTTTATTACCTGCACTTCAGAGAGGGTGTTAATTTCCAGGATATATAAAGAACTCCAAACAATAAATAACCTAATCAAAAAACAGGCAAAGGAATTGAATAGACACTTCTCAAAAGAAGAAATATGAATGGTCAACATCTCTACCAATTAGAGAAATGCAAATTAAAACTACACTGAGATTCCATCTCTAGTCAGAATGGCAATTATCAAGAATACAAGTAAATGTTGGTGAGGATTTGGGGGACATGGTACACTCTTACATTGCTTGTGGGTCTGCAAATTGGTGCAACCACTCTGGAAAGCAGTATAGAAATTCCTCAGAAAACTTGGAATGGAACCACCATTAGACTCAGTTATCCCATTCCTCAATATATATCCAAAGGATTTAAAATCAGCATAGTGATGCAGCCACATCAATGTTTATAGCAGCACAATTCATAATAGCTAAGCAATGGAGCCAACCTAGGCACACTTGAACAGATGAATGGATAAAGAAATTGTGGTATATATGCACAGAGGAGTGTTACTCAGCCATTTAAAAGAATGACTTTATGACATTTGCCAGTAAATGGATGGATGTGGAAAATATCATGCCAGGGGCTGGGGATGTGGCTCAAGCGGTAGTGCGCTCGCCTGGCATGCGTGCGGCCTGGGTTCGATCCTCAGCACCACATACAAACAAAGATGTTGTGTCCGCCGAAAACTAAAAAATAAAATATTAAAAATTCTCTCTCTCTCTCTCTCTCCCCCTCTCACTCTCTCTTTAAAAAAAAAAAAAAGAAAAGAAAATATCATGCCAACTGAAATAAGCCAGTCCCAGAAAACCAGAAGTGAAATGTTTTCTCTGATATGTGTGAGCTGACCCACAATGGGGTAGGGAATAGAAGTTCAATAGATTAGATAAAGGGAAGGGAGAGGGATAGAAAAAGGAAAGGTGGTATAATGAATCTGACATAATTTTCCTCTGTACACATATAAATGTGCACCATGAATCTCACCATCAAGGACATCTACAAGAATAGGGTCCTAATTAGAATGAGATATAGTCCATGCTTGTATAATTTTATCAAAATGGAATCTATTGTCATGTATAACTAAAAAGACTAATAAAAATGAAAATAAAAAGAAAAATAGTCTGTATGATACTTTAATGGATATATATCATTTTACATTTGTCCAAAGCCTTAGAATATACAACAGGTAGGGGCTGGGGATGTGGCTCAAATGGTAGCGTGCTCTCCTGGCATGCATGCGGCCCGGGTTCGATCCTCAGCACCACATACAAACAAAGATGTTGTGTCCGCCGAAAACTAAAAAATAAATATTAAAAATTCAAAAAAAAAAAAGAATATACAACAGGTAGAGTAAACCTAATGTAAACTGTGTACTTTGCGTGATTTTGATATGTCAATAGAGATTCACTAATTGTAACAAACGTGCTATCCTGATGAGAGGTACTGATAATGGGAGAGGCTGTTATATGGGCCAGAGGATATGCAGGAAGTCTTTTTATCTTTCCCTAAATCTGTGAACCTAAACCACTCTTAAGTAAAAGTATGTCGTTAATAAAACAAAAAGTGTTTTAAAAAAATTCTTACTCTGTAAATCATCATTTAAAATGTTTAATAAAGCTGCAGATTACAATAGGAAGAATATTTAATATTCAGATAGACTTTGTTTCGATTGATTTTTCTCACTTAATTTTATAAAGTCAAATGAAAATTTCTTCTTTTTAATATTTATCTTTTAGCTTTAGGTGGACACAATATCTTTATTTTATTTATTTATTTTTGAGAGAGTGAGAGAGGAGAGAGAGAGAGAGAGAGAGAATTTTTTAATATTTATTTTTTAGTTATCAGCGGACACAACATCTTTGTTTGTACGTGGTGCTGAGAATCGAACCCGGGCCACACGCATGCCAGGCGAGCGCGCTACCGCCACATCCCCAGTGCCTCACGCATACCAGGCAAGCGTGCTATTACTTGAGCCACATCCCCAGCCCTCAAAGGAAAATTTCGAAGAAGTCAACAAAAGTTTTTGGAATGGAGATACTCTAATTGACCTAATTGAAAAGAAATGTCAATCCCATCTGATTCAAATGTATGATATGTCAAGATCATTGTGCTGTTATATGTAACTAATTAAAGCAAATAAAAAAAATAAAAAAGAAGAGAATATTATGCATTTTTAAATGTATAATAATTGGTACCAAACACTTTTGTATTTATATTCTAATAATACACTTTAAAGAGTAATGAAACATTTTAGTTAAAATTAAAAAAAAAAGTCATTAGTTATTTAGATAGTCTGTTCAAGCTACATAAGCAATACAAATGTGTTTTCACTGAAATTTGTTTATGTGAGTACTTATGCTAGAGTTTTAACTTGTAATTGAAATTAGCATTACATAAAAACTCATTTTATTAAAAGCCCCCCAAAATGGGTGGGGTTGTAGCTTAGTGGTTGAGCGCTTGCCTCGTATGTATGAAGCACTGGGTTCCATCCTCAGCACCACATAAAATAAATAAATAAAACAAAGACATTGTGTCCACCTACAATTAAAAAGAAATTTTTTAAAAAATGAGAATGAGAGAAAATGAATAAAACCAGCCACAGACTTGGGAAACACATTCTCAAAACACCCAATAAAGGACTTGTATCCAAAACATACTAAGAACTCTTAAAAGTCAACAATAAGAAAAAAAACTAACCCACTTTAAAAAATGGGCAAAAGATCTGAACAGATGCCTTCCCAAAAAACATTTATAGATGGCACATAAGCATATGAAAAGGTGCTTACATCATAAGTCATTAGGGAAGTACAAATTAAAACAGCAGTGAGATACTGTCTATCACACATCTATCAGAATGGCAAAAGAAAGAAAACCAACAATCTCAAGTGCTGACAAGGAAGTGAAGCAATAGGATTCTCATTTATTGCTAGTGGAAGTGCAGAATGTTCTGGCTCTTTTGCACCATATAGCAGCATCTGAAGCTAAACATGGTCTGATCAGATATTCTGATATTTATCCAATTGAGTTGAAAACAGATCCGTTCAGAAACTGCACTTGAATATGTATCAATTTTATTCATAGTTGCCAACAATTGGAAGCAACCAAGTCATTATTAATAGGAGACTGGATAAACAAATTGTGGTACATCCAGACAATGGAATATTATTATTCAGCACTAAAAAGAAGTGGGTCACCAAGGCTCACAGTGACATAGAGAATCCCTAAATACTAAGAGCTAAGTGAAGGAAGCCAGTCTCAGAGGCTACATACTATATGATTCCAATATGACATTCTGGAAAAGGCAAACTATAGAGACTAAAAAGATCAATGATTCAATAGCTAAGCTCTGGAACCAACCTAGATGTCCTTCAACAGATGAATGGATAAAAACAAATATGGCGTATATACACAATGGAATGTTATTCAGTCATAAAGAAGAATGAAATTATGGCTTTTTCCAATAAATAGGTGGAATTGGTGGAAGGGAGAAGGGGGAGAAAGATGGGATAGATACATTATGTATTTGTCAAAATCTACAGAATCTTATAATATAAAAAGTCAATGCTAATATAAATTGTGAACTTCAGTTTATAATAATGTATCAGTAAGGTTTCATTAATTATAATAAATGTGCCACACCAATGCAAGATGTTAATAATAGGAGAAAATGTGGAGGGGGGCAGGAGATATATAGTATAGGTACATATTCTCTACTTAACTTTTCTGAAAATCTAAAACCCTTCCAAAAACTAAAGTGCATTAAATTAAAAAATCACCACCCCTAACAACCAAGGGCTTTGAAATTTAAAAAAGAAAGAGAAAGAAAAAGTGTATTCATTTTTTAAAATAAGACTGGGGGTGTAGATCAGTGGTACCAAATATGCCTAGCATATGTGAGGCCCTCAGTGAATCCCCAGCACCAAAATTAATAATAAAATAAATCAGCAACAACCAGAGGCTTTGAAATCAAAAAGAACTGTGGTCATATCTTCTTCCTGCTGCTTTCCAATTGAGTTCCTATATATTCTTGTTTATAAAATTAGAATGATAATGTCTATCACA